>NC_092861.1:58958246-59199256 GCF_032062135.1 Pyxicephalus adspersus
GAATCACCAAGTATTATCCTAATAAAAGCTGTAGACTTAAAATATCGAAAATGACATTTGAAACTATACCAGAGTTTACATATACTTTAATGTTGACAAAAACTACAGCCCCTGTTCAAGATAGGAAGGCACAGCACATAGGAAAAGTCAATATGTTGCAGTCAAATATGCCATTACAAGGTATTTGTCAGTTGCTCTAGGTGAGGAGATGAAGATGGTCCTCCCAGTGTTCTGTACACATAAAAAATAGTTTCTGAGCATAGAGATTAATTATACAACATTGCAATACGATGGCTCAGCCTGCTCCTATTTTTCTGGATAAAACCACTCCCGTCATTTCATAACAATGCTGATAAAAGCAGTTAGACTGGCTAAGCAGACTTAGCAAAAAAAACCAAAGTACCAACCCACACCAACAACCTGTATAAAGTTTTTTCTTTTTATTTATTCAGCAAACTCCACTTAGTAGGCTACTACAGGTAGTCAAATTAGACCTGTAAGTCAACTGTACTTGAGACCAAAACAGGTAAACTTTTAGTACCCACTACCTGTTGATCATGCAAGTGAAATTTGTCTAATTGAACTTCCTGTGACTGTGGGGAAACAATGCTGCCCTGTTCCTGAATTCAGTTCAGGACTACCACTCTCATGTAGGCTTTGTTTTTTGCGCTACAGTGGGATGAAAACATATTGCAGTGTAAATCAATCATTATCAGTATCGTCATTGCTCATTCATGTCGAGTTTGTAGATGGCCAACTAGTCTGTAGATGGCCCCAACTTGTTCTACCCACTGCATTCTAGATTGACAGCACTGATTCTGTTGTTTTACCCTTCCATTGTCTGAATAGGAGAGCATGTGAGACACTCAGATTAAGTCTGGGATGGCAAAAGAGTTTTTTAGTTACTTTATTAGGCCTGTGCATCACAGAGCAACTGGATTTGAGAACTACCATGCAGGAATCTTTAGTAATAGCCATAAGTTAGGCTGGGTTCATACCTATGTGTAATATTAATAATAATATAATATGGATGCAGTCCTGTGCATTGTAAACTATATTTGAATGGCCTAGCATTTGGTTCACACAAGTTTGTACACTTTTTTTTTTTTTACCATCACGTGTGTCAAGATGCACAAAGTTACACAAGATTAACCTGTAATATGGTATTGTCCACAGTGCTGCACCACGCAAATGTGACTTGGTCTTAATTTGATAAGGAGAATGTTAGCTCTTGCAATGGTAAGTAAGCAGAATATTTTGAAGCATCTGAATGAAATGTGTTACTTATTTCTTTATTCATATCAAAGTATATGGACAGGCTGATTAACAAATTGCAAGAAGGATGTGCTAATTCCCTGTTTGGAGTATAAAGGACCTCCGAGAGAAAATAGGCCAGTAAAGTGGGATTTTGTTACCTTAAATATCCCAATTTACTGGCCTATTTTCTCTTGGGGGTTCTTTATACTCTAGAGAATTAGACTATCCTCCTTGCAATTTGTTCTATTTAGGTATGTGGTACATGTGTATTTAATTGTTGCAGAAGGGGTGTTACACCAATTTGTAATCAGGCTGAATAACAAACTATATCATGAAAACATCTATCTACTTATTGGACAGGGAATAATACTGGATAAGGTCAGCACTTCTCAAAGTGATGCAGAACTACAAGTTCAAACAAAAATGTGTCAAATGTAAATGTTTGTAAAATGGTTAAAAAACCACAAGTTGATGGGTAACAATTAGATTTTAAAGCCCAAATCCAGGCACACAGATAACAATGCAACCACCTAGGTCCAATATTATTAAAACAAACTTGCATAGGAATTAGTTTCACTACCTGCTGAACTTAGATGCAAACAGTGTCTTTCATCATTCAAATGCCAGTAATGGATATTTCTTCCTGTGTCTGGGAGAGCTATTGATTGTATAATACCTGGAACAAAGTCTACCATAGCTTAGAAAGCTAGAAAGCTTGCAGAACCATCTGGTGCAACAAAAGCAAAACATTGTTCTGTAACTATATCACCCGAAATAGATGTTTGAACCTTTAGGCAAATTTCAGGATTATTTTATAAAAAGGAAAAAATATTGTATTCGGTCTTAAAGTTCTTTTTTTAAAGCATAAAACTTTTCTGGAACTGCTCCTACTTTTACCCAATCTACTTTTAGTTTAGCTTTTGGATCCCTAATAACTAAATCTTTGTACAGATGCCACAGTTTTGTTGCCCAATATAATCATTCATGATCATTTTTTATTTAGATTTAGTGTCAGTAAATACAGCTGTCCCATGTACAGTTTAGTGATCTGCCTGGGCAGAACAGTAAAAGACCCGCTGATAATAACTGCTATTGTTGGACAAGTGTATTCTTCACAGTGGGGTGCCTCCCACATATCCTACCCCCTATCCTCCCCATAAGACGAAACCGGCTTCTCGGCAATAGCAGAGCATCCTGCATCCAGAACTCAACCCAGAAACAATCACTACCTATTATTCAGATGACAATCACAGATTAGCAGTTCCTAAAACTGCAATGTCTACTTCTGCGTGTGTGGCAATGATCAAGTGAACAACCTTTAGCCTCCAGCAGTGAAAAGTGAAAAGACTAGGTCCAGTTACCATCACCATACTTGATGCATATGCCTCTGAATGAAAAAGTGACAATAGTTAATGACAGCTGCAGTAATAGAAAATTTCATATGCACAACTGATACTGTGACACCAAGGATATTAATGAGTGAGAAACACTGAGTTGTAATGAAAGCTCTGACCAGAACTGCAGTGCTAAAAAATATTTAGCTCTAAGTACACTCTGAAATTAGCCAATGTGAGTTATTGGAATGGGTGCACTGTGTGGCTGGCTAGGAATGTAAGGGAAGACATATAGAAAGATAGCAAGAAAGTACATAAAACACAGTGTGCTAGATATGGATTAACAGTTGGCTACTGGGTTATTATTAAATACTTTTACATGGTTCTGATATTTGAATTTATGCCGGAAGTAATGGCATCTTAAGCTTTGTTTTGCTACGGTAATTCTGTATTTAATAGTAAACCTGTCTTGTCATGAGAGGGGCAAAACACATTGCCTATTTTCACTATGAATGAGAAAATCCTAAGTGTGACATTGATGTACGGTTGTAGTAGATTCTTCTAGTGGTTTTGCTGCCTACTCCTAGTCATTGATGACTAAAGCTCTGCGCAGATGCTAGATTTTCATTACCTGAATATTTGTGATCACTTTAGATGAAAATCTAGAACCACTACAGCTGTCCCAGAATACTGTTTAGTAATCCAGATAATGAATAAACCCATTGCTAATACTAAAAATGTTGGATTATTGCACTCTTAACAATTGTGAGGAAAGGGGCTTGTGAGCCTGGCACAGTGTTCTTTATAAAACAGTGGTTCCCAAGCTGCTATCCCCGGTACATTTTTGCCCTTAGATTGCATTTAACCAACCATTGTGCACTATTCCTCGCACTGATCCCAACAACGGGGCACAGCCCAAAAAAAACCATTATTATTTATGTTCTACTATTTCAGTCGTATTTTTTTTTATCTTTTCCTTCTAAATACATAAATGTCCCATTCCTCTAATATCCTTATTATTGCATATTTATTTCATCGGGAGAAGGTGAGGTGTTGAGTTTATGGCCAACCTTTGGAAAATATATAATAAAGGACAAGACATTCAGACAGAAGGGTTTTCTTGGCTATTTGTATTTAGAAAAGATAACCTTTACATCTTGGTATCACCAATGATACAATAGGTAGATAACAATCAAAGTTAAAGTTATCTCAACCTAATCGAACCTGAGTGAGGTTTGTTTTGCATATTAAGCTATACACACACTCCTAGCATATAGAAGTTTATACAAACGAAAAGTGGTTTGCCTGAAACAACGCTGTTGCGATTCTTAAATTTCTGTATCCCGACTCGTTTCGCCTTATTGGCTTCCTCGGGGGAACTCGAGATGAGTGAACTAGTAAACTAATAGTACAAATATTACATAGTTAGATATAAAAAATCACAAATAATAGATATTGAACATCCATGAATTCATAGTATTAGGTGTAATAAATAAATACATAGGAAGTATATGGAAAACAGGTGTAAAGGACACTTACTTGGAGTTGTTTCAAAGATAATTTAACAGGAATGTGGTTGGTAAGGAAATTGCAGGAGGTGCAGTTAACCCCTTTTGTTTCTAGATGGGAGTTCATTTGATTTGACCCAGATTGTGTGTGTTTAAGGGGTTTTAGAGTCATTAAAGCTGACCTTAAAGCTCGATTAAAGCTAAAAGCCTTACCTTTAGTCCTGCCTTACCTTCAGTCTAGAGGCTTCTCCTATGTACTGAAACTACTTACACTGATTTCATTTCACACTGTGTGGCACAATTAAAAGCAGCAGCAAATTGTAGCCATTCTCATTTCCTGGCTAATGTAAGTTTAACATAAGCTTAGTATTTGCTCATTACGCATGGATAATAAAAGGGATCTACAATTTTGATCTGTTGCAATCAGTTAGATACTGGGTGTTGAATGAGATCAAGCTGTACCAGAGTAGACTTATCACATTTTTTGTCAGGCCTCAAAACTTGGTGCAAAAGGTGCTTTTATTACTCAAAACATGTTCTAAGGCATTTGAGGTAACCCTTGTTAATCCTTCCTATCATGTATAACAAACGTTTTGATATTTGGGTTGCACCTAATAGTTACAACCATGACAGCAATAGCTAGTGCAAGAAACAACTGCTAGGGCAGACATCCCTTGTATAATTTAGGTGAAAAGGGGTGTTAGAGGAAGCAGTTAATGACCACTTTGTCCCTTGGGCAGGAATATGTTATTTGTATACATTTGATAGAATTTATGTAAAAAAAAAACTGAGTATGTTTCATCTCCCAAATATAACTTCAGTGAGCACTGTCAAAGGCCTTGGTGGGTTTGAGGGGAGTTCCTTTTTTTTCATGTTTTCGGTGACAATTGTATGTTAAGATATCTGTCCAATATTAGTTGCTGTTGAGCTGCAGGTGATGAAGTGCTATTCATCACAATACTAGTTTAGAAATGACAACAGAGTGGCAGGGGGGTACAGATTTATCATGTATTTTAAAATTAGTAGTTATAACCCATATGGGCCACTACGATTTACGTTTAGATGGATCCTTGCCTGGTTTCAGTATACCAGCTATACTTCATTGATACCAAAAGGGGCCTAGCTCGAATGATTTTTGGAGCAAGAATTGCAGAAGTATACTTGAAAGGTTAAAATTGTCTATATACTTCTTCCAGCAGGCCCCAATCCGAGGAGCCTAGTAGAAGGCAAGGGGTAAATAGTATCTGGCAGAGACTTAGAGGCATCACAATTTTAATTAAAGTGGAGAAATTCAGACAGGATGTCCTCAGTGGACACAACAGTACCAGTGCCACCGGGTATATTTCCTACAGTCATATGAAAAGTAAATCAATTGGTAAAATGAAAATGGTTGACAACTTCAATATATTTTAACAGGCAAACATTAGATCTGGTATTCTGTATGCCTATACACAGGTGATATACTTGAACAAATAACACAATAAAATAGACGTGGTGCATTTACTTAGCTGATAAAAATACAACTTGTGAATGTGAGTACCTTTCATCTTTACTTTACAAAAGAAAACTAAGACTGATGTTTATGTTCTTTTACTTTTACCAACACATAATAATGCCTATTACTTGGACAGACTTCTTTTTATTTTAACTTATAAAAAATGTCCTATGCCTTTTAAGTTAGGTCTTGAATTTTCTGTTGGCTAGATTGTTATATTGAACTTTCACTAAAGAAGAGCAAAGAAAAATGCTGTAATTGTTCTATAGTTTTACTTACACGTATATTTCTGAGATTTCATGTGCTGAAATGGAAAGTAAATGACAATAAAGGTGATAACCAGTAGGAAATACCCAATCCAGCTATTTAAGGTCAGAGTGGAAGAGAGTTAGTACATTTTCAGGACCCTAGCAGATGTAAGCCAGAAAAGACAGCACAAGAAATATCCATTGGTTGCATACATTTTGACTGTAAATATTTCCTCTTACACTGCCAATGCAACTGCTGCAGCTCCGGTTGCTTTATATAAATTATACAGATGTGTAAGTTTACCTGCTAAAACATTAAATACAATAAAAATAAAAGTAAACAAAATTAGAATGAAAAATGTAGTCTGGTCTTCTCTCTTGTTAATACTAAACTTAAAACCCCATGATAACAATAGCGTTAGCTTGCTTGTGATATAACCTGTCTAAAGAAACCACATTTTTGTTAGGTTGTGTAGTTTTAAAATATCTACAAAAATAATGGGGTCTAACTGGACCTGGTCAGTATAGGGGATGAAATAGAATAACAACCAATTCAGTAAGTTTTTTTTTACATTTTAATTATTTAAAAAATGATCGTATAGATTTGCAAGTTCTGTAAAAATAATAAGAAGACTGGGATTTATTTAATTTTTGGATGTTTTATATTAAGAGAAATTTTATATTAGGCTGCACTATTCGGTGTTGTAGGTCATACTGTTAAGTGTTAAGTTATCAATCAGGTGTTTTAAATCTATAACTGTCTCACAAAAATTTGTTTAAGCCTTGTATATAACTCAAGGGCAGTCCCTTTATTTGGATATACTTTCTTAGTGGTTCACAAAAATATGTTCTATAGCTGGAGTCTACTTTAGATTTAGATTTTTTTTATTCTTATCATTATTGGTATTTTTAACAGTTAGTGTGTATTTGAAAGTCCTTTGCTCAAATTGATAATTAGTGATAATTTTGGGTAACAGTTTAGAATTGATGGCTGTACAGATACTGAACAGGCTGCTTGGTGGGAATCTGATTATTAGGGGAAGAAAAATAAACACACAATAAAACCATAAGAGATTTATTTATAATTATGAAAACAGATGAGTACATCAGTGTTGGAGAAATTAGGTTGATGCTAGGCTTAACCTAATATTTTGGGAAAAAACAATAGCAACTAGATAGCAACATTTTAGAGGTTATCCTATGATATGTAGTTAGAACAAGCTGAAAAAAATGGATTACAGGGTCTTATGCTGAGTTTTACACCCAAAACCAGAGGAAGAAGGACAGAAGAAAACAGGTATTCCTATGGATTAACTACATTGTATTTTACCAAATGTTTTTTTTAGTTTTCACTGTCAATCAACAGTTCAATATGTGAAAACAAACAGCCTAAAATGTTTTTTCTAACAATCAGTGCATAGATATGCATTCTTGTAGGATCAAACATGCATATTTGTGCACTGTGCAGACCCCTGTAATATAGACTTTTTTTATTCCAGCACAGTTATATACACCCATCAGCCACTTTATTAGGTTCACCTTTTTAAATGCTTGTCAATGCAAATATGCAATCAGCCAATCACATGGCAGTAACGCCAAACATTTAGGTATGTAAAAATTGTCAAGAGCGCCATGTGGGCTGGTCTGAGTATTTCAGAAACTGATGATCTGCTGGGATTTTTCACGCAAGTCCAAAAAAAGAAACAAATGTAGTGAGTGGCAGCTCTCAGGGAAGAGCAAAACAGACAGTATGGTTCATGGTGATAGAAACAACAGTAACTCAACTAAACACTCAAAACATTCTAGGTATGCACAAGAGCATCTATGAATGCACAATACATTGAATTTTGAAGCAGATGGGCTACAGCATCAGGAAACCACACTGGATGCCACTTACATCAGCTAAGAACAGGCACCTAGGGACCTGTTCCTTGACTGATAAGACTTAATTTTTTGCTAAGACACTTGAATAGTAGGGTCAAATTTTGCCATCAACATAAAAGCATGAATTTGTCCTGCGTTGTATCAACAGTTCAGAGCATTGGTGGAATGGTGCGGGAGATATTTTCTTTGATCATTTTATGCCGCTAAGTACCAACTGAGTATAGTTTAAATGCCACAGCCTACTTTAATATTGTTGCTGACCATGTCTATCCTTTTATGGTCACAATGCATTGATATTCTGATTGCTACTTCCGGCAGAATATTGTACCATGTCACACAGCTCAGATAATCTCAAGCTGGTTTCTTGAACACAATATTAAGTTAACTGTACTGAAATGGGCTCTCCATAGTCATCAGTAGGGATAAGCGAGAATGCCTCTGGCATTCTGGCAAAAAACTTTCTTGAAGTTCCAATGGGCCCGCGAAATTTCTCAAAACCATCAAAAATCGCTATAGGAGAGTTCTCACGGCTCCATTCATAAATGCAGCAGCGATACTTCTCCTCTCAGAGTAAGTCATGCGGCTTACGTTTATGAATGAACGTGGCGGTTGGAAAAATCAGAGGATTTTTCCCACGCTGCATTTATTCATGAGCAGCCAGCCGTGAGACTCACACTGTGTTCCTGGATGGAGAAACTCTATCCAGGAACACATAGTACAGGGCTGCAACAGCAATCAAGGGAGCAGAGCTGCTCTGCTCCCCTGATTCCTGTTGCCGCTGCCGCCCTGTAGTATGTGTTTCTGGATAGAATTTCTCTATCCAGGAACAAAGGACTCCTGTGTTCTTGGATAGAGAAACTCTATCCAAGAACACATACTACTAGTAAAGGGCTGCAAGAGTAATCAGGGGAGGCAGCGAGACCGAATTCGGAGCAAAATAATTTTTTCCAGCACCTTGGTAAATCTATTCCATGAAGCCAAATAAGGAGCAAAACCTGGTACTAGGAAAGTGTACCCAATAAAGAGAGCATATTTTCTTGCAACAACAGTTAGCCAATAATATCTAAAAGTACAGAAAACAATGTGCAATTGGCAGTGAATATTTATGTCCATTAGTTTTTTTTTTTTACTTTTTTTAAAAAGTTTTTAAAATATTTTAAAACAAGAATATGGTTTCTAATTGCAAAGCCCTTTGGACCTCTAAATACAATATATTAATGCTATTTTTGATTTTGAAGCTGGGGGCTTGTTTTTGAAGCTGCTAATATGCAAGTTACCACATTTCCTAAAGTGGACACCCAGAATAATGTTGTCTGTGTTACTGTCCTGCATTATATTTATTGGTAGTCTATGTGAGATTTGAAAGTTTGTGCTGGTCCTAGTGTCCACATGCTGATGTGAAAGACTGGCCATATTTGTGTTGTTAATCTTTAAAATAACAATTTCAGTTCTTACCTACAGATTTGGACTTGAACAGAAGCTACCACGTCCCTATCATTTCCCTGGTGGCAACTTTTCTCTGCCAATTTGACTTCTCTCTCCAGTAGTATATTTCTACATGACTAACTACCAAGCCTAATGCCAATTTCAATGGTGACCAAAGGTGGGATATGAATTGTATATGCTCATTCTGCATCAATATCATTTTGTACATATTCAAGCCAGCAGGAGTAAATTGTTTTTCAACATCTGCCCCCACCTTAAAACGTTATTTTCTCACTCATCTTTGCAGTATTTTCTGACCGTTTCTTCTGCTCAGTAAACCTGATTATTCCTTAGTTGTATCTGGAAAATAAGGACTGAAGTCCATTTTACTTTGTACAGGTGTTTTACATCTGTAAGTAGATGGGATATACAAGTAAAATGTGACAACTTAAGTTATTATATTAAAAAAAGAATTGTAAGCCAGTTTATGGTAATCTTTACTAGCTTACTTTTCAAGTCCTACTTCATTGCCATGCCTACTTTGCACGGATGAGGACCAAAAAATCATAAATAAGTCTAGGCAAATGAAAAATGTTTCTGGATTCCACTACAATATATTGAGTCCTTGGCTGCTAAAAAACAGGGAATGATTGAAACAGTGGGTGGCAAAATGATTGGACCGTTCAAATGATCTGTTTTACAACTAAAGCATGATAGAAAGCTACCAAAATGATAAAGCTGGCAAGTACATGGCTCATTTATGGATAACTAAGGTCATCTTTACAGCTGCGGTCCTAAATGTTTTACATAGGTACAGGTTTACTTTAAAGCTATGTACATAAACTGACAGTCCATATGTTTGTTTAATGAACAGCAACTTAATTCACAACAATTTATTTCAATGACAGTGAAAAGTACAAATATTATAAAGGAAACATATAAAGGTTATTTATGGTAAACATTATCATGTTTGCTAATTTGCTGTTTGCACTGTAATATAACAATTTGGTAGTTATGGATAAAACCTTATTTTTCTGTGTACAAGTTTTTCTTTAAAGCTGAAGCCCTGGTAGGTGTTAGGAACAGATGTCTTTCCCTTTGTGGTTTTGATTTCAGAACTTTGGAGGTAATTTCAAAAATACATCCTAATAAATTCTTAAAACAATAGGCCATATGGTTATGAGAATGATACAACCATTTTACACACGAGGATTTCCAGAAATACTTATGTACATAAGGCCTCAGTGCCTGCACCCTGCAGGGTACTCAACTGTTGAGCATTTAGTGAAATGCAAAGCTTTATAAATAAATCAAGCACATTACCTGCATTTCTGCATATGGACAAGGCATAGCAAAGCTCTTTGTCTTTAAACTACAAAGAGTTCTCTAGTTCTGCTGCCCACCAATTTCATTGTGCATTACAAGAAATCTAAAAGGTTAACATTCTTTGGTTGAACTTTGAATTAAAGCATATTATTACAGTCTTTTTTAAATTAGGATAATGTATGCTATAAAACATAACATGGGTGCAGTTATCTTTGTTCTAGATAATCTATTTGAATGTAAATTTTTACTTTAGAGACTTCACCTATTCAAGTGTATTTGATGGGAACTTAGGTTTGTTGAAAAAATAACAGTCGACACAGGTATGGCAATTAGGATGTTACAAATTGGGAACTACCAGCAAAATTACATATTTAGTTGATTTTGTAAGAAAAAAGTAGTAAACAAATACTGCAGGACACAGTGGGGTTGCAGCAGAACATGTTCTATTTGTAAATTGCCACCTAGCTTAGTGAATAAGGTAAAGTTGTGCTGGCTTCAATCATCCAAACATGTTTGAGCAAAAATCCCTGTTTTCTCTGTATATCAGTTTGCATATGATCCTGTAGCTGCACCTTATTCCCAACGCTTGGTGAAAATTCTCTTTACAATGTAAATATGCTTTATGTCCTAAGTAAATGTACCCCTGTGTTTTATGATTTAAAAAAATACGAATTATTATCCTGTGGAATTAAAAAAATAGTAATTGTGGCATGTGCAAAAGTGAGTCATTATTCAGTAACACCCAAAAGGCCTCAGGCTTGTTGTCTAGATGCTGTTTCACATTATTTAGATGTAGATATTTGTGAGAATGTTGCACATAAGGCTTCTTCCTGATATCTCTTACATGCAGATTATGTTTGTGCAAATATTGCTGCAGTATGGAACAGTGTAGTACCAAACCTTCCCGCGGGTCCTTTGCATGGGGAGTTTTTCTTTCTGACCAGCAGTTGTGCAGTTTGTTTTAAACTTTTGTCTTCCAGATCATGTCTATACTTCCGCAGTTCTCTTCAACTGCTATTACTTGATTATAATACGGACAGTGGTGGATGGAATTTTGCAATATTTGTATAGACTTTCTCAGCATTTAAAGCATCAATAAGTTTAATTTTCAGATCCTTACTTGGAAGAGTTCATGATTGCTGAGTAAGTGCTGAGTATCAGAAAGTTTTTTTTAAAGTAGAATTGAACCTTTTATTTAAATCATTTGAATACATTCCAGGTGCATCAAAGCAAAAGCATTTTCTATGTTCAGCTGCTTTAGCCTCAGTGGACCTTTGCTCTCTGTGGGGAAGCAGTGATCCCTCTGCAGAAACATGCTACTTGTAATGTTCTGGCTCTGACCCAGCAGCAGGTGTGTCAGACCTTAGCAAGGAAATGAGCGAATGTGGGGAAATGCAGGCTTTTCTACTAGGGCTGTGGATGATTTGTATAGAAAATCTGTAGGATTTGGCACATTTGTTGTCATGATGCACCTGGAACGCATATAGCTGATTTAAACCAAACGTCAACTGGGTTTTAAGTGCTTGTTGACAACCTCTAATAGCTATTTGGGCCAAATTAGAATCTTAGGGTGTCACGGGCAGGATGGTGGGCCCTCCGTGTCACCAGCCTGCTTGGCAGAGATGTGTAGGGGGCGCAGAGTCTAAGACACTTCAGACTCACCAGGGCACTCTGCAAGGGGTGATGGACATTAGGAGGCGCTGCCCAGGTTATGACCACCCATACAAGCAGGGGCTGGTAACTGCTGACTGCTGACTGACTACAAAGTGTAGTACGGGAGTGTAAGCCAGAAGGATAGCCAAATAAGCAGTGAGAGGTCAGGCACAATCAGGAGTTGCCAAACAGAGCCAAATCCAGTACACCAAAGAATATACCAGAAGGAGGATCAGGGAATGCAGCCAGGAACCTGGAAGCAGAGCCTATGAGAAATCCTTGTTTAAGCAACTTCCTGTTGCCAGTCACTTCCTTTAATACAAGAGGTCATGTGGCAAATGGGGATCAGAACGTAACCAGAAGGTAATGGTACCTATCACTAGAGGGAGTGCTGGAACATAGGCAACTCAAGTGGTGTTCACATTTCTGCCAGCAGATGGCGTGCTTCTGCAGAAAATTCTGGTCCTCTGGGGTAAAGGGGCAGCTCTCAGGGAGTCACATGATGCAGGCCAGTCTATGACCCCAGTGGATAGAGTTGCTGAACAGAGCTGCTGCTGGCTGCGGAGGGGTGGAAGGTGAATGACAGAGACAAGAGCACAGATGCCCTGGTCCTGCAGGGATCTGTGACCCTACAAAAAACACTACTTATAATTGGACAAGATAAAGGGTGCCCAAATTTCAGAACATGTCACAGTTTATATTTTTTCAAGACCTACATCACAGACTCTACAGGACTCAGGTAGCGTGTCAAATGTTTAAGTGTGTGACAACACATTTAAAAGAAAGAATGAACAAGTATGGGTTGTTTGGAAGGGTTGCCTCCTTTCTCTAAAAAGACATGGCAGCATAGCTTAGCTTTGCAGAGTTGCATCTGAACAACCCATCTCTGGAACAATGTCATTTTGGACAGATGCTGGAGATGCTTAGCCTTAATGCACATGCCATGTTTAGAGAAATTCAAACACAAAATATCAGCACAAACACCTCATATCAAATGTCAGGCACAGTAGTGGAAGGGTGATGATTTGGGCTTGTTTTGCAGCCATATCTGTGGATCAAAATTGGATCATGGAACAGGACAATAATACCAAACACATCAGCAAATCTACAACAGAATGGCTTACAAAGTAAAGAATCAAGGTGTTGCAATATGTATATATTTGTAGGCTCTATGTAACAGTGTGGTATTATGCCAGTCAATGGCTGATCAAAAAGAAACAGATTAGAAAACAGAAAACACACCATGGGGTATACATCATGGTGATGTCTTCCTACACACTTAAGCACTTTGTTTAGATGATGATCTCATGTGTATGGGGACCCGTTTTTATGTGCATGCCTATGAAATCAGTGGTAGAAAGAGTGACATTGAGATATTAGATTGTTTTGATGGAATTCCGTTCAGCTGTGGTAACATAAGACCAGCTGTTGACCAACTACATGCAGTTCTGCTTTCTAAGACAGGATACAATACACCTTTCAGGGTCCATTACCACTTGCAATTTAACCGCAAGGAAATTTATATAAGGCTGCAATTACAACATTTCTGCTGTATATAGCCGAATGTATACAATCACTTTTTTCTAACACATTGATATGCATTTTTTGATACATTTTTTGTGGAGCATGCTGTAATGTTCTGTGTTGTGTTGCAGCACCATGCATTGCCTTTTAATGTAGCATTGGTGTGAATTGCACCTATTGTAAGCAATAACTTTTGCCTTGTATTGTATTGGGCTTGTGTTGAACAGCACACTTGAACACGAGTTACAAATAGGGCCTTAAAAAATTCCAACTGCTAGTTCCTACTTATGAGTTGCAGCTCATAAGTTTTTTTTTGTTATTTGTGTTAACACACATTAATTAAAAGAGTGGCAAACAAACAAAAATGTATAAATCATGAAGTAATTAGTTATTATCCCCACATAACAAAACACTTGAATAAAATGTAAATTTAAAACATACAAGAACATGATAAAAGTACATGCATGCAAATGAAAGGCCCTGTGAAAAAAAGCCTCAAAACCATGTGAAAAAAGCCTCAGTGCCATTATTTTTCTGAAGTAAAATAAAACATTTGTCTTAGAGTTGTACAGCGTACTATATAAACACAAGTTTTAAGATCATAAAGGATCTACCAGTTCATCCAAACTGCCTGAAGTCTCATCACTGCAATCACAATATGCAGAAAACAGAATACAGATACTCCTCACATAACCACCAGGTTGCACTCCAATAGCCAGTCATTAATTGAATTGATTGTTAAGAGAGGAGCATAGTAATGTGCCGGTCTGCAGGGCTGTGCAGCATGTGTCAGGGTCAGGATCACTGATTATCAATACACATGATGGAGCGCAGAAGACCAAAGGAGAGATGCTGTTCTGCTGTACACAGTACAGTTCTTGCACAGTGTATTTGTCTGAAATCTGGTGGTAAGTGCGAGCCGTCGGTAAGCAGAAAAGTTGTTAAATGAGTTATACCTGTAGAAGTTCAGTCAATGGAATAGAGGCTCCACAGTGTCTGTTGTGAAAAATAAATGCAAATAAATGCAAAGCAGTATGCAGAACCAATGAGCCAGGTAGCAAAGGATGCAGGCTTTTTTCACCCTGGCTAAAGTTTTAAAAGTTAAGTAAAGAGTTTTTTACTTGTTCTTAAATGTTACTCAAAATTGAGAGAAAGTGATAATGAAAATGTTAACAAGGCGTCCTCCTGAAAGTGAAATGAACAATTACAAAATACAGTTTTAAGTGCCTCACAAACTGCTGCCTTTGACACACATAGTCACTGACTTCTGTTCTATGTGAACGTTGGCCAATGACGTGACAAATGCCTCAGGGGATGTTTTATGAACACGCAACGAGGCTGCTTGGAGGTTTAAAAAACACCAATGGGAACAAGGTCTTATCACTGTAGGTGACCGAGAATTTCTAAACAGACCTGTGGCACCTATTTGGTATAGTAAGGTCCCTTAAAGTTTTAACCTCCCTGACAGTATAGATACTAAGTATTTTTTAATGTAAAAGCCGTACATTTAAAAATACTTAGTATTTTAAATTTCCCGCCTTCCAGCCACACACCTGCAGGCAGATGCCCGGTCGGCTTCTGCTTCCCCTGGCCTCACGTCCCCAACATTTACACGCCAGGGACACATATGCCGGCCGGGCATCGCCAGAGGGAGAAGATGCTGAGCATCACTGGAGGATGCCGCTGGAATGTGGGAACCAGGTAGGACTTTTAAACTCCCTCAAAATTTTTGTACTGCTTTTGGTATGGAAAATTCACCTCGAGCCACACTCCGGATTATACTCAGGGCAACTAGTGAGGGCACGACTCGCCTATCTGCGTCCCATTGCAGGGAACCACAATCTTCCTTTTTTTCTTCTTGATTGCCTATGCTGGGATAATAAACTTTATCCCCAGCACACACAAGGGAAGCCAGGATTTCTGAGATTACCTGGAAACCAAAGCTGACGTTGGAAAGGTGCATCTCAGCTTTGTTGCCAGAAACCTAGCAAGATCAGGCAGGTAATACACATTATTGCAGAAGGGACATTATCACCATCCCTTTCTGCAGTAATGACATGTCTGATCAAACATTTAAAAAAGTGAAATTTTACTTGCAATTTAAGGGGTCATCTTAGTGCATTATGGAGAGTTCTAGAATCTGTTCTCACTATGGAGTGTTCATTGGCTACCTTCTGTCACATGGCAGGTGCTGGGCCTTAGCAAGATACCAGCCAACCATTGTCTTGGTGCATGACTTTTTTGACCTATGGCCATGTTTGGCGACATTTTAGGCAGGTTCTGACATAAGCTAAATATGTGGAAAACTGATCTAAGGGAGCCCTAAGAG
Organism: Pyxicephalus adspersus; assembly: GCF_032062135.1. Classification (NCBI taxonomy): domain Eukaryota; kingdom Metazoa; phylum Chordata; class Amphibia; order Anura; family Pyxicephalidae; genus Pyxicephalus; species Pyxicephalus adspersus. The sequence goes on from NC_092861.1 coordinate 58,974,230, forward strand.
AGTCAGAACGGGTCAACCCTGTAGCAGCTAGGGCCTGACAGGACCGAACCCGAAGATTGTACTGTTAGGGGCATGAGCCTGGTTCTCCGTGGTTATAGACTTGGCTTCAGCGAGGAGAAGCTAAGGGGGTAAGGGACCCTGAAGTGAGGTGCTCTAGGATTCTGTTGGGGAGACCCAATCCAGAGACGAGAAGCTTCTCAAACAGCTTGCAATGGATTTACGAGTTCAGCGAGGATGCTAAAAATCAGCTGTCAGTATTGACTATATGGATTATCTTTGGATGTGAACTGTGACTGTATGACACTCTGCTACCCTCTCTCCCTATGTGTTAGGTTACATTGCATTCTTATGCCATACTACAAGGTGTAAACTGCGTAAAATTTGTGTTTCTCCTCTGCTCAAGTAGTCTTGCCACATCATAGTTATTTCTGGGAACAGAATGAGTTTACCTTACTTTCACTTGCCTGTGCTGACTGAAGTGTGTAGCACTCAGATCCCACTGTGATAATTTATAGTACTGAGAGCTAGAGAAAAGCTTCTAATTGCTAAGTAAACCAACCAGGGCGCCTCCTCTGAACAGATAAACTAACGCTAAGCTAAATTTGCTTTTTCTTCCCATGTCCAGCTCTCCCTATGAACATTATGTGACCGAACCGTGCAGTATGGCCACCTCTGGTAGTGAAATTGGAGGGAATTGTATTTTCCACAGATGACGAAGGCTAGTAGGATAATTCTCTGGGTATTAAGGAGTTTTTTTTGTAAATTATGGCTGACTGTAATTGTGTGTGAAGTGGTCGGATCTCATTGTATGCCAGGGTTACCTTACAGCTGGTGAGGGATTTCTGCTGTAACCTTGTAGTAAATATGTCAGATACATCTCTCTCTTGCTGCTCCTGAAGCTTTACCTTGCCTGTGACAATATTGATAAATCTCCCTGTGGTTTAGCATTGTTTCCTAATGCAGTGAATGGCAGACATGTGATGCCATGGAAAATGTGTACAATAACAAAGTGTACAGCCAGTCAGTTCTCAGCCACAAATACAGCCTATAATGTCTCATACCGAGCAAGCAAGCAAAGCCTGTCCTCCTACCGCTGCCGCTGTATATGATGCCTTTATACGTCTGCTACTAACAGATACAAGTGTATGTATACTCATATTTCAATGTATCGACTCACTGACGTCTATCCGCACTCCGGGTTTTGTGTGTGTTTAGCAGGAGACATGACATATGACAGGCACTTAACCCAGCCAATGAAAATCCGCAAAGCGTCAATTCTGTGTTCGTTCTAACACATTCACCAATCAGCGACACGCGAGGTGTGATTTCCAAATACGACATTACAAATGACCAATTACAGAACAGATCCTCCCGACGCCAAAACTGTGGTCAAGTCGTGGCGCCATATTGAGTGTGGCACAAACGTCGTCAAATTAAACCATCGTTCGTCGACGTTTTCACGAATTGAAAAGCGCTCGTTCTCTTTTCTTCGCGGCTTACTGCTCTTCTAGCAGCAATAGATACGATATGGGTGAGCAGAAGCAGTTATACCCAGCGTCTGCGGAGATATTCGATGGAATGTGTCCTCGAAGTTTTCGAGGCGCCATCTTTGTTGTGGCGCTGTCTGCTTGTTTTGGAAAAGAGCCAAACTTGCCGTCTGTTTTTGTTGATTTATTTATTATATAGAAATGACCCACACTTTATTTTTCAGGAAGAGCGAAGGGGTCGGGGGCAAATATAGAGGCTGATTGTTGTTATAATTTTTTTTGCAGAATTTAATACCCCCGGGGGGGGGGGGGGATGTGTGTTACGAATTGACGATAATAATCATTATAGGAAAGGTGGGGGCACTTTTTAATGAATCTGCTGTCATTGTGCGGCACAACATGGCCATTCTGTCTGATATGACACCCCACGTGTAATAAGCACTATGATAACATTAACCCCTGACGTGTCTAAGAATGGACGAGTATAGGATTTAACCATTTAAGGGACAACACGCGTAGTGCTTTTTACGTCGGAGTGGCGATTTCACTGAGCTGCAGAAGCCGTATCTCATAGCAACCCAATCCATATGGGAAGTCTATGAACTAAATTCTGGTTTCCATGGGATATAGCACTTTCTGTGAAGTAGAATGGTGGCCAGTAGGAATGTTGTATTGCGCCCATATGTTTAGAGGAAATAAAAGAACTGATAAATATATTAGCGGAATTCACACATGGCCATTTTCCTTTGTGAGGGGAATTGCAGCCTGGCGTATTGCTTGGCCAATGGTGCTTTTCCCTCTCAGTTATTCACCAATGTGGGTCACCACAGCGCCGGTGTGCTGCTCAAGAGGGGGCGCCTAGTGGCGAGGCTGGGTAGTGCAGCCTCTGGGGCGGCCAGCAGTGAAGGGGTGGAGTGTGGAGGGCGGGGTAGTCCGGGGAGATGACGGTCTGGAATGGAAATTTTCCACTCACCTTTTCTTGCGCCGGAAGGGTTAAATAAAAAAAATCCTTCCCTCGCAAAGCGCTTCTCGTGCGGGCAGATTTGGCGCTGGCGGGGTGATTGGGGGATGCGCAGAGCTCCCTGTAGGTGCAAAGAACAAAAGCCAATTACCTCAGGCTTGTTCTGCGAATAATACCCAACCTACTTATAACAGCACACAATGCTAATTGTACCATGGCTACACATCGATCGCTATTCATCGCCCTATAATCATGGCGGAGGGATATCGTACAATCTGGCTCGAGCGATGTCCAGCGCCACACACTGGCCAGATCAGATCGCTCTCATCTATTTTACATTTTTAGACAAAGGCGTGTGATTTCGCCCATTGCATTGTGCGATCAGGGCACAAGTAAATGCCCCAGGGGCATGTTTCCCAGTGTTCGGGGGCTGTTCTTATTCTAGGCGCTTTGCTTGCTTTTTTTCTCCTTTCTTGTGTAGTTTTTGCACACGCCACTATTCGTCTCCCCTCCTCCTCCTCCTGCCGAACAAGAGGGGGAAAAAACTGCTCATTTGCATTGGATTGCCAAAGCTAAGAGCTGCTAATGCTAAACCACGACGCATGCGTAGTAGGGCCATGGAGCAGCGCAGCGGCCGCCGATGGTACTGCAGTTTGGAGAGGAAAGGAAAACAAGCCACCCTCCCCCATTGTTTTGAGTCTGACCAATCCTAGGCTAGGGATGATGCCCCCTCCTTTGTCAGGAGACAGTGCCCAATTAGGAGGCGAGGAGCCGGCCTGATGCTCCGCCCACTAATCTATATTAAAGGTACTGGCGCCGCGTGAGTCCTTCACTGGCAGTCACTATAAAAAATAAAAAAAGCCATCTTTGCATTGTTCCCGCACAGGCTGCCCGCACTCCAACTTCCCGGACTTTTCCTACACACACAGCGGCCATCATGTCAGACACAGCAGTAGACGCCAGTGTGGAGAAGACAACCAAGGTAGGCGATGCGGATTGTGCGATGTGTGGGGAGCCCGGGGTGCACTTTGTTACAATGGATGGATGGCTGTGCACCTGACTGGCCGCTCTGTCATCTCACATCACTACAAGTTGTCGGTCGGTCCCCGGTAGGTGGCGGCGGCTTGGGACAGACAGGCGCTATCAGTGATGACACGGCCAGGTGTCGGGGAGATGAAAGGGGCACTGCATGCCATGGCACCGGGCTCTGGCTGGGTACCAGCTGATGATCGGGGATAATGCCGCTGAAAGTTTCCTGATCAGAGCGCTGTGTTCCCGGCCGGTGCCCACGCACGGTGGGTGGACTCGGGATCCCCCGCGGTACGGGCGATGTGATGCGGGGCTGTCACCGGGGATGATCAGGGGATGTGATGAGAGATCGCAGCTCCTGACCTCATAGCACCGTGTATTGGGGTCACCCCGACCTGTCCCCTACATTGTGTGCGGTGTGAGAGGGATGGATCGGGGCTGTCACCGCTCACTATAGCATTTCCCTGTCACCAATACAATGCAAGAGATCCCAGAGTCACTTACCTGTACGGTGATCGCCGAGTGTAGCTACCTATAGATGTATGTACTGACCGACTGTGATCGCTCAGTGTCCCTGCCTAATACATGATTTGTGTGTATGGTATACCCGATATACCAGAATCCATGGATGTGTACCGACCGACAGTCACCTGACCGCTGATCGATCAGTGTACCTACCTAATGGATGACCGATATGCCCACCTACCGCCAGTGCCCTGTACTGTGATCTATGTATAGTGACCTTTACCCTATCCATGGATGTGTACCTACGGACAGTGACCCATGTGTCCCTTTGGCGAATTGTGCAGGGTGAACATGTACTTACCTATGGTGCCCTGTATGCAATGTATATGTGTACTTACCTATGGTGTATGTGATGGGTGTGTGTACCTACCTGTGCGATGTATGTGTACTTACCTATGGTGTATGTGTACCCACCTTTGGTTTATAGTGTATGCCATGTATATGGGCACTCGCCTATGTGATGGGCACCTACCACCGTGATGTGTACCTACCCATGGTGTAGGCAGTGGCGGTGCTCGCTGTGTGATATTAGCGCGGTGTGTGTGCGGGGTGACAGTCCGGTGCCCGGGGAGCCCCCTGTAGTTCCCTGTAGATGGGGTGATGGGGGGTCGCTAGGCAGTGGGATGCCCCGGCGGAGGAGCCGCCATTGTGTTGTATTGGAGGGGTTAATGAGGTCCCAGCTGCGCGGATGAGTTATGATGATGGGGGGGTTGGGTTGCCACTTGTTTGTGCATTACACAGTTCTCCACCACGTCCACCGGCTGCAGTCCCGGGGGAGACGATGAATCCGATGGGAGCCAGGGGAGGGGGACAGATGGTAACCGGATTAGGACTGTTCAGGCAGAGCCTTTAATTAGGAGGTGGGGGAGGGTTAATTACTAACTCCGCTGATGGCACACTGTCTACCTGCGTATGCTAATCGCGCCCTCCTGTCCCAAATCTGCGCACACACAGGGAGAGGGCGGCCTATGTTCACACTGTTCTCCAGCCGAGATGGAGGAGTGCGCAGCACCTTCCTCTCATCCATTACCATGCTACCTCCTAGATTCTGTGCATCGCTCCTCACCCCCAGCGTGAGATCCGCGCGTCACTCAGCACTACTGACATTGCACAGCCTACCGGGACTTGTAGTCTCTCCGCCCTTCCTCTCCGGGCGTGTCTGCATTGGGGACTATTGGAGCCCAGTGTGATTGCTCTACAAATCCCGTGAGCCTATGCTCTACAAGGGGGCCGGCCCTCAGGGTAGACGTCCAATCAGTGCCTCCGGAAGGCCGTATAAGGACATGGGCGGCGATAGAAGCTGAAGATGGGCCAATGGCAGGCCGCTGTGATCGGCACAGGGTTTGAAATAAGCTTTGCCGCATGGTGCATGTAGTGGCCAAACACTGGGCCTGCTAGTGATTATCAGAGGCTAGGTCTGACATCACGCCTGGGATCTGGTTCAGAGGGTGATCTGAGGGTTTAATTCCTGAGATATTTCACATTCTGTGTTAAGGATTTATGGAGCAGAACAGGCTGTGCTGTGACTTGTAGTTCCCATAGTTGTAATTACATGATCTGTTGACTACAAATGCTTTGTACAAAGTGATTGTAGTAATGTAAGCAACTCTTGTCAACAAATAAAAATCAATTTACTGGTCTGAGTTTAGCAAAGAGTCTGGTTATTATTATCTTTTCTGTATTTAGGAGGAACTCTGCTTAAAGTGCTATGTGTGAGGTTTGATAGTCCCCATCAGATTACCAATAATAAAATAAAATACCCTGTGCCCCCCCACCTAAATATTTGCCTGTCATGTGCCCCCCCCCCATGTCCCAGTAATCCCCCTTTTGTATTCCTAGCACCATGCAAGATTAGTGTAATCAGTGGCTGTGATTGATGAGGTCTGCTCTTCCCAGATCTCATCCCTGGCACTAGCAGGGAACATGGTGGCTGCTGGGACTATGCATCAGGTCAGAGAGGCTCCTGTTTTCATGTATTGGCTTCAGTGTATAATCTCTGACAATCTAAACATTCCATATACATGGCATTGCCAAAAACACAAGTTCCACGAACTGTTGGTAGCCAGTAAAAAACAAACTTGATGAGCCGTGTGTTAAGTAGACGTGTTTTTTTTTTTTTTATTATTTGTACGTGGGCCATCCATGGAAATAGTGCAAATATTGAGTTAACGTCTAGTAGACCTTTATAAAAGTGGTTCCTTTGGACAGCAGAGCTAATCTCCCATTGCAATTGGGTAGCTGCAATGTTATTCAGATTTTTCCCCAGCGGTTTATACAGCATATAATCTGATCTCTATCATGGTTACATTTGTACGGAGACAATGTGTGTGAATTGAATTTATGATGTAACTAGTATTCACCCCAGGTGCCTTCTGGTCACTGATCAGCGTGTCCTATCAGGAAGTACCGGGCTGTGTGTACTGTGGTGTGGAGGAACATGGTCTGCTCGGGATTGGTTGGCATGGTGTATGATGTGTACATGTGAGCTTCATTTTAATGATTGTAAACATACAAAGCCAGTATGTTTGCAGTAGATTTATGAGTGTATAAGAATTGTGAATGGGCTTTGGTTTTACTGTGTTCAATGCCTTTTCATTGCAGTGCAGGAATGTTTGTTAACAAATGATTGTGTGCCCCAGGCTATCCTGATTTAAAATTATTGCTTCCTTAATCCAGCTAAAGAATAAAGCATTCTAAATACCTGTAGACATTTTGATGTTTAATCCCCATATTTTCAATATGTGATATACTAAGTGACTTAATTTCTTGTTATAAAGGACTTGAAAGCAAAAGAAAAGGAAGTTGTAGAAGAAACAGAAAACGGGAAGGACAAACCAGCCAATGGAAAAGCAGTAAGTGTTTTGTATGAAATCTCCACTTTCTTCCACAAATCCTTTTTATAGGTGAGTGTTCAGGGCAGCAGCAGTCTGTCTCGGCATACTTCATCTGTCCTTGTAGACTTCTTTTTTAAGAAATGTTGCGACATCCAGTTATACTGGTAGTTTCTGTTTTGTTTCCTCTAAACATCTGTCACATTGCCAGCCAGCAGCTGTAACTTGTCTGTAGTGCAGTTTATCATCGTGTGGTACATGTACTTATTCCAAGGAGTGATGGTATGTGCAAAGCCTATCTTAACTTAGTTAATAAGAATCTCTAAGCCACATGTCAGCATAATTGAATCACATACCTCTTCTTGCTTCCTATCTGCCAGCCTGTACAGCGTAGATCACATCTATTCTGTTGCCGGTCATTTCTGCAAAGTTATTTTCAGCAGAAGAATGCTGCTCCATGTACTTTAGTTTAGATAATTGCAGACTATAAAAACGGATGACATTTGTAGTATGATAATATTCCGTAGTAAGAACAATGACATCAAAGTATACTTTAAACGTATGTAAACTTAAGACTATAGTTTCCTGATAATTTATCTAAGAATAGCAATGGGATCTGCAAACATATATACACCAGCCTATGCGGTATATTTGAAGTAATTTCTTAACTGTGTACATCCTTAGGGGGTCAGAAATGGAGAAATGTCAAGTTTCTTATGTCATCAAGCTATGTTAGGGTTAGTGTGTGCAATAAAAAGATATTTACTGTTGCTGCTGCTTCTATTCATTATCTGCACAGCAAAGAGCTGTATGACACAAGGGACCGCTGTATGCACATTTTTAGGCGGTCCATTGTGTGTTTTACTTGTCACTTTGTAACATTGTCTTAGTTGTTACACTGTGAATTTATCCTAAATGATTGTTTACCTGTGTAGGAGTTGGTAATTTTATAGCAATCACATTCAATGTTTACCAGATTTTGTTTTCAAGATGTAGATGCAGTTTAAATCTTAGTATAAAATAATATGCAAGGTACAGTAATGGTAATATGAACAATGTGACATTTCTTTCAGGAGAATGAAGAGAATGGAGAAGATAGGGCAGACAATGAGGGAGATGAGGAGGAAGAAGTTGACGAGGAAGATGAGGAGGATGAAGGAGAAGGTAAGAAACACACACTCATCTTGTATAATGAACCATTTTTTGCTGCTTAGAAGATTTTACAATGTTACGTACACTTTTTAGCTCACTGGAATTGGCACACAGTGAGTAAGGAAATGGGTGCTTCCGTTTTAAGGCAGCAATAGGCATAGACCCCACACACAGCCCTGCGTTACATATTTGTGAAGACCAGCTGTGGTTTAGTTATATAAATTTTTACTCAAAGTACCTAGCTTTGCATACCTTTTACACAATTCATTTTAGAGGGAGGGGGGGGGGAAAGGGTGTGACAAAATTCACGATTTGTCAATATATCTGATCATTTTCCATTTTGTCAGGAGATGAAGATGAGGGTGATGATGATGATGATGAAGCAGATGGACCCACTGGGAAGAGAGCAGCAGAAGATGATGATGTGAGTCACGCTAATATGCAAATTAAATGCATTACACTTGTTTATGATCTGGCCAACCTATTTTTTTTTAATTTGCTGGAATTAATATCCCTCATTGTCTGATGTTTCCAGAGATCTGACATTTCATAACAAATGTAAGCAGGAGAACCTAAAGTCTCCTCACCATGTCCTATTTAATAGGCAGGGGAAAATCTCAAAAGTCTTGTTTTAGGCCAAAATAGGCTGGGGACTTTAGAAAAAACAAAATACCACACAGAAGGCTTTGTTTAGGTAGAAGCTTTTCTAAACCTTTGTGTGCATGAGTTTGCACATGATAAAAAGCTTATTTTCCAACATTGGGGTTATTACATACCAATTTTTATTATAATTACCCAATAATATAAGTGTATAATGGAATCAAGGAACATACAGAATGCAGCATTTCTAGCTATGTAAATCCTGGCATTTTTATAAAGATGATCTATAAACCTGTCATGTATATGCAGGGTCTTTATACCTGCTAAGCAAAGACTTGACACAATATAGAATAATAAATAGTGCAACTTTAGAAGATCTAAAAATGTATTTTAATTTCACTACTTTTGTTCTTTCTTGTAGGAGGATGATGACGTTGATGCAAAAAAGCAGAAAACAGATGATGACGACTAGAGAGGGGATATTGCCTGTCTCAGAATAAATTCTATATATAATACTTCTCCACCGCCTCCCCACCCTTGTCACGCTCAGAACATGGTCACTTAAAGTGATGCATCCGTCCCACCCTTCATGCAGGTCCCCATGCCCCCCTACTCCGTCCATACCAGTGACTGTCTGCAATACAGGTCACTGTTCCCATGGTGCATTCTTTTTAGGGCAGCCCCCAGGTCCTTTCAAGTAAAAAAAAAAAAAAAAGGACCAACCCCTTCACTGCCAGTGTGGGCTGCAGTCACTTGCTGTCCTCTCCGGTCCTAAGAAGAAGAAAAAAAAAGCGGGGGTTGAGGTTAACAGCAAGAATATTTTTTTTGTTTTTCCCTCATAAAATTCTAAAATGGGAAACAAAAAACACCCTTGGATTGGGGTCCTATGTTTGTATTTTTTATTTACATTTTATATTTTTGTACATATTGGTATACAGCTGTCCTTTTTCTGTACCGGGGATCCGGCTGACAGGGTGTGGGGCTTTTAAATTACACATGTAATTTTATTTTATTTTTTTGGTAATTCTCCTGTAGATTTCTGCCAATGAAATCCTGATGTATTTTGTTCTTCTCTGGGCAGGGTGGTGGGTGGGGTGGAGTAAGACTGGGCTGTTTCTTCTCCAAGGGGAACAAATGGAGAAATCTTTACATAAAAAGTTAAAAAGTTGTTACAAAAAAACCTAAATAAATAAGACAAAATTCCCATATAAGAAAAATATTCTGATCATTCCAGTAACTTTTTACATTTTTTTTTTTTGTTTTGTTTTTTTTTTTGAGCATATTTTTAGCTGTTCTTTAGATGGGTTTGGATGAGTAATATGGCCAAAGATTTAATTTTTTTTTTGTTCTGTCTGAAGTTGCTGTTTACTTTGTAATTTTTTGGCCTGGCTGGATGTGTGCGGCAGTATTGTCAATAAAACTGCAATTTTAATTTGCAGGCTTTCTTTTTGTTCTAACAGTGTGGTGTTTGAGTCTTGTTCTTTTATCTTTAGCAGGGGCAACAAAAGGTCCAAGGTGGTACAAAATAAATAAATAAATAATACAGAACAGTTATGTAGATGGAAAAAACGTGAACACACGCACACTAACATGTACTTGTAAAGCAATTATAAATAAGTAACTTCTATAGCAACATGTAACTTCTATAGCAAACTATTTTCTCTTGTTCCCTCTTTAATATGAAAAGCATTACCAAATGAATTTAAACCCCAAACTGATTTAGTGTTTAAACATTTTCTCTATTAAAAAAGAATATGTTACCCGCTACTGGCAAAGTAACATTTAGACTCCAGATTACAAAGTGTCTCTTAGACCATTTCCTAATTATCCAGAAATGGGAATATAGAGGGAACTATTGAATTGCAAAATGTGATGAGTAATAGCAGCCAACAAGAATCAGTTTTGTACTAGCATTTCTTTGGTACATTTTTTTACCTGGTATAAATTGCTGTTGCACAAAGCATTTTGCCTTGCAATACCAACTATTGGGCCAACAAAAAGTCACAATGTCCACCTATGCTCAATACACATTTTATTGTGCATTAAACAACATGCTTTGGCACAATATAGTCCAGTGTGTTTTATTTGTAATCTTTTAGCAAGGTGACAGTACAGCACCTCCTTCAGTATGAATGTAATATGCTGAAATGATGAAATAAACCAACAGCACAACCAAGACTTTGCTTATAAACATACAAGAGGTTTTGATGGTAAAAGTAAACTATTGGTAGTACTGTTTACAATATTATTACTAATTTTTAGTATAATTATACAGAAAAAGTTGTATATAAATAGAAACAATGTAAGTAACATGGATGTTATTAATCAGAAATGATTGATGATGAAGTGGGTTTCTTAACTGAAAAATGCAGAGTACATTTCCCAAACTGCCCTGCAAGACATAATAGTTGCTTATGCCAATTATACACATAGGATAAATGTAGTTAATGCCTAAAATGAAAACTACAAAGGGCAGGTAAGATAGCATTCAAACAAGCTTTAGTATATTAGAATACACTTATAGATTTTTGTTTTACGCCTGTATAAAAGGACTCATTGTCCTATGTTTACAAAGTGTCAAAATCTCCCTATAAGTGCTAGCCTTAGAACAATGAATTCAATTTCATGTACTTCAAAATCTGATACTATTTTGACCACATAAGCAAAATCTTCAGGGAATATTCCCTAACACATCAGCTTTGCTAACATATTGAATATGGCATAACTAGAGTCGCAACATGACAAGTTGCAGAATCCACAGTCATCGGCTTTTAGTACACGCATAAGACATGTCCATTATTCTTTGAAAAGGCAGTGCAAATGACAATGAAAAGTGCTGTCCTACACTATGGTACACTGAAAAATCTGATTTCATTTTACTGCAGTCAGCTCAGATAGGAAATGAATTCTGATGTCCAGATTGGTTGCCAAGTGTTGCCATCATCCCTGTTCTTTGTACTGTTTAACTGGATAAGCCATAGGATAACAGCATCAGTTCAAACAATGAATGTTTGAAGGAAATGATGGCACAGCAATGACAGCAGGATTTTTACTTAAATTCAAAATGAAACATTGAGTGTAATTTTTAACAGCTAAAGAAAGCAAAAATGGTATCCAACAATGTAGCTTTTAGATTTTATTTCAACTGTGTTAAGGACCAGTTTACAGTATTAAGTGCTAATACATACTTTTGGGGTTTGAATACTGCCCCTGCCTAAAAACTGCCTCAGTAACCAAATTCACCATGGCTAACATACTAATGTACAAAAATCAACTTCCTGTCCAACACAAGGGGGGAAAAAACTAAAGATTTAAAATGTATCATTGTTGCAATATCAACACAATAGAGGAACATTTCTATATCAGACACCTAAGAATGTAAAAACTGTTCGGTACATGCACAATAAAGCTAGCTTTACTCAATAGTAAATACAACATATGTATATGTTTAATAACATATTTTGTACTCACAGAAAAAGTTACAGTACATTTCAGTGTACTGATTCATGTTTTGATTGATTGCTTAGTAATCTTTCTGTAACAGGGTGATACAATATTTTATCAAACTGACTACTTAATATGTGTCAGTTATCAACTGTCCCTAACATCCAAGATTGTAAAGATTGGTCCCTGGAAATCATCCAACTTTTCAGGACTGAGGACTGAACAATCTGAAACCTTTCATTCAATACATTTGATGTTTTTAATTCCAAAAATCGGAACAAATCCTATGTTTGCTTTTACCTAAATACAAAGAAAAAACATTAGCAGGGTTAAAACTGGAAGAGAAAACAAAAACAAAACAAAACATCATACTAACATTTACATAGACAAATATGCAATAAATGAAGGCAGACCTGGTGCAGCAGTTCTCTTGTGCTTTGAGACAGAAATGGGGAATTTTAACAAATATAAAACTGGAGGAAGATATGGCTGGAAGAATATATTTCATATAGAACCCGATTTACTAAAGTATGGAATACTGCAAATACTAAAGTACAACCCAAATCAGTCCTCCACATGAAGTCCCTAGTCCTAAAACAAATGTCCATATACTCTACAAGTTTAGATTTAAAGTATCAACTTTGTTTTAGAGTGGTGAATTGTTGGACTTTCAAGTTCATATTGCTGTCCATACTCATTGGGTGCATCACCCCTCTATTTCCACATATGACCATTGTGATCTACAAAGAGGGTCAGGGATATCCCAAGATTTTTAAATTGTCCTCAGAGCAAGATAACTGTAACTTCCCTCAACTTTGGGAGACTTCTATTTTCTGTTGCACCTCTGAGACAGAGAGAGTAACAGAAATACCAGGTAACCCACAGGCAGCAAAAATTTACTGATATAGTTTTTAACCAGTCCATGTTTTTTATAAAAAAAGATGTAGCTAAACACAAATGTATTTGTAACTGCAGCTGCTATCCCACCCTCCTCTCCTATAATACAGCTCATACAATCGAAGTTCCTAAAAAAAAAGGATTGCAGGGACCATGCACAAGCTTGGCCAGGAAGATTTCTCACAAACCAATCTAATTGGTGATTTCCTGCTTGATCAGTTACAAGTGAGTAAGACTGGGAGCGGGGCTGATAGCAGAGGGAGCTCAGAGATAATGGAGTAACCTTATCAAAGGTGCAGGTACACTTTAAGGTGCGTACACACTTCCAATTTTTATCGTTCCAATCGAACGACGAACGATCGATTGGGCAAAAAATCGTTCGTAAAAAAGTAACCAACGACGCCGACGAACGAGGAAACTCGCTGGAAACGAACGACCGGACCGACGGATCGGATTGGACGACGATCGTTGAACATCGTTCGTGTGTACGGTCGTTCGTTGATCGTCCATGTTCAGAGCATGCGTAATGAACGAACGTCCGTTCACTTTCCTGTGGTGCACATAGTTCCTCTGTCGCTCAAACGATCGTATCTATTGTGTGTACAATATCTACGAACGATCGTGTCGTTAACTCTATGTGAGAATCGTTGCTATACGATCGTTCGTATATATCGTGCATGAACGTTCGTCGTTCGTTTTCCAACGATAATAATTGGAAGTGTGTACGTAGCTTTAATCCTCGCTCATCCTTGTTGTTTAACTATAAAATACCAGAAACCACTAAGCAGCTAAGATTCTGGTGTTTAAATTAAATGAGTGTGAAGGTTAGTGCTGGTTGGGAAGGTGAAGAGGTAAGCATAGCTTACTTCAAAATGTGCTGCTCTCTGGCTGTATCAATATTATTATTATTATTATTAATATTATAAATAATAAAAAAACAGTATATAGCACCAACATATTACAGCGCTGTACATTAATTCGGGGTTGCAAATTACAAATACAAACAGTGACACAGGAGGAGGAGAGGAACCTAAGGATAGTGTATGACACCAACCAAACTGTTGGGGAAAAACATGGAGTTTGATACAAACAATATAGAAAGGGGGGCGCATGCTAACTGATCCTTTCATTCGTGGCCACCTAGGGTCCATGTCTAGAAACTAAACAATTTACAGGAATGGAGGACATAGTATGGACGTGGTGGGATGACATATTCAGGCTTTTGCTAAATGTATTGTGTATAAAGCTCTGTATAAGTGTTCCTTTTGGGTGACAGTAGAAAGAACATCAGCTAGCCATAAGTTGTTTAGTGATATGGCATGGCAGATCACTAGATGATGTTGTAGTACCAATGTTCCAAGTCTTTTACAAAGTAAATTATTAAATTATTTGTGTATAGTCTGAAGTACTAGCTTCCCCGTTTATTTTTGTCATTTTATTTAGTTCTTAAATGTGTTAAAATGTGTTAAATGTGTTTAAAAGTTTATAAATTTGCATTTATAATAATAAAAAAAATAGTTATACAGAGCCCACTGAGTTCTCTAAGGCTGGGTTATGACCTACTGCAAGATCAAGCCCAGCTCCCAGCATTGCCCGCTCATAGAAGCCGTGTTTGCAAATTTGGGAACAATGGGGAGTGAGCAATTCAGTACCTCTCACTGGTGCCCCAATTTAGTCTCTATTGGGCTGCGAAGGGTGAGACACTACTTGTAGCACCCTACCCAAGGAAGAGGTTCAGTGGCATGAGGAAGTGGTAACCCTGCTGCAATCTCATTGCCACTCTGAAGATAGCCAAAGGCTTTGTTTTATACAGACCTTTCAGGTCTTCTGCTGGCATGTTCCACCATTGGCACTTGAAAGAAGTTGGTTCTGAAAAATGATAGCTGACCCTGGAGTAAGTGCATGTATAGAAGAAATCAGTATCATGGAGATGCAAACCAGGATGAGAAAAACTGTAGCCACTGTTTATGATACACCCAATGCTTAAGTAGAATTTACTTTAAAGCATACCTTTTGTAAAAGCATCCTTTACCCACCTTTGCGGTATTCCCGGCTCAGGGTGAATTTTACATACCAAAAACAGTAACCCCGAGTCACACTTTGAAAACATTGATCACAGTAAAGAAGTTAAAAAAATAAATCCAAATAATAAAAAATAAATCCAAAGGTTTATTCTACTATTTTACCCTTGTTTGGACAAATGTAAAAATGTTTTAAATTTTCGTATTTTTATAATTTTTTTATCAAATTATTTATAATTATTTATTATGATGTAATTTATTATTTGTGTTTCAAACTTTATCATACCCTAGATTTATTCCTAAGAATTACAGGCCTAAAATATTAAACAAAAAATTTCCACACAAAACAATGTACTGATTTTGACATAAAAATACAGACATAATTAGACGGCCAAGGGGGTTAAATGACCCTTTCCTTCCCAAGGTCTGAAGAACATTACAACCTTTGCTGAAAAAGCCAACAATAGTTTCTGAACATGCATGGACAAATGTATTCCTGTTGAAAATCGTTCTATTGTGTGGTGGTATGATGGACACCCTCTCTATACAAATAAATAGAATTTGTCAACCACCGCACAAAGGACCTTAGCACTATGTGGAAGGGATTCTAGCTGCACAGTTACCCATATGCCAACTAGACTGGATCTGCTAGAATTTGAATCTGTGAATATAGGAAACTTGGGAGAGGGACGAATAGTCATTCAAAGGACAGTTTTTCCAAAGTCAGGAGTCAAGTATCATAAAAATACAAGGTATATGGAGTTCTACTGTAGATATAGTGGGTAATAGTAGTCTGTCATGGGACGCAGTAGAGTATTATTAAACTTAGGTTGACCATAAGCCATGATATTAAAATCACATTGTAACCTTATTATGGACAAACTTGACATGAAACATGTTACGTTATCTAATTAACAAGTTTCTGCATGTGCAAGTATTCTTTTCATGATGACAGATATCCAATAAAGGATCTTGAATAACAATATGTCTTTCTGTATTACTACTGCAAAAGCTAGTGTAATGTGAAACCATTTTCCCTGTTTTGTTAAAAGGTAGCACTATTTGCAAATTGTTAAACTTGAATAACATGGGCAAGAGTTTAGCACTCTGCTACACAAGTCCATGGTAATACAGTGTCTCCCTAAAGTCTTAATGCTAGAGGGGAATCTCTCCACAAGGGATTCACAGTTACAAAAATACTGGTAAATAACCTAACCCTTCTGGGCTCTGCTAAAAACTGATTTACTGCCATGTGGACTGGGTATAAAGGGAAATTCTAATCCTTCCACCTCTATACAGAACAAAAACATTTGGCTTTAAATGATATTATTTTACAAGTAAACAGAAGATGCATTAAAATCCACTTTTTAAACATTTATGTAAAAAACATGGGAGTGCTGTGCTATGCAATACTACTCTGAGCCCAGATCGGTGTGATGGTGCTTCTCTTCAGAAGGCTGGCCTGGAGATTTCATTTTTAGCACATAAAAGAAACAAAGTTTTTTTACATAAAAGAAATATGTTGCTTAAAATTGGTATAGTTTCTGATTTTTAAATAAATAAAATCTTAAAGGAACCAAAACTTTTATGGTGTACCATGAAAACTTTTTGGACGTATATGATTTACATACACAACAATATTTTGATATAGTCAGAAAGAACTGTGTACTGCACAGCTGCTCTAGCATACATCACAATTCTTTCTGAAAATACCAACCTCCTGGCTTTGTAAAGTCAGAGCTCCTGATCTAAATACTGGATGAAATAGGGTTTGCAGCAATTACATGGCATAAACTTGACAGCCAGTAATTGGCATTTTCTAAAGTAAAATAGACTTTTTACTGAAAACAGCAGGATTACATTTACAGCCTATTTGTAAAAGGGACATAAATTAATCAATTAAAAAAAAAATAGGAAAAAGAATGGAAAAGATAATCTTTGTGAATATTTTGTAGTATGAGTAAGTTGTGCAGGAAACTGCAATGCAAAAATTGTTAGTAAATAGTTCATTTTATCTGCCTTACACAACCATTTTTTACCAACTTTATTTTGAGAATTTCCTCTTACCAATCTAATACAGTAACAATTGTTGTCTTGTTTGCTGTATAGAAGGAGGGAGTATGTTTCCACTATAAACACGAGCATGTGTGTCGCTTGTGATCAATTCACTGCTCATGTCATCTATACACACAGTCTGAAATATTTATTGGTGCACAGCGCCACCTGGTGACTACCCAGAGACATGTGAGGATTAAAGAATCACTGAGAACACAATGGTAAATTCATCTGATCGGTGCAGGATAACACTTAAAAAAAATTCATATCCTGCCCAGAAACATTTTTGCAGTCTCCATCACATATTGCCCCACTAATCTGCTCACCCTACAGATGCAACCACTTTGTCAAAAAGAACCTTGCATAGTTTTAAACATCCCAGGGAATTGTACTTCTTTTTGCTCTCTGTATATCATTTGCATTGCCCCTGCTTGCTTCTTTTCTGTAATAGGGGATAAGAGATGATAAACTCCTGACAGATCACCTGTCCCTAAATGTTTTTAGGGTTCAGGTCAAGTTCATTTTGTCAGTGATATATGTAAAGTCTTCCTTTACTCTGTTGGGCTACAACTGTGAGTGCTTTTTTAGTGAAAGTGGAATTTAATTTTTTTTACATTTCAATATTTTATTGATTGTTCAAATAAAAAAGAACAACTATAGGGACAATAAGGGAACAACAGTGTTTAAAGGGGTAACTTTGGCAGGTAAGTCTGCCATGACAAACATACTATATATAACAGTTGTGGTGAAACTTTTTGGCTTATGGCTTTCAATAAGTTTTGAAATTTGACAGACAGGTCAGAAAAGTATCAGATGGATGGAGAGTGTTTGTATGAACTGATATAAATTACTTGTAAAAGCCATTACCACACAAACACTGGGAGAACCTGCAAACTCCATGCAGATAGTGTCCTGGTTGAGATTCGAACCTGGGACCCAACGCTGCAAAGGCCAGAGTGCTTATCATTGAGCCTTTGTGCCACCCATAGTGCAGTGTAAAAAAAAAAAAAACACCAGGATATGGTGAAAAGGTTTTGGCAATGTCTACATCACAAACCTCTGTTCTTAATAACTTTTGTATTGTTAGTTTACCTCTGCTTTATGCTGGGTCTGTGTTGCACAGCTTTTTCTCTTGCTCCTGAGCATACTGATACACTGATATATCCATTGTCAGTAAGGTACTGGTTTTACAGATAAGTCAGTGGTAGGTTAGTGGTATGTGTTGCAAACGCCCTCTCCCAGCCCACACTCTGCGCATTGACTTTCCAGCACACTCAGCAATCATCTAAGCACCAGCAGGCTGAGGAGGGGCCGTCACGGGGCAAGGTTAACCAATCTATTACCCCCTGACAAAGACACCATGACAGGTAGACTGCCACCATGTGCTTAGACGGCAGCACGCACCATTGCCCTTGACAGTTATGATTCTGCTTCTATTAGTACTGTCTGTGTCACCCGCTGCCACTCCAGACAGGGATGTCTGAGAAATCACAAAGTTTATAGTTAGGGTTAGCAAGTTACACTATTTCTACTTAGAGCATTCAGAGATTCAGCTTACACTACCTGTGTTTAATAAGTAAAACATAGTGTTTAACCACCTGGGCGTTACACTGATGTCTAGATTTCTGTTCCAAAAGTGGTACACTGTTTTTCATGAAATTTTTTTTTTTAAACTGTAGACCTGTAACTTACAGAAACATGTCCGAACAAGGGTCTAGTAGATATCATGAATATAAAAAATGTTTAAAACACACAATCATGTAAATAAAAAAAAAAAATTACTTTTAATAAAATTAAATAAAAGACACAAAAATCAGCTTAAACAAGAATACATAAATAAATGAAAAATAACGAAAATGCGATAATTCGGTATACTGTATAGTAATATATTTTTCTAAAACACCTCCCTAGTGTCCAACGTCACATACCTATGGACAAAACCACATAAATATATTTTCTATTATTTTGTATTGGATTGGATACAGGAGTTTGTATCCAATCCAATACAAAATGAGCGTTTGAATTTACCAATTACATACTTTGTATTTATTTTATATTATTTTGTATTGGATTGGATACAGGAGTTTGTATTCAATCCAATACAAAATGTGTTTGAATGTGTTTCAATTTGAATTTCCCGCACACGCGCCGACGTCATCGCCGAGGGACACGTACACGCTACGAACGGAGAAGAAGCCGGCCGGCTTCTTCTTCTCCACGGTTGGCTTCTTCTTTTTGGAGAAGGCACCCGACGCTGGAGATCGACGCTGGAGGACGATTGTAATTTTTTTTAACCCGAACCAAGGTCGGGTTTAGCGGGAGGGTGGTTAATAAGTAAAAACATACAAAAACAGTGCACACACAAATACAGAAAAATAAAGACTAATCAAAGAACAACAACAGAACAATAACAACAGGGTAAAATAAATGAGAATAACTGCAATTAAACTTAAGTAGAGTTGGTTTGCCCTTGTTCTAGCAATATTCAAAATTTCAAACATTCAGGTTTTATGAACTGCCAACCCCCAGATTATTAGTCAGCACAAAATAAAGAGTTCACAGAGACCAAACTAGGCATGTCTGGGACTTATGGATCACCAGAACAGGTTTAATATAGCTTCCAGGCCTTCCTAATACCTAGGAGACAAGTTCTTGGTCTCAAAATGCTCACCATAATTATCCGGCTATGAACCAGCCAATTACTACGTTATACAGAACGGTGCTGTGGAAATAAAAAGATTATTAATAAATGTGTTATTGAATACACCTCATGGGTCAGTCAGAGGCTAGTCCACTAGTCTAAAGCTACGTACACACGGCAGATTTTTATCGCCCGATAATCGGCATCGGCCAAATATCAGGCGAGAATCTGCCGTGTGTACAGTCGGTGTCGTCCATCGTCCGAACGACCGTCCTGCCGGATCCACGGACGATGGACGACAACCGATCGTAATGAAAGGGAAGGGGAGAGCGCGCAGCAGGGTGCCGCTCCGTCGCTCTCCCCCTCCCCTCTCCATAGAGCATGAACGGTGCTGTATGTACAGCACCGTTCATGCATCGTGCAGTCCCTTGTTGTTGGAAAGGATCGTGAAAGATCCTTTCCAACGACAAAAATTGCAAGTGTGTACGCAGCTTTAGCGAGCCAGATACTAAAGTTTTATGACACCTGGAGACACAAAACTCCAACTTTTACAATGGGCATTGTAAACCAGAGGGTCTGGAAGGATGCTGGTTGTCAGAGATAGAAATATCTGATAAGGGGACATTTAAGAACCTGGTTGTATTTTTTGAAACAAACACCCTAAAGAGGGACTCTAGCCTCCACTCCTCTACATTTAAGGGAAGATCATTGATGCATTTAAGGGAAGAACATTGATGCTATCCCCAGTATCACAGTATGTCTGTATGGTACTGATTAATTATCTGTTCACCTGCCTGTGATGTTTCAGTGAACTACTAATTCAGTCTCTTCAGCTATTTGTTGTTGTTGTACTGGTTACATTTCCAGGGGCAGGTCTGCGTTGTGTTGGTATTTAACAAATTCTGTTTCTCCAAACAGTTCTGTGGTATGTCAGTATGGTACTGATCCCATCTTTGTGGACCTGCCTGTGATGTTTCAAAGAGATACCTATTCCATCTCCATGGACATGTCTGTGGTGGGTCATTGTGGTACTAATTCCTTCTCTGTGGACATGTTTAAGGTGGGTAAGTGCAGTAATATTATTAATATGTTATTAATAGGCAGGATTTATATAGCGCCAACATATTACCCAGCGCTGTAAGTGCAGTACTGATTTTTGTTAATCTTATCCTTGATAAATCGTACAAACAATGCCAGCAGCCATGTCTCCTCTTTTAAAATAAAAAGCACACCCTGAAGTGTTTGTTCTTCCTTTTTGTTCAGTAGAGTCCTCTTTGGATTATTGTGCCCATACTTATACAACACATTACTACTGTGTTAGTTCTCATTTTTTGTTAATATTTGTCGCTGCAGCCTTAGCAAAGATTAACATATAGTTCACTGCTGCTTCCCAGGATTCAAAGTTTGCCACAGTTGCACCATCTTCTACAGCCATATTTTGCATGTATTTCCACTTTTTTTTTTAATAACATAAAAAGCAAAAACATTTAAAAATTTACTGGCAATAGCTGAATGTGGTGAAAGCAAAAAATGTACTGTGTTATCAGCACAAATGAAAAATTAAAAATTAATCGGTGGAACATTAACAGAACTATCTTGGGCTTGTCTGTCATCAGCTGCATCTTATAGCACATACACACAATAAATAGCTATTTATCCCAGCCAATACATGTTGGTACAGTCTAGTTATATTGAGATATTTATTTCCTGTGTTTAGGCACAGCAGAGGCCACATTTATCTCTGGGTTCCAGCTATACATACAAGCAGGCATATTAGTTTTGCCTAAGCATGCATACTTTTGTACTCTGCAAACAGTCTAAGCAGCATGGTAATCACCACGGTAAAAAATTTTTCCCCTAGATATATAACATGTGTACAAACCAATCAGTGTTCTCTTTAATTACCTAAAATAGGTTGGTAGTATGAAAATAAATAAAATAAACAGACCCCAGGGGCATCACTGATTAACTATACTTGTATTTTGGCTATTCTTGCCTTATATAGGGTATGCTTTTGTGAGCATTTGGGCTAAAGAGGTTCTTGTGGTTGATAAGTGTTAGCAGTGGTAGCAGTGGAGTTGGTAAGTGAAGGATTATTGTGGGATAAAAATAGAGAATAGTGTAAGTATTCTAAACTGCACTTTTGAGTGACATCCTTTCATGGTAATGTCCCTTAAACACCAGAAAGTGATTCCGATCAGGTAAATGTAATTCCTCCTGTCTGCACTCTTAACTTTATCATCTGCACCCGTAGATCACAAAGGCAACACGAGTAGATCGCAGAGCCCTGCCTTTTGAAATAATTTTGCGCACAGAAACCAAGTTTTTATTGTTGGTAGATCATTTTGACTTGGGTCATTTTAAAAGTAGCCCACAAGCCAAAAAAAAAAAAACTGTGGGCACCCCTGGGTTACAACATCATAAACTAGAGATAGTGATTTGATTTTTTTTTATGGGATGTTATCATGAGACTAAATAGGACATTGATTAGTACATCTGAGGCACTTTATGTTGACAACACTTACATTGCCAGTGAAAAAAAAATTGAGCAAAGCTAGTCCTAAAGCTGCCAATACAATACAGTACATTGTTTTCTAAGTATGTTATAGGGCATATCTTGTAAGGGAAAAGCTGTCTCTTGTTTTTTGACATTATAAACAAACTCGGCTAAGATTGGTTGATTTGAGAATAATCCTGACAGATACCGGAGGTAAGGTGATCACAAAAAGAATACGCAGATCTGTCACTGCCTGTATTAGTGGTAGATGTACCAGTGTGATGCTGATTGCATGACTATAGAAGGTGGACTTGGGTGAGAAAAACGGTTCCACTTGCTTAGCTCCTCCTTGGGATAATTAGAGCGTGGAGCATCTACCTTCTGTCCCTTCTCATTGTTGTTTACTGAGCCATATGGCAGTTCCCTCACACCTGCCAGGCTGAGTTCCTTCTGTAACTTGAGGACAGCCAGACATGTATGCAGAATCTAACCTCTAAATCAGAATGAATGATTGTGCCAATGTTCACGTTTGTGTTTTTTGAGATGAGAGGTTAGACAAATTGCAGGCGGTCCCCTGTCATAGTGGATGGCAATAGATATTGGCCAGGACAATCCATTCCAGCTAGTTAGTCCTTCCCAGAGTAGGTTTGGCCATCAAACTTTAGAGAAGGCCTATAGACAAATAGATGTTTCCTTACCTGATAAATGTTCGTTATGTTAGAAGGCTCCTTTACTTGCAAAGTGTTTTTGGCTTTCTAGAACAACCAGAAGCGCAGAGATAAGCACAGGGATCACAAGGTACTCTGTAATGATAGATAAGGAATTTGATCCTCCCAACACCTTATCTTTGTTTACACATAGGAGCCACAACCTTGCTTAGTATCACTTTCACAATTACTGACACTTGTACTTCATGCTCTGCCTTCATATGGCAAAATGGTGGCATATTGTATATTAGCATTTTTGGTATTGTTTGCTATGATATTACCTAAAACCCCAAGCAATATATATTTTCAGAAAGAAGAGACTCTGGAGAACTAAATGGTCATTTTTTTAATGTTAATTTCATTTTGTGTCACACAATATATGCTTTACTCTTTAAAAAAAAACACATTTTATGTAAAAATACAATAATCTTTTTTTTTTTTGTAAAATATTTAAGAAAAGGCTACACTGAGTAATAGCAATAGGTTATCATAGTAATAGAAAAGCAAACATGTCAAGCTTCAAAACTGTTCCTGTGAAATAGCGATAAAAGCAACACTGCACAAAATGGTCTTTAGGCAACAATTTGAAAGCCTTTACTTGACATCAATTTAGAGTTAACCAAATAATGGTCCAAAATGTTTGCTCTCACTCTGGCAATGCATAGTGATATAAACAGCAACATATGTGTGTGCACCTGACACGTTCATGTACGTTCACATCCGTCCATACGTACATGGGACAGGGAGCTTGTAACTCTTTTGTAGAGTGTTTTTATATTTAACACTTTACTTTAACTTGCTATTTGTTATAGCATATTGTATAGTTTAGTGCAGTTAACAAGTTCCCTTTAGGAAGAAAAAGGAAGTCTATTGGACTCCTAATGTCACATCTGCACCCTTTAGAATCTTTCTAAACACAGACTGTGCTGGATCAGCTTTTACATTAGCCATATCTGGAAGAAGCCATATCTACTAATCTACTTCTCCATGTATATCATCTTTACAACCATTACATAGAGAAAAATCTAGCCATGTTTCAAACTTGCAACATCTCATTTCCACTCTGCCACATGTAAGTGTATCTAGTAAAGGTCAGAACAACCAGAAAATGGCCCTTAAAAACATATAGATGGATAAATATTAAATAAAGAAGTAATATATATGTAGATCATAGAGGAGGTTGTTGGCTGCCCTTCTTCAAATGAACCTATCTGACTTTGAAGCACTCCATATGTTCACAAATGATATTCCTGGAGGGCCAGACCAGCCAAAACTAATAATTTAAGTGTATTGTGGAAGCCAGACAGAAAGTCTACTAGACTTCACTAGTACCTGCATATCAATTTTTAAATAGATTGACCATTTAAAAGGGTTCACTTTTAGCAAAATTAGTAAAAACAAATTAAATTGCTAGGCAATACCCCAGGCTGGACATTTTACCACTTTATTAATTCTGATTAGCAATTACTAACCAGCTAATAAGCCACAAAAGCTCCTTGAAAACTGGTCAGAGAGGATGAAAATGGAGGACTGTGCAGCCGACCACACCACCTGCCACATTAATGACATATTTCATATTTTTAAATTAATTTTTTGTGTAAATCTGAGGAAAATGCAATGCACACCACACAGGTCTGCTTAGAAGCTAGACATGTTCTATACATTACATACAATTTTTTTCCTTCCTTTTTAAAATATAATAAAGGGATATAATTCTCTGTTCCATTGTAAATATAATACAAATATATCCCATAGATGGTCAATCAATGGAATAAAAAGGCAGAAAAACACTAATGATTGGTTACCTTGCCTAACAGCCCGATTAAAAAAGGCTGGAAGAGGAAGAACCATTGCTATGTAAACAGCCATTATATCCTCTATCAAGTATCTCCTATGAGCTATTATTTCAGGAAAGCTCAAATATTAGCTCCATGTATGATACCCAGGACTATGTCAATCTAAATTGACTATAGAGTGTTTTAATTTATGTAAATCTTCTAGGAGTTAGAATATTGTAGAATGCAATATTTTGCTGAGGAAATATCAGATATCTACATCTTCTTTTAAATCGCAATGGTCTACAGGGGAAAGCTCCTGGGAAAAAAAGGGAACCACTGGATATCAAAAGCTTTAGATAAGTACTGTCATAAACAATGAAGCTAAAATCTGGCTCACACTGTCCTACATTATAACATAGTAACTAATACTAGTAGGACATCAAAATAAAAAAGGAGCTTATACAGATGTTTTGCTTTCTTTGAATGTGGGATAATTGCTATTTCTCATTATATATTTCTCATTCTCATTCTCATATAGCAAATTCAGCATTTGAAAGAATGTTTATCCTAATAGACATAGGGTAGGACTCCACAGGCAATTGATAACACGCCAATCAACTATATTAGCCTTTAGTGGCAATCAGGAAAAGCCCTAATGTAAGCTTCAAATGTCTGTATTTTAAAAGAATCAAATATGAATACCAAATTCTTTAATTTTTTTATATTGATATAGATAAAATTGTAATATGAATGTAATGTATCAATGAAACTGCAGTGTGTTAAACAAGGTTAGTAGTAGTCCATAGCAACACAATGGGCCTAATCTATTATTACCTAGCAAACCTAAAATGGATTTCCTAAAATCAGTTGCTATTAGTTGGCAAATGTTTTCAATCCTGAATCAGTTTCAAGTTTGCTGGATCACTCAGCTTAACCCATAATAGCCTAACTTTTTCAGTCTGGGAGAGCTTTAATAAATCAGGCCCAATGTATCTTGCCAATTATCACAGTAGTGCATTCAATGACAATCAATGACTCTGAATATGAAGAATATCAGTGACTCATTCTATTGCACCTCTAGTCATTGGTAGATTTGATTAGGATATTATATGCTTTGCACATACAAAAGTTGTTTGCAGCCAACCTTGCACCTTTTTTATTTTATGTTTGTAATAAGTATGTGCAAATTCAATAAATGCATTATGTTTTTATACCACTTAAGTTTTGTGACCAAAGTTTTTTGGAAACTAAAATGCCCAGACCAACTTGATCATGTGTGATGATTACTGGATGATATAGACCAATAAAAACACAAGCGAGAAAGATAAGATAATTTAACACCTTTGAGAAGATGGATGAGATAGCTAGAATATATAAGACAAACAAATAGGATAAAATATAAGATAACGAGATAGATGAGATAAGAAAGTATGTATAATAAAATATAAACATTAGATAAATGGCTAAGTTTCAGAAGATAAGTTTGATGGATAAGACAGATGTAATATCTAAGATTTTTAGATAAGATAGATAGACAATGTATAATTTATTGAATAGACATAAAGAAAAAATAAACTCTGCTTAAATGGTCTCTATTCTTATTTTAAATCTGGAAATAAAGATGTGTACAATGTCAGCTATAAGGGAAGGTTGAAGGCTGTTTTTTCAACCTCTTGTAACACAGGTGTGTGCTTGGCTGCTTATAAGGGGAGGCAGGAGGCCAGATTTTTTTTAACATTTTGCATTTTTGTGTGTCTGTCAGTGGAGGCTGGATTTGTTCTTTAATATCCTACAATATAGGCATGTGTTGGCTGGTTATAATGGTAGTTGAAGGCCAGACAGTTTATTGTTTTACATCTTGCAACATGAGCATGTGCCTGGCAGGTTCTAGGGAAGGTGGAGGCTGGAGTATTTTTTTTAACCTTGAATGTCAGTTCAGGGTTGCAGTCCTTTTCAGCCTTTGGATAAACTGATCCTAATTCCCTTAGGTGTTCTTACAATTATCCTGGGCTTGGACCCCCATCATTTGGAGGCAGATAATTAGTACTGAGGTAAGAATTCACTGGAGATCTTATGCAACCTTAATTAATCTGGCTCAATTCACTGAGCAAAAATTTGACTAATGTTAGCTTGGAAAGCTATCATGTAATTAAGCTGATGTTACTCTAGTTAGGATTTGGTTTGTTTTTTTGATTTACATCTGATCTCCTGCACTTGGTGTGAACGTGTTTTCTGATAACAATCCCCATTTATTTTCAACTTTGCATTACTGTGGTATATGCTTTCTGGTTGTGAATGTGATATATGTTTTCTGTATGTTGATGGCCACATCCTTCCAATGTGTGGCCTCCTCCAACCAATGTACAAAAGGTTAACCAGGTAACATTGTCCAACTGGGTCAGTGTCTGTTTATGCTGAGTGCTGTTAATGTTTCCTGCCAATGATGGATAGCAGTCAGTGTAATGGTATTCCCTGCTTTTTAGGCTTTACCATGTTTCAGTAATAAATTTAGAACTTGTTGTGGGTTACTGCCACATGATTAGATTCAGTCAGTATTGCAGCCCTAAAAAGTTCCTTCCAAAAGGTACTAATGTACTATATGTTACGGAAGGGGATCTTGTTCCCTGTACTCTAGGAAAGTAATATTTTCTGAGTGTGTATCTTAATGTTGGGTGTTAAAAAGAATTCAAATAAATGATGCAAAACCATAAGCTTTTTAACATAAAACAGTAAATAATTTCTGAATCCTTGCGAATCCATATGGACAGCCGTCAATATGTGTTAATAAGGCCACAAAACACAAAATGTAAAGACTTCTGCCAAAAGACCATCATCTACCTGCTAAACAGCAACAGTCTAGCACCCTGTCCACAGGGGACTGACCATTAAGAAAGGTGCCTGCAAAAGGTATCATCTTCTTGCTCTCAAAGGCATAATACTAAATTGTGTGGTGAATATAAAAAAAAAAAAAAAAAAATATATATATATATATATATATGTTCCTGGAATTAAATAACTGTCTGTCTGATTTATCATATATTTGGTTTCACTTATGTAGTTATGTATATGGGCACATATAGACAGGGCCAGATTATTGAGGCCACCTAGAAAGGTGCCAAAGTCCATAAAATGTGTCACCAGCACTTCGTCTAGACTAATAAAATGTATTTATTATTCAAATCTGTATAGCACCATTTTAGAAGCACTATAAATGTTCCTACTTTAGACAACTGTGTCCTGATGAGAGGATCTATAGTATCTATAAAATAATGTGTTAATGTCACCAATGCTGGTGACATGCTTTATCCACTTTTTGGTTTCAATGATTTTTATTGATTTGTTACATTTTTATAGAAACAACAAAAAAAAAAACAATTGCTTCCATCCACAAAATAAAGAAAATGAACATAAAACCAGTATAACTGAATTAGATTTCATTTAATGCTATTGCCATCATACATGTACACATAAACATGAAAATAAACCACTCTTTGCAGCAGGTGTTTGCTTCTCTAGACAGAGATAATTTCCTAACCTTCAAATACATAAAACAATTGAACTCCCACCGAAAAAAAAAGTGGGCTATGAACTACCCAAGCGGGAAAATTAACATCTTATACTAATATAGGTGACTGCAGAGTAAAGTATTACCAACCAGATATTGTTTCCTGAGGTATGGACAGATTCGCATATTGCAACCATGGCTCCCATATCGACAAAAACTTGTCATGAGCATCTGACAATACTTGTCAATTTTTAATTCACCAATATTTTGTTCATGTGAAGTTTGACCTCATGGATGGGTAAAGCTTGCTGTTTCCAATGGTGCACTATTACTTGTTTTGCCGCTAGCAGAAAGTGGGCACTTAATTGGAACTGCCTGTTGGTAACATTCAATGGTTTGAAGTGTAGCAGAGTAACCAAAGGGTCCTTGGGGAGAAATAGCTGGAACATACCATTCAAAAATGTAAATACTCTGCTCCAAAACCTGTTGACAAATGAGCATTTCCACCATATGTGTACAGCTGTGCCTTCCTCCATGCAACCTCTAAAACATGGACTAGAACTTTAGTTCGTACAATGTTTGAGACAAGAAGGAACCATGTACCATCTCGTCATTCCCTTATAAACTGACTCCAATGTGTTTACATTCCTGGAACACCCCATCATCCTTGACTATGTACAGAACCACTACTCATTAGGTTTGGGGCCCTCCAAATCTCTCTCCCATTGGGAAACATATCAATGCACATGAGGGTCAGATATCTTAACAAGTTCTTTATATAGGATTAAAATCAGTTTCCTAGTTAAAAGGGGTTCTTAGACAAATCCGCGCTAGCTGTGAAAGCCGGAGCGGACTAACTGTATTATTCATTAACAATCCATTCCAGTGTCTGAGCTGTAAGTATCTGAAATACTCCTTACCAGGAGCGTCCTGAGAAGCTTTAATTTCCTCCCATTTACTATAATCGATTCATTGAGCAACACATGTACATTAATATAGTTATAGGATATCCATCGCAAACGCTGCTGGAGAATCCCATCCGGGTTGAAATATCGGATTGTTATATATGGGATGCAAGGGACAATGTGATGACATTAATCTACTGAAATATTTTATGCTGTCCCAAACTCCCATTACATGTCTCAAGTGAACACTCAAACCTAGCGGGCCTAGTTTTGGTGTTATCCATAGTAAGGCTGTCACTGCCATAGGGTTGCATAGATAGGTCTCAATTTGAACCCAAAGCGGAGCTCCAGGACTGGCAAACAATGCTGAGATAAAAGTCACATGAGTTGCCTGATTATTTCCTGAGTATTTTATCAGATTTGGGACCCCCAAACTGCCTTGTCTCCTAGTAATAAATAACGTTTTTTGGGCAATCCTTGGTTTTTTGTCATGCCATATAAACGCTAACATAGCTTGTTGCAAACCTTTTAAAGCACTTTGTGGAACTTTAACTGGGAGCCTTCTAAATAAATACAGGTTGACATTTAAAAATTCAGCAACCTCCGGACCTGAGGAGTGCCGGAGTTTTGAAGGTTATATATGCTGTATATATTAAAATGAAATAACCCTAATTGAACTCACACTAAATGAAAAGCAAATTAAATTTTAATGTTCACCAACTAAATAAAACAGTTTTACAGAATTTTAGTTTAACTAAACAAAATAGTGCCTTAGAATTTTAATAATTAGTGTACCCTCTAAAAGAAGCTATTTATCAGATGGGCTGTCAGGATGATCATCTTCATGATTGACAGTAACAGCATCCTCAGCAACAGGAACAGCTTCAATTTGTGGGGGAAAAGCAAGACCTAACAGCTGATTCTGGAGTATAGCACCATCAAAACATAAACGGCACCATCAGAAAACAGTGTATATTTGAAAATGCGCTCCAAAATCTTTGCCGGAAAACTAAAGGATCCAGATTGTCAATGGCCAGATTTTGGAATGTCAACCTGTATAACATTTTTGACAATATTGTCATCTTGAATTAATTCATTGTACCTATCCATGACAAAGGCAAATTCCTCCACCTTGTCAACAATGTTTTAATATGCTCAAATAGGGGTTGAAATATCGCCCCATAAAGTTCAGCATAATTCCCAATTGGGAACATAGATGTGTAAAATGACATGTAGCATATTCTAGCAGTTGGGGTGGAGTACAGCGCAGAAAACCATGCCATGAGTGAAACTTAAAAACCCCATCAGGGAAGAACATAAAACAAATAGTCCCAGGAAATGGTATCGAATGCCTTATGAATGTCCAGGCCTAGCAACATACTTGGTACAACATACAATTTGAAGCAGACTGATAACCTTTCCGCTGCTTGCCAACCAGGAACAATCCCAACCTGATCCTTATGAATCAGTGCTGGAAGAAACTAATTTAATCTGAATGCCAAAACCTTTGTCAATTTCCTAATATCCACATTAAGCAAGTATCCTTACCAGGTTTAGGCAACATAGACACATGTGCGAAGAGACCTGGTTTTGTGGGTGGCTTTTCAAATAGTTGAAAAAATTAGCTAAATGTGGAGCCAGTTGGGTGCAAATTTTTTTATCGTAAATAACTGAGTACCCATCTGGTCCGGGTGCTTTCTCTGTTTGTAAGGATTTGGTAGCTTCCAGAATTTCCTGTACAGTGGTGTGATCACCCAATTTCTCACCCAACTCACTGGACAATATTGGCAGTTGTATGTTAGCAAATAGTTATTCTGCCTTTGACATTTCAAAACCTGAAGGAGATTTGTTTAAATCTGCTAAAATCTTTTGAAATTGGGAAACTATCGCCAGTGGATTTGCTGTTACTGATCCATTAGACAACCTTAGGCGAACTGAAGAATGTACTCGTTTAGCATTAACCAATTTAGCCATCATGGACCCAAGCTTCTTAGCCCTGGCAAAATACTTCTGCCTAGACTATCTCAACTGCCTTACAACCTGACTGTCCAATAAAATGTTCAACTCAGTTTTCTTTTCCTGAATAACCCAACATAATTGTTTGTCTTGCATTTGTTTCCATTGGCTCTCTAATTGCTCCAAATTGGCTGTAGGATCCTATATACTAGCAATTCTGGCTTTCTTCTGTCGGGATGCCAATTGTATAAAATGTCCTCGATTTGTGGTTTTATGGGCATCCCATAGAACAATGGGCGATCTCACTGAATCCTGATTTACTGCAAAAAAATTTGAAATTTGATCCTCCATTAACTTCACCGTATCAGGATTGGATAACATTGCGCCAATAAGTCTCCAATGAAATTCTGAGGGTTTTGGTACTAACACCTTACAGGACACCAAAACGGGCGAGTGGTCGGACCACAACAAACTAAGAATTTTGAATTTAGACACAAAGGGTAGAAGCTGAGTTTGGGAAAATATATAATCTATTCTGGTAAAGCTGTTATGAGACGGTGAGCAGAAAGTCAAATCTTTCATGGTTGGGTGCATTTCTCTCCACACATGTACTAAACCTTGTTCTAAAAAGAATTCTACAAACTTTTGAGAATTAGGTGACCCTTCCCTACTCCTAGAACAACTTGGTACTTTTCCAATCCCTCATTCAAAATCAGGTTTGTATCCCCCATCACAAAAAGAGTACCTCTCATATGAGCCGCCACAACTTTAAAAAGGTGCTTTAAAAATTTATTCTGATGAGCATTTGGAGGATAGTAATTAACAATTGTGATTTACGTGTCATATAGAAAACCTTGCAATAGCAAGTAATAACTACTTCCTTTGTGCATTTAAATGGTGTATTCTTGTTGAATGCTATGAATACCCCACACTTTTTCTCAGAAAAAGAAGTGGTGTATACCTAATGGAATTTTCTGTGGAAATACTTAGGACATGCCAAAATGGAGAACCTAGTCTCCTGTAAAGAAAGCACATTAGCTTTTAGCAATGTTAAACCCCTGTACATTGTGTGACACAAATATACATTGGTTATCATCCATAATTCCCAACGGCAACGGGTAAGATTATAAACCTTATAGCGTAGAACATAAGATTAAATATCTCTTTCTGCAGTTAAGAAGTTTCCCCCACAGTATAGCCCTCCACATAAAACTAAAACCCAGGAACCAAACAAAAAAACAAGGTCCTAGAACCACATAGTACATCTTTGTACTAACCAATATATCCGGACACCAGGACATAATCAGCGAAAGCAGATTATGGCATGCCTTTTAGCAATGCTGAAAAAGTGGGCGTCATCCATCTTAGACTCTAACACATGTATATGAGCACCCAGGTCCTGGATCTCTCTTGTTAAATTTGAAGAAAGTTTCTCTGTAGCCTGCGTGAGCTCGGTGTGTAGCAGCTGCTTAAACTGCTCCAAATGCATGCTATTCCTACATGCTGAATCTGCCTGCATAACAGGCTGAGAAAGTGCAGAGCCATCACTGGAGTTTTCCTTAAAAATATCCCCAGGAAAAGGAGGAAATGCTTTGTCCTGTGAAGTTGCGGCCGCCATGTTGCGCTGTGACCAGACGTTTTCCAGCGTTTTAAAGGCAAACTTTAAAACACTAATAAAAATGCATATAAATGCAGTAGGACCCATCCCAATATACCCAATATGAATCAAAGCAAATTTTAAATTTCTGCTATGGTCCTGGTATTATGTACTTTCTTTGATTCAAACAGCAATTTCCTCTGGTAATATTGCCTTGCAAAAACGATTTTTATGTTGGGCAAAAATACACTTATTTCTATTTTCATTAGATTCAGTAAGTAAGGAATAAAAATTGTGATAATGAAGAAACATTAGACATTTTATTTTATCATATATGAAAATGGCACTAAAATTAAGATTCTGGTTCATAGCATTACAAATTTTTTACAAGTGTTTATGTTTTTTCATTTTTATGTAACACTAAGGGTGTGTTCAGACTTGCTTCTGAATAACATGGTTGTTAAATGCTCCTGGAAGCCTACTCTGTGCAGTTAGGCCTCCCAAATTGTTTCCAGGTAATGAAAAAACCTTGCATTTGCAAAAAGCCTGTACAAGCTTTAATAAATGTTTGCAAGTCTATAGACAGCCAAACGACCCTAGAAGATACATGGAGCTTCTGAAAAAATGATTGCAAAAGCTGGCACAAAAAACAGACCCATTTCACCTAAACAGATTTTTACAAGGCTTTTGTAAACGTTTCCAGGCTGGTAAAACACTTACAAAAGCCTGAAAAAATGGAGGTGAACATACCCTAAGAGATAGAAGAACAGAACAAATTTAAAATATATAAAATAATGGATAAAGAAAGAAAAATACTTAAAAAATAAATAAACAAGTAATTTGGTAATGGGGTACAGGCATCACTAGAGGTCATCTACTACAGACAATAGTGGGTCAACTGTTTTGACACTGAAAGACAAATATGTTGGTGCACATGTTGACAAGTTCAATACCTTATTAAATCCTCAGATAAGTATACAGCGATAAAGAATAAGATAAAGGGGAAACACAAAAATAAATCACTTCATTATAGTACCAATGAACTATAGGCCAATGTGGTGCCTATATTTAGGGGAGGGATGTTTGAGGGAGTTTGATGAAGGACTACATTGAAATGTTTTTGCTACAAAATTAAATAATAAGTGATTTTAATTCTGCATGTATTCAAGATAAATCATTGTCAAAAAATTGACTTTAGTTATTTGAGAAAGTAAGCAAAAACCTTAGACAATAGAGAAGCTGTAGATATATAGATATATGTTGCTGCAAGGTGCCTGTCCTGTTCTAACATGCCTGGGTACTGTTGAGTTTACGTGTGTCTATATACTTCTTTTACTAGACTTGTCCACGTGTTGGCTCCATTCTGAAAAACCTTTAGGTAGAAGGAGATGCTAAGAGGAGCTGTAATCCTGTCAGTACTTTAGCATATCCATATACTGCAGATGTTTTCTGCATGCTAGGTTTTTAGGGCTACAGTGGGTTTTGATATGTACCTGGAGAAATCTCACCGCTCCTGAATTTTCTAGATGACTTTCACATTCCTTTGGAAATTTTGGGGGAACCTGGTGTAGTGCTCAACTTCTTGTATTCTGATCCTGGCAGGTTTTGCTCTGCTTAAATGAGGATTTAATTTTTACCTGTTCAAAATATGCCATGGTATTATTTTTTTTATGACTGTTTAGTCTGCTGTCAGTTAAATCATACCAGCAAGGTATATACACAGCCACTTCCTGGCAAAGTTTACTCAATCCAGGCTACTGCACTATCATGCTTTCTTGACTTTGATTACAATCAACCATTCAACTGCTGATCTCCAAAAGTTTCGACAAAAAGTCTACAGGATGTGCACAGTGGAAGGAGAGAAGACATAAAACATTGTATTCAATTAACAACAAAAAAAAAAAGGATTCTTGTCCTACTTAGTATGTAACATTGTTCAATATCTTCTCTGAAGTAGCAGTAACTGAGAAATTTGTCAGAAAAGGGACCAAAACCACAAATACCGGTAAGTGCCAAGAAGGTGCTCCTTATTTGTGATGTGACCTGTAGGTTATAATATGTGTAAAAAGACATTAATATTATTATATGTATGGGCTGTATGTACAAGCTGCCCCATTATGCGTTATCTTTGGTTTAAGCATTTCTATACTTTTTAGGAATAAAACTTTTTAGGAATTAAACTTATCTTCTAAATATTTTTTTATATTAAAATAAATATGTTTGAAAACACCATGCTTGATATTTTTGCACAATTAGGTAACTGTTTGTATTTCTTAAAGTACAACTGATTTTAGGGGCCAATTACTTTTAAAATTTAAAAAGTTAAAACCACATCTAGCTCAAAACTTGAGTGAAGAACGAATAGGACTGGTTGGAGGAATTCATTAATTTTGCAGACTTGAGACTTATGTCATAATGCCACATCTCATGTGAATAATGTGTTGTATTACTTTTGCTCATTATTTGCTGCATTATGTAAAAGTGTGGCACATGTTATGGCAATAAAAATAAAAAGTAAATTTAGATAATTGTGCCTGGTTTACAAGATTTCTCAAATATGCAACAGATCAGTATATAATCAATAGGTTAGTAGAACCTTCATAATCACCACAATTATGTAAAATGCCTTAAATGAATGAATCCTAAATACAAGACCTAAACATCATTATTGTTCAGGGCTTGAATGGCAACATAGAAATAACAGAAGCTATTCTAAAGGAAGGTAATGCCTTATTAAATCATTAAAATAATATTGGCGTTTCTATTATTTTGTCTGCCTTGTCACTTTGCCGAGTGATGGCAGTGTAGTCTACATTTATACCGGAATGTCTCACATGCACACTACTACCATCTAGTGTTCAAATAATAAGTTACAAGCCTACATTTTACATCCATTTAAACTATAAAACACTATTCTATTCTGTGTTTGCTATAAAAATCTGAGTTTGAAGAAAAGAGAATTCAGTTTCTGATACATCATGTCTTTAAAAAGGCACTCATTTTGTATTGCATTTGCTTACATTCACCATTAAGTGCTATTACTACAACTATCACTTAAAAGATTGATTGTGAAATATTTATGATTTAGCATATAAGTATGATCATAAATAAATATGAATTGAATTCATCAACAAAGAGATATTGTCAGTTACTCGGAAGACAAGTGTTTTCCACAATTTCATTCCTTATCCACAGAATTGGAAAGTAGTTAAGGGTACAGTTTTCTTACTGTATATGCCACTTAATTAGACTGATAATCACTGAATTCAGTTGTGCTTTTATTTTGCGGAAAATTTGTAACGAGAAATATACAGGGCTGACAGCCATAACCATCTTCTAAGAATCAGAGGTAAGTGCTCTGGCCTTTGCAGCGCTAGATCCCAGGTTTAAATCTCGGCCAGGACACTATCTGCATGGAGTTTGCAGGTTCTCCCTGCGTTTGTGTGGGTTTCCTCTGGGTATTCACGTTTCCCCCGACATTCCAAAACCATGCAGTTAGGTTAATTGGCATCCCACCAAAATTGACCTTAGACTGTAATAAAGACATATGACTATGGTAGGGACATTAGATTGTGAGCTCCCCTGAGGGACAGCTAGTAACATGGCTATGTACAGCACTGCGTAATATGATGACGCTATATAAATACTGTATAATGATAAAAATAATATTTATATATTGACTGTCTTTTAAAGCAATAAAATTAGGAAGTCAGGGGGAAGTTACATTTTCTGTTCTGCGTGCCACATATCAGTCCCATAGTAATCTATGGGCCTGTAATGTGAAGGATGGTGCTGAAGTATTAACAGAGTGTGGACTGTGGCTGTTTAGTTTCAGTAAGTATTGATGAGTTGAGGGGTATTGGTACTTTAGGACAGAGGAAAGGGGCACAAATGAACACCACTTTCTTTAAAACATTTATGTTAACATCCACTTGACTTTAACATTCTTTCCTGAGGCCCTTAGAAAAGTACATATGTGTTTATGGAGTAGAAGGTTCTTTAAAGCATTTGTTCTTTAAGGTTAAAGATGTTTCAGTATCAAAGTGTTTGCATACTCTGAAAATGCATTTGTTCAATTTACACCCCTAAGGTCAGTTAAATAGCCAATAAATTGATTTTGTTATATCTGTTCAGTAAGTGCACCTGTATTTCTGCCTGAAATCTTTAATGATATCTTCCAATGCTTTTTTGCCTCCGCTGGTAATTCATCAGTTAGCATTTTTCCCAGCTCTCTCTGTGGACTACAGAATATTGCCGCATTATATAAAGAAGTAGTGTGTGCAGAAGTCCTACCCTAAGGTTGCCAATACTGCTCCTTTACATATGCAGTTCAGTAAGCGTAGTCATTCTAGAACAGGAAATATGAAGCATTTTTGTTAGGTTGCACAACTTAGAGAACAATTGTGTCATTAAGACATATTTCAGTCATTATACAGAAATCTTAAAAAAATACAATAAAATATGTTTACAAGCTAATAAAGCTATAGGTATATTGTTCCAAGCAAATTTAAAAACATTTAGATAAAACCAGTTCACAAAAAGGACATTGAGGAATTGGAGAGAGTGCAGAGAAGGGCAACTAAACTAGTAAAAGCAATGGAGGAGCTCAGCTATGAGGAGAGATTAGCTGAACTGAATCTGTTCTCCCTTGAGAAGAGACGTATAAGGGGGGGATATGATCACCTTGTATGAATATATAAATGGCCCATATTGAGAACTCTCTTCCCCATTATTCACTTTGAGATCATTACAAAGAACAAGAGGGCATTCTGTGTCTGGACGAAAAGAAGTTTAAGCTCCGGATAAGGAAGCGATTCTTCACTGTAAGGTCTGTGAAAATGTGGAATCGGCTCCCTCAGGAAGTAGTTTCAGCAACTACTATAGATTGCTTTAGGAAAAAGCTGGAAGTTTTTCTAGAAGTACAGAATATAACTGAGTATTAAGGATTTAAAGTAAAAATAACAGAGACTGTTGATCAAGGGAACATCTGATTGCCTCTGAATTTTTTCCCTCTGTTGGAGCAAATTGTATCAGGGATTTCTTTTTTGCCTTCCTCTGGACCAACTATGTCTACAGGGTCTAAAGGGTTGACTTACTATGTAACTATTTAAAACTATAGATCAGTATATAAAACAGTATCTGCCTCAATGTGTTAATAATTAATAAACAGGTCATGAGTAATAGTCCAGGAGGAAAGGCAAAGTTTTTTTTTAATTTGCACTTACTGTCTAGAAATGTGGAATAAAAAAATGTGCTTCCAGAGCAATTATAAAAATTCCATTATTTTAGACAAATTCATTGAGGTGTAACTACAAATTATGAAGCAAAAGAAATCAGAGGTGTTTTTTTCAGTTTATCAGATTCTACTTTGTAATGTAGACAATGAATTGTAACATTTAGTATGAAGATCTGAGGCCCTATTTAAAGGGTAGATCTGGGCAAAAAAAATGAAAAAAACTGAATGCACTACATGTCTGCAACATACACTTTTCATCTCTTTACCCACCCTGCAAGTTTAGAACCATACATGTTGATCTTCCAGAACTTCACTCAGGTCCAAATTCTTGAGGTAGGCTGATGATAGTAAGTGCTGCAAACCCTACTAAGCTAAATTTTGCTAAGCTACTCCTTCTATCCTTCTATCCACAAATAAAGGCACAAATCAACTCTAGATTTCTAACAATAATGAGGAAATATGCCAAAACACTTTCAAGTATAAAATTACCAAAGGAAAAATGAGCAAATAAGATGATTTTTATTTTTAAAGTTTCCATACATGTTTAACCCCCACCTAAAAGGGCAAACACACTGGAATGGCTCTCCAGACAGCTAAACAAATTTCAGACTATAAATGTAATAATATTTATTTTAAAATTTGTAGGAATAAAATGGTTAAATACCAAAAGTAGCCGCATTCGATGTTAAATTTGGCAAAAAACTAAACTGCCTCTAACGGTAGCCAGAGACAGATAGCAAGTACAAGAGCATCCTTGGTTAGCAAACAGATCTCTCTGTACGGATTTGACTTGTAAATTGAAGTACTGGTAACAAAATATTGTTATCTAATATCACTTTCTGGTGTACCCACTTTTGGTTTAAGGACATTTATTGTAGGTTAAAACTGTGACTTTAAATAAATAACCCCTATAATAAAAGTCTGCACTTAAAGGGGACTTCTGAAAAATGGACATTCATTCTTTGACAGCAGAAGCTGTGTACCTGCAAAAAGGCAGAACAATTACTGCACATATGCATATATGTACACATTGTGTTCTTCCTTCATTAAAAAAGAAATAAAATAAAAAACCTAATGTGTCATATAGGAGATAAATAACAGGATACAGCTTGCACAACATACTCCTACAATTTAGTCCTAGATAGTGAGGTTTTACTGTTTTTCTCCTGTTTACACTATGCTTATATACTATGCGGTTTACACTATGCTTTTAATTTTTTTGGCCTTCCTAGCATGCAAATATCCTTTGCTTGTGATCTTCCCAAATGTCTTTTTCAGTATGGTTTTGGATGGTTCAATATCAGGTATGTGCCAAATGGGATACATTTCTAACTGTCAAAGAATAAACGGTACCTGCAGGACTGGCAAAATTTTGCTGACCTTACGGTGAACTTCTGGTGAAAAAAAAGCTGATAGAAGCCGTTGTCTGGTGATGTATAGAAGTAATATCTATGGAACACATCATTCATACATTTTATATTACTTTTAGAAAATAAAAATAAACTGCTAACAAAAGAATTGTTTGCACATCAAGCAAAGATCTTAGCATGCAGCATGAAACAACTGACTGAAAAGCCTTCCTTTTAAGCACTTTGCTTGCTCTGGGCCCTCCACAACCATATAAACAGTTTTCCCCTACTAAAGGTGCGTACACACTTCCAATTTTTATCGTTCCAATCGAACGACGAACGATCGATTGGGCAAAAAATCGTTCGTAAAAAAGTAACCAACGACGCCGACGAACGAGGAAACTCGTTGGAAACGAACGACCGGACCGGCGGATCGGATTGGACGACGATCGTTGAACATCGTTCGTGTGTACGGTCGTTCGTTGATCGTCCATGGGCTGAGCATGCGTGATGAACGAACGTCCGTTCACTTTCCTGTCGTGCACATAGTTCCTCTATCGCTCAAACGATCGTATCTATTGTGTGTACAATATCTACGAACGATCGTGTCGTTAACTCTATGTGCAGGATCGGTGCTATACGATCGTTCGTATATATCGTGCAGGAACGTTCGTCGTTCGTTTTCCGACGATAATAATTGGAAGTGTGTACGTAGCTTTAGTATCCAACAGTTGTGTGAATAGTACACACTTCTCCTACTTACTGAAAAAAGGCAATTGCTGCGTTTACACATATTGCTGACCCAGGACCTCTTTAGCAATAAAAAAAAAAACAGAGTTTTTATTCTTTCCTCATTGGTGTTCTGCTTTAAAGTGAAGACGTAAATTGTCCAAAGTTATGGGGCTCCCAGGAGGTTTTGGCCATATTCTGCACAGGGTCTACTTGGTTTCTGGTTGGCAGTCTTCATTGGTCAGGATGATGTAACTCTTTCTCTTGTACACATAGGAGTTATTTTATCCCAGCATGGCCTTTTATAAAGACTATACACCAAGCTGTGCATGGAAAGTCAAATTGTAAATGCTACACATTTTGTATTTTTCATTCCCGCGTTATTAATGGGCACCTGTCTTTTTCTCCAGTCCCCAACAATAACATTTTTAATCAAAGATGATGTACTACTATTAGCTCAACCAATCCTTGTGAATTTGTTCACCTAAGGCAAAGAGACCTTGTCCTTGCACAGAGCCCCACAGCTCCCTCGCACTCACCTTACCGTTCTCACCTCTTCTTCCTGCTCCTCCTCAGGTGTCCACAATATCTGGTACTTCCAGGTATGGAGGAGCATGCAACCACCCCCTTGTGACAGAGTTTGGGTTTAGCATTACTTGGTCTGCGCACTGTGACATGACCAGAGGAGTGAGGCTGAGGAGGAGGAAGGAGCAACAAGGAATTTCAGGTAAGGGGATTTTGCAGGGTTGAAGGGGGGAACTAGGCTATTTTCACTACAGGGACAAATGAGCAGGTGATTAAGGCTCCCAGCCAACAGGGGTCCCCAAGGCCTCCCCACGTACTGATTTTATTATCATTGTATGCCACAGTCCAGGGGGCTTTTGATTGTTGCCTATTTTCCTACCAATAGCTGCCTGTATGTCCACCAAATACAATCATTCCCTGGGCCCCTAGGTGTCTTAATACGGCCTATGGGGGCCTTTTCAGAGTCACTGTTCCTGTTAAATAAGGCAACAATGTTTGTAAAAAAAATATCTGGGACCAATTTTTCCTTTTTATTTCCAATACAATCTTTGTCACATTTGTATCCTTGTCTGTGTCCTAGCTAGAGAGATTCAGTCTCATAATAAGACCTAGTAATGTTTGTCTGCAGGACAGAAAGTGATGGAAAATCCTAAAGGTTAAGGCTGTCACTAGAACAAGGATAAAGGAAAAATCTTCCACAATCTTCCACATCTTGCCACAATTTAAATAATATAGAGAATATTGTATAATGGCCTCGAGGTGTCAGTGTTTAGTAATGACAAAAAAGTAAATACGAACAGAATTAAAAAACATGGCATTTATACAACGCAAAGCACCTAGAAAATGTCATCCTGATCAATTAACCGGGCATTATGTTCTGCACTGCAGCAGTAATAAAGCAGCTAATGAACAATTTGTCATAGACTGTACCCATACAGTAGGTTATGGCTGTAAGATTTCTTGAATTTCTCAAGAAAGTCAAAATATACAGGTGTGCAGAATTTCCTCTTTGTTATGCTCAGTAAAAAAAAAAAAGCTGAGGGCTCTTGAGAGGAGTTCTGAGCAGGGTACTCTGATGTTTTCTGAGATTGTAAGCTCTTCGGGGCAGGGTCCTCTTCTCCTACTGTGTCACTGTCTGTATCTGCCTGTAATTTGCAACCCCTATTTAATGTACAGTGCTGTGCAATATGTTGGTGCTTTCTATATACTGTTTAATATTATTAATAATAATAAATCTATGCACAGATCCCTGCTGCCCTTCACCCACCATCCATGATTTGC
The DNA here is from genome assembly GCF_032062135.1 of Pyxicephalus adspersus. Lineage (NCBI taxonomy): Eukaryota > Metazoa > Chordata > Amphibia > Anura > Pyxicephalidae > Pyxicephalus > Pyxicephalus adspersus. The sequence continues at coordinate 59,015,938 of NC_092861.1, forward strand.
TTCCTATTTTATGGTAAAGCATATTCTGTACAGAACTCAAATAGAAAACTTTACAAACCTAATATAAATTATTCAATAAAAATTCTTTGTTTTTTATGTATGTTTTTAGTGATCTCAAAAGCAAAAGGTAAAAAAATGATCACTATTAAAGAAGGAAATGAAACCACCTGTTTCCTTGTTGTATAACTGCCAAAATGGTGAAAAAAATAATTTATGTAAAAAATACAAAGCACTTGCTCACGAAAATATTTCCTTTCTTCTCAGCATCATTCATCCTCAGTGACAATACATTTATTTATCTTATATGTACCTCAGGTGCTGTAGGTCTTATTGGCTCTGTACAACTTAATTAATTTTCCATGCTTCTGACCCATATTCAGCCTTACCATGGGTGACCCTCCAATGTCTGAAACAAGCCTTCCTGTCCCTGTTTTCTCCTCGGTTGTCCTGTTTGAGTGAATTTATAAACTTCTATAAAATGTGTTATTAGACATTCAAAAGTGTTATTTTTCTTTAAACCTTTTAGCCTGCAGGCATGTGGGTTGGTTTACCCCTTGCACATGAGGCACTTTTCTTTGTTCTTTTCAAATACTTCCTGTACAAACAAGAATAAAAAGAAATCAACATGTAGGTTTAGCTGATAAATAGGCACATTTCAAAGACTGGAAATGGTAATCAACTGTCTGCATATTTCTGCACCATCTTAAACTAGCTTAATAAAGATATACTGTATATGCCGAGCATACACCATAACATTATCCAGAATTACCCCATCTTTGCTCCAGGACAGTGGAAAAGAAGGAAGCGTTGTTTCCTCTGAAAGAATGTGATACATGAGCTAATCAATCAACTGGTTCAAACTTAATTAAAGAAGTTAATGAGCCACATAAATTGAAGCAAAGATTTTCCCAAGTTCTTCTCTGATGATTTCAAATCTGTGTTAAAGCTGCAAAATAGGATTTTTAAAAAAGACACGATCTTTCTTAATGCACATCTAATGAAGACTTATGACTTACATTTCACATCTTCCCCAAGGCAAAATATCTAGAAAGTCTAAGCATCATGATTTAGAACTTTCTTTCAAATATATGTAAGTGGTAAACTCAAAAATACTTTTATATACTGGTCAGGCTGATGACTTTGTTGCTGCTTTTCTATATAATAGTATTACAGTACTTCTTCTGTAACATAATAAAACTAGAAAAATGGAGGACCCCATCAAATGCAATGGTTTTAGTGTGACCACATGTGTTACTATTTTTATATATATCTCATGCATCTACTATTCTGAATAGTTAAAGTCAGAATGGACACTAAACATGATGTAAAAATATCTACTTTATCTACTGGTGGCAGAGTATTGTGAAGGTGCTCACTCCAAAATTCAGTAGATGTTTTTTCATGACATGTAATAATGCTCTGCATCTGTCTGATTGCTGGACAACCTTAAAGCAAACCTTTGTCCAAAGTATACACAATAATGTATTTACATTTTCTGAACAAACAGTAAAATCATATAGTAAAAGATAAATAAGTATTGTGGAGAATTTTGTCTTCAATTCACACCAGTATTAGTGCATTGAGACAAATTTGAATGAGTTTAAAAACAAATTGCAATGAGAATTGGTGTGAACTAGATGCATTGCAATAACCTGTATACCTTGTGTTCCTGAATAGGGATAATGTTACTGTTCTGTTCATGTGTCCTCCTCTTTATCTGCAGTGGGCCCTTCAGCCATTGCTCACAGAGATGTGCAGCAAAGAAGATCAAAGAGATAATAAGCAATTAGTGTGCTCCTCTGTTTTGCAGCATTCAGCATCCTCAGCATCGCCTTAGCCATATGTTCTCTCTCTATCTCAGCATTCCTGGAACACTGTGCACAGCTGGAAGGGATAAGAGAGCATGTCCTAAAGCCATTGAACAGATTCTTGGTCATTATCCTGCTAGTCCTATTTAGGCCTCTTTAGTCCTAGGTGCTGCTTGCTGGATCCTCAGACTGTTATCTGCAACTTTATACAAATGTACTCTGCCTGATCTTGATCCTGATTCTTGTCTAACACCTGCCCCGACCTGATTGTCCTGACCCTGATTATTGTCTGCAGCCTGCCATGACAGCCTAGACCTTGATTCTTATCAGCCACCAGTCTGGAGCTCGATCTGTCTGCTGCTTTCTACTGAGACCCATCTTAAACTATATTTTTGCTAGCTGGCTGTCCCTGCACTGAAGCCAGCTGATCCTGTTCATCCTTGATGGGGAAAGCCTGGGGGCCGTAAACTGGCAACATCCCTGCAGCAAAGTAGCCTGGTGACAACTAGGGTTAGCAACCCACCACTTCTTCCAGGGTGCTGTTACCACCCTGCCCGCAGATCACCTGCATCCCTGTAGCTGTGAAATTAAAACCATTCTTGGCATCCCCTGCACAGCAACTGAGGCTGTGCACAGCTGAAGGGGATTCTGGAGTAGACCCTGCAGCCAATTTACTGATTGTTCAGTCCTGTCCTACCATTGGCTCTTTGGCCTTTTTAAACCTCTCCAGTTCCAGACTCGGGTTGCTGGATCCTCAGTGTGCTTCCTGCCTCTCTGTCAGCCAGTTGTTTGTTTGGATTCTGTGTGTTTGACCACGGCCTGTTACCTGACTCTGCTTTCTCCACAGCCCTTTACTTGACCTTGGCCTTTTACCTGACCATGCCCTTCCCTGCCACCTGCCCTGACCTCAGCTTACCTGTTTTTTGCCTTGCCTGCCCTGACCTTGGCCTGGTACATGACCTCCCCTTGCCTGCCGCCTGCCCTGACCTTGGCCTTTTACCTGACCTTGTCTTGCCTGCTGCCTGCCCTGACCTTGGCCTGTTACTTGACCTCGCCTTGCCTGCTGCCTGCCCTGACCTCGGCCTGTTACCAGACCTTGCCTTGCTTGCCACCTGCCCTGACCTCGGCCAGTCCAGCTACCTTGACTCGTTGTTTCCTGGCTTCATTACCATTCACAAGCAGAAGTCTTCTGATCCAAGTCACCCCCTGCTGGGGAGAGCCTAAGGGCTGCGACCTGATGATCCCCTTGCAGCAAAATAGTCAGTTTGCCACGAGGATCAACGGCCCATCACTCCTTACGGGGTGCGCTGGAGAAGACTGGGGGGTCACTTAGATTTAGTGCCTTAGGTAATTCTGTGTGACTTGCCAGGGGGAGGCAACCCATAACAGGTGCTCTGGTGAAGACCAGGTGTCAACAAAACCCCATGCCCTGGAAAATTTAGTGGTGCCTGCAAGGGGCATAGCCCCAACAGATGAACATAAAATTGCTGAACCACAGCAAAACATGGTATGAACAGAGATTTTTTTTCCTATTACAACAGAATCTTGTCAAGCTTCCCTCCTTTTTATGTAAACGGCAGCAGATATTTCTAAGCTGTTAGAAATGGACTAAAACCTGAATGCATAGTCTTTGTTTTGACCTTTGAGAATGTAGTACTTCAAAAGACAAGCAGCTAGATAGCTCAGGGGAGGCTTGTTGTAAAGCTATTTTGCTACTTGTTAAGAATATGCCAATATTGTAATGTCTAGTGTGTAGACCAGGCATTCTCAACTAGGGTTCAATGGAACCATAGAGCTCATCCAGAGGTTTATTGAGCTGTGACTGATTAACCTCCTGTAAAATGAGACCTGCATCATTTCAGGATCAACAGCACTAGGCAGAGTCCGTTGCATGAAACCAAGGACCCTTTTAGCTCTTTGTGAAGGTGGAATGGTGACCACTAATGTATGGGGGGCATTTTTCCTAATCACAACCAATGGAAACAGCATTTTTCCCATTGATTGATTATAACAGTGGTTCTCTGACACCTGTAAATTATTTTAAGGGTTTCTCATGCTTAAAAGGTTGCAAAAGGCTGCTCTAGGCCTGTAATAATAATACAGAGGTACTTCGATTTAATTACCAGTATAGTGAATAGTTACCTATTACAAAAATTTGTGCTCATGTTCAGAATATGTTTCTAACATTTGCATTATGCAATTAGACATCAACCCCCTCAATCCACTTTATTCACTGCTGTCACTGAATTGACCATGCTAATTGAATCAGTATAGATGCAGTCTGAAGTGTCATAATTACGTATGGCACAGTTCCCATTATTTCATTTTGTACATAGTGTTGCTGTTCTGCTTGTTTTGTGGGAGTGTACACTTACCTAAACTCATCCATGCTATCATGTATTTGTTTTTTTCTGTTAGGATAGATAGTTTGAGACTGTTTAAATTAAAGATAGAAACATGGAAGTGTGATGGTAGAAAATGAATAGATAGTAGAATCCACAGATGCTGCCCCCTGTTTTCTCTTAATTTCACTTAATTTGACTGACTCACAAGCATCAAAACTACTCTCTATCTCTAAAATCTTGTAAAATCTGTACTTTCTGCTTGTTAAATCTTTAAAAAGAGGATTATATTTTTTTTCAGCTGGCCAATCTTAAAGTCTAAATTTTATTAACTCATAATTAATTGTTTTTATACATCTATCTGGTAACACAGGCATTGTGCCATTCCTACCCCTGTAGTCCCTGATACCTAGCTTTAGAACATGTCTGTCTATGTAGCAATATGAAGGATACACAGCAGTCAAATAAACCTGTTTTCCAATATTTAAAGAAACAATTGTATATATATTAATCAGCCTAAAAATAACTCTATAAATAAAAATAACTCAACAGTTTATAAATCAGTGAACAACAACTCTGCACCAGTCAGTCCCAAGAGGCAGTCAGTCACAGCTGCCTATGAGAGCCCCCCCCCCCTGCACTTTGTTTAATATTCATATGTTAAAATAATATATTATACAGTATTAGCATATCTTGAAATCTAAAGCGAATTATTATCAGAAATGGGGAAAAAGAGCTTAGATATTGATTAGGAAAGAAAGTTGAAAGTTTTATATCTGTACAGCACTGATTAGTGTGCTTGGGCTGCTTCATCTTTTTGGGGAAATGTTTATTTAAAACAACCGATGGAGCAGATTATAATAATTAAAAAACACAGTTTTGTACAGCAAGGGATTGTAAATATTACCTGCATGGAATATATAGAACAATATATTATTTCCTTTAGAACTGAACATGGAAATTGAAATGTTTACGACTTTTCACCCAGCAGATGGAGTGCTAAGCTCCTTATTTTACATTACTAAAAAATGTTGTTGTTGGAGCTGAAAAGTGTCATTAAACCCTTTAAAAAGAGATTTAGCAGGACACCTTGTTTTGTGGCTTAGGTTGAAGCTGTATCCTGTTCATTTTTTTTTATTGTGCATCATTTCTGAATATTTCCCAACTGTCCCTAATTTAGGGGCAGTCCCACTTTCAGCACCTGGTTTCTTCTATTACACTTTTCCTCCTGAGCTGCCCTTCATGGGTAGATATATTATCAAAAATATAAAATAAAAAAATTATAATTTAACCATTCAGTCCCCACATTATTTGTATTTGGTTCTTTGAAATGCTGATATTGAGGACACCCCTGTAAAAAAATATTCGTTTGGGGAATTTAATTTTCATGGTCTGTAAAAAAAAGGGGCATGGCAGGAATGTTTAATTTATATGCATACTTTGAGCTAAAAAGTGTACCTCATCCCTGTCTCCAAATGTGGGGAGCAATGTTTTTGCCCTGGGGTGGCTACATTGCCTTACAGAGACTCCTGGGTCCCCTATGTAGTTACCTTTTCGTGAATCGGCAATAGGTATTATGCCTGAAATACAGACGTTTCATGCACCCAAACATAGGGGTAGCCTAAAAAAACATGTATGTTAGGTCTCTCCTGATTATGTGTGTGACAGTGGTACCAGAGACTGCACAATTGAAAGTTCTGAAGTCCAGTTCATGTAACTGGTGATGCCATCAATGCTTGCTCTCTGGCATAAGGTTCCAGATGAAACTGTGTTAATAGTAAAGATAACATCATTGGGATCAATAAAGCAAACATGGGCAGAAATAAATGACCAGAGATAAATGTATAGGGTGGAATTTATAGAAAAACCTACATGGAAAAATAGTTTTGGACTGAGGGTTTGATGACGTTTTAATAATTCAAGCACAGGTTTATTTCAAAAGCTGAATAAGTCAAAGAAAGACTCATTTCCTGCCTACTGATCAGAGGTGCATGACATACTAATTCAAAGCGTCTGCTGTGCTAACTCTTTTGAACACCCATAATGTGTGTGAATCATGTGTCATGGGTGTACGTTACATTGTTTATTGTAATGGTATAGATTGAAAAAAAAGTACAATGATCGTCACTTGTAACACTGTCTATGCCAGTACATAATGTAGTCACTATGAGATACAAGCATCATAATGTAGGTAGAAAACTTTCCTTTAAACGTATCTGGCTGGGCCAAATTCTCCTTAATTGGTGTCTTACATACTCCCCTTCCCAGACACTGCAACCTATAGAGGGTCAGGTTCAGCAGCAGTGCTGTCAGTACGGAAAACAGCGGAAAAGGCTAGGGGTTGTGTGATAACCCACAACCTTGAGAATGAGCAGTGACACTGCTGATGGTCAACCCCTCTGGAACATTTTTCATCCCAATGTAGTGCAGCATTTGCAGCCTACATGAGAATGGAGACTCTTCTCTGAATTTAGTAGTGCACTATTGTTGACCATCACAAAAACCTGTATTAGGTGGACTTTACTGGCAGGATCAACAGGTATTTATTGGATTTTAGAGAGGAACTATAGGAAATCTGTAAGTGCAGATACTTTTATATGTAAGTCTTAAAGCACTTTTTATTTGGTTACAGTTTAATAAAATAAAGCATAAATTTACCAGCACATTACAAAGAAATCCCACACAATTAGAGAGAAATGCAGATGAGATTTTTATTAAAACAGGTGTTGGCAGGTTTCAATTCCATCACTGTTATAAAAATGAAGGGTGAAATGCATTGCTTCAGGATAGTGGAAAGAGCCATGGAATCTAACAGCACACCCAAAACTCCTGGTGAAGTTAGTATATGGAAACCATAGCTTCTATGGGGTAGGTCTTATTGACTGCCACAGTAGGACAACAAGAACATTAGGATGAGGTAGATAAAAAGGAAAATGGTTTTGTTTCTGAACCTTTATGATTATCCCCAGGGATGACCCTGCATTTCAACTTGTGGGTTGATGTTCTTATACAACTTCTATGATAGCTCACAAAGAAAAAATAGAGAGTCGTGGAGTAGCTTAGTCAAAGAAATGTTGTATGGGATTTGAAATAGGCAGTCCATGAAAGGAAACCTACTAATACATTGTAACCTTAGGAATTTTACATGGGGGGGGGGGGCTAAAATTATACTAGGTGTTAGACACTGGTAAAAGATATGCAGAAGTTTCTGCTAAAAGGATCAGTACCAGCTTTTGGGTCCAATGGATTTACTTGAATTTTCCACAATATACTTGTGTGTTTATTAAATTATATCACATTTCTAACCTTAGGAACCTCTTCTCCCGTATTAATTTGTCCACCTCAATACAGAGACAATAAGGAACTGGTAAGCTGAAAAGATCAACTACAAGGAACCTACAGACAACACTGGTGACTATTATTTTACCCTTCTCTTTTCTGGGCACAGCTTCAACAGTTCAATCCATTTTAAGTGATGCCTATTGCTTTTAGTGTTCCTTTACTATGGATCTAATTGTAGGCTGTTATTGGAACCTGGGGGAATTCTGATTTTCTGCTCCTTTCTCAAACCAGTCCTGTGAACAAACCTGGTAATGTTTTTATCTGCCTTGGAGATATAGTGGGAAAGCTGCAGAAATCAATTTACTTAGGAAGATTCAGATTTAATAGAGTTGTTGATGAGTAATTGTATTGTTCACATAGATACATTTGTTTTATCGTTGACATACAGCTACAGACTGCATTATTTTACATAATGGAAGAGATTATGAAAGGATGTAAAACACGAGCAATGAGGTTGTTATTCACTAAACGCCACTATTAATTGTTCTATTAATAAGCACAGAAAATGTCAGGCTGTCTCTATTTCCGAGTTCTCCATATAGTTTGTGGTTAACCATTTCTTAGTAAAAATAGGAAAGTCAGGTAATATTGCAACTTTGAAGGTTACTTAAAACATCATCACATTAATTAATTTATGGTGGGGTTTGCTTATTCCTTACTTGATGTAAGGTGGTTTATTAACACACTAGCCTCACTAATTAAATATATTTATTTAGTTATTTCAACCAAACTTGCCATACATATGACTGAGACTCATGTGAGTGGACCAGTCATCTTTGTACAGAGCTGTGCTATATGTCAGAGCTATGTTTGGATGTATGTATGTGTGTAAGTCATTATTAGGAAACGCATAAAGACATTTAAACCAAACTTGCTAGACATATGTCCCAGACTCATGTGCATGTGCACCGCTGATCTTTGGTACAGCGCTGTGCTGTATGTCAGATATATATATATATATATGTGTGTATGTATGTGATCACTAGGAAACATATGGAGACAATTCAACAGCGCTGTGGTATATGTCAGAGGTATATTTGAATGTGTGTATGTATTGCTCAGTCACAGTGTGCCTTTTGGTTTCATACTTTTTTGGACTCTTTTACAAATTTCTGGCACGTAATAATGCCTTAGAGAAAACGTAAGACAATCAAAGGCAAAAAAATGAAACAACACCAAGGACAGGAAAATCCAGAGGACAGTAATAGAAGACTTGCCACGCGAGAGAGCTACTACATCTAGAGCTTCAGAGACAGTACAAAAGCATGGGAGCCGACTACAGGATAACAGAGATAGAGCTACTACATCTAGAGCTTCAGAGACAGTACAACACAGTGGCACCCGAATACAGGAAATGAGAGAAAGAGCTACTACATCTAGAGCTTCAGAGACAGTACAACAGCGTGACACCCAAGTACAGGAAATGAGAGAAAGAGCCACTACATGTAGAGCTTCAGAGACAGTACTACAGCGTGACACCTGAGTACAGGAAATGAGAGAAGGAGCTACTACATCTAGACCTTCAGAGACAGTACAACAGCGTGACACCCAAGTACAGGAAATGAGAGAAAGAGCTACTACATGTAGAGCTTCAGAGACAGTACTACAGCGTGACACCTGAGTCTACTACATCTACAGCTTCAGAAACAGTACAACAGCGTGAGACCCAGGTACAGGAAATGAGAGAAAAAAGTACTACCTCTGGAGCAGGGTTGCCCACACTTTTTTGGCTTGTGAGCTATGTTTAAAATGACCAAGTCAAAATGATCTACCGATAATAAAAACTTCGACTTATTAACTCCGGTGCACGGTAGAGTTTATTTTGAAAGGCAGGGCTCCGCGATCCACACACGTTGCCATTGCAATCTACCGGTAGATCACGATCCACCTGTTGGGCACCCTTGATCTGGGGCTTCAGAGACAGTACAACAGCGTGAGACCCGAGTAAACGAAATGAGAAAAACAGCCAGATGATCACGGACTGCAGAACATTTTAGCTTAGCATTGGAAGGATTCCACTATGATCCACATAAAGACTACTTGCAGCATGCAGTGTTACCATCGGAAAATGGAAATGGTTTGTAGTTATTGTCAAGCCAAGAAGTTTAAATCTGAGTCTCCTGGTGTTTGCTACCAAAACGGGAAAGTCAATCTCTGTCAACTGGAAACACTACCACAAGAACTTTGGAATTACACATCAGCAAATACATCGGAGTCAAAGAATGTTTCCAAATGACATCATTGGGGGCCACATCAGTTGTTCAACAGCCTGGATTTCCATCCACATTCACGGTGCGAGGGCAAATTTACCATAAAGCGGGATCGTAACTTTTGCTGCCAGATCAACCACCAAAATTTCTACAACTATATTTTATTGAAAATGAACTAATAGAAACTGACCAGAGGTGCACCTACATCTCAGAAACAAAATTTCAGATTGTCTTAAAGTTACAAAGGATGTTTCATGAGCACATTGTTCTTATTAAAACATTTAAAACAGCATTGGAAAATGTCATTAATTTAGGTTAATTCAATTTATTTGTATTTTAATTTTATTGAATATTGTACTTCTACTTTTAAAACCTGTAAAAAAACATTTATTTGATTTAAAACTATAGCTTTATTTCATTCCTTTTTTCCTCTATAACAAAAGATTGCAATAAATAAATACCAGCCAACGTCTGGGTAATCAGGTAGTATGTATATATGTATGTATGTATGTATGTATGTAAATATATATATATATATATATATATATATATATAGATACATTAAAACTAAATTGAGTCTGGAAAATTGGAGGTGTCCAGCTTTTTCCTTCAAAACATCATCAATTTTTCTTCGCCTAGTTATACATGGTTACAGTTTTTGCAAGCCTATGTTCCAATGATTAAAGAATTATAACAAACAGGTATTAATGGTCATCAACATGCATACTATTCAATCACTAAATCAAAGAATAAGAGGAATGAAACTGAAAAAAAAAATGAAAAATGCTTCACCAACAAACTAAAGACAGTTCAGAATAAAAAAATCTAAAGATTGAATAATATGAGTGTGTGGGTGTGAGTAAGTGTGTGAGTCCCTCTTTTCAGCCCATACCAGATCCCCTGGAACCTAGCTAACCAGAAAATATGGTGGGGAAAAAATTGTGTAGCCTCCCTTTTCTGTCCATACCAAGCCCCCAGTAGTTTAAAAATACAAATTATTATAGACATGACAAAACATAACTGATTAGATTATGTAGATTTAAATATAAAATAGAGAAGATATATAAAATGTTCTAACTATATAAATTCCACTTCCATACTTTAAAATTCACTATATGTTAACAAAGTATTTTAATCAGGATTTGGATACTTATGTATATTGTATTTGGCACTGCTTATGAGATGCTTATGTCACACTGTTCATTAGTTTCCAGCTTTGAACATTAGTCAAACAAATAATTACCTTTGCTAAGTACTGTTACTGCTACTTCTTTGTACCATTTGACATGTTTAGCTCATTAGTATGAACAAATGCCAGGACAATACTCAAAGGGATGAAGAAATACTGTACCTTTGCGAAGACTGTTTTCCCCACCTAGAAGTAAATTTATAGGCTATCAGTGGATAACAACCTTTGGTAGCATTCAGACGCCCACATCACAAAAGAATTGGTGTAAACATACAGTATATATATATCACTGCTAATTTGTAGAGGATCGGCCACGAGCACATCCTGTCCCCTGAAACCTGTTTTATTGGATAATGAATTAGTGTAATCACATTTCTAAATCATTGTTCAGTTTGCAGGAAAAATAAGGAGCAAGTTGTACCACTGAAACAAGAAATTCCAAGAGTTAGCCTAAAAGCTCTGGTGGGCCTCCGGATGCCCATGGCCTGTATTTAAGGGAGCTCTTTACACAATTTTCATCTGTCCCTGCCTTCTGACATGGTGGATAAATTCCTTTTAAAGAGATACTGTGACCTTGCACATGCAGTACAGTACATATCGCATGTTTTGTGTAGATCACTTGCCCACCGAATGCATATTTAACCTCTCAAATGTGAAGTCTTAACCACTAATCTTCAGGACATTTAAACCTGTGCAGCAAATTCTTGTGTACAAATATACAAACAATTATTGCAATTACATTTGATACAAATTACTACTTCAGTCATTCTCACCCAGAGTTCCTCAAGATCTTGCTAGGGGTTTGTTATACTATGGAAGAATATCTATTTTTACTTGTTTTTGGGGCAACACAACAAGGCAGAGTAAGTGGCATGTCATCAATGATTGTTTGAGATGTCATTGACCACCAAAGTAAGAAGGAACTTTTCCACTAACCACTTATTTTGTGTAATAATTATTTTGTGATTGTACCTGGAATTTATTTTTTAATTAAAAGCATTTTAAAATGATCCCCTATAAAGACCAACTCTAGATATGCCAAACTCTTTATAATTCTGTTGATATTTATAACACACTTTGAGCCCAACTTATACTTTTTTCAGAGGTTCCTTAAGATCTAACTATTATTATAACGGTTCTTTTAGGGGCAAGGAGTTGAGAAAGGCTAATCTAGTCCATTACACTACCTGATAACATTCCTATCAACTCTCTCTTTACAACCTGTCTTTTTACAATACATATTTGATTAGTCTCAGGGGACACACTGCATTTGTTTTAGACTACTTAATCTATGCTTCCAAGTGCAGCAGTGACCTCCCGTGCCTGTTTTTTTCAGTACTTTAAGGCTGGCACAATTGGTACTGACAATAAATTGGAGACCCTAAACTCTAATCAGTCCTAATAGGTGAAATCATTTTGCTTTATCAGATCAACCATCTCTTTTACTTTGCTATATTGTTGAATTGCATGTAAATTGCTGATGGGCATTAAAGACTTTAAAAGTGCATACGTTGCTAGCAGTACACTATACACAAGTCTCCCCACTTCATCTAGCTGACCCCAAGACTAGTTGCTGGTGAAATGCTTTTTTTGTGCTTTAATATATTCACCATGTTAGCCTGGTAATGGCATCAGGGCTAGAAACATTAGCCTCAATCATCACCTCAATCATTTGAGGTTAAAAAAGAGAACATTATACATTTTTCTGACTAATACTATAAGGCCTCATTCACATGGGCTTCAGCTTTTATGAGAAACGTGTATAATAACGTGTACAGCAAGCATTTGCATACCTTTGTTGAAGCCTTTATAATAAAGATTCCGTATATATACTAATATTAAGATCTGTGTTTACCATTCACAAAATGGAACTGAAGGAGCAAAGGACACTTCTGTTACATGGCAGTACCCACTGACCTGAAAAATGCATTAGGCGGTGGAGGCCACCACTGTGTGACATCATTTTTGGAGCCTGTTGACTTTGATATGTCATGTCATTAGTAAAGCGGAACTGCAGCTGCACCACATCTCTGTGATACATCATTATTTTTAATGCATTCTTTATTTAAAGGTCCAAAGAAGCATAGCATAACAAATGAAACAACAGTATCCAAAAGAAAAGCAGAAAACAATGCCAGACTTTCAAGTATACACATTAAGGTGAAATACTAGACATGATATTAAGCATAATTTGTTGTAAGAATAATATGTCCAACATTCCAAAATTCCATACTGAAAGGATACGTTTTTAGACTTTTTCATATCAAGCACTGAAAACCTTTTTGCCTTAACTCTCCCAATAATTCTACCACCTGTGTCTGTGGTCACAATAATGAAACATATTATATATTTACATTTATATATAAAGCACCATCTCTCTTTTTCTTTTAACTACAGCCATCGTGAAGATAATGCCTGCTTTATCCAGTAACACTAATAAGTGCTTTGTCCTCCTCTAAGATATGATATGATTTCTTAAAAATACTTTTCACCTTATTTGCATCCCTTAAAAAAACGCATAACAAAAAAATGTTTCCTTATGAATCATTTTCTTTAACCTTGTAAACCTATCCTCCACTTTTGTATCTTGAATTATGTCATTCATTTGGTACACATTGTATTCCTTATGTTTAAATGGATCCCTAATAACCCCACCCTGTATCATAAAGTCTGTTTATTGTGAGTGGTGATTCATAATTCTATATATTTTGCATTTTTGAATGAGAAGGGGCATTAGAGTGCATTGAATTAATGCCTATTACAATAGAGAAAAGCTGTCTTTCTGGATTTAAAGGGAGGAAGAAGAAAAGGTGAGTTGTAAATTTTTCCTCAAATCCACAGATAGATATTTATAGATACGTATAAGTACATTTTATTATAGTGGGTGATCAACTGTGGCTGATATATGAGATTTGTATCACAGATGTTTATTTGCTTTTGATGTGCAATTTTCATTTTGCTTGGATATCAAGTGCTTCAAATTTGGCATGCAAGTTGGGGACCACTGGGGCCATTTCTATTGCACAAAGGTTCCTGCTGGGGCCCCTGGGTTACAAACTGTGAAACACCAAAATGGTAGGAAAAAATGACATCACGAAATACTGTCCACACTTGTACAGTCAATATGCACTGGGTCAGGCACACAAACACAGTAAAGCAAGGTCACAGAGCTCAGCCCTGAGTCATCCTAGAACCTTGGACTTTTGTAACTGGTTACACTGCATTTGTAAAGACATTAGTCTGTATCCAGTGTTCGCCAGGATTAGTTTGCGAGCAGACATATTTTTGCTGACGACATCCTGTGTCCAGCCAAGTCCTTCTAAGCATCAGCCTATGTCAACCCCCAAATTTGAAAAGTTTAATGAAAATCTCGCTTAAGGTAGGCTTAGGCAAAGCCTATGAATGTAAAATGTAATGGGTATTGGAAAATGTTATTGGTCTCAAGGGTTGTGTGCGTCTGTTAATCTGGTTTGACAATGTATATTTGAAGATAAAAGGAAAGTGACAAACAATTGCAGTATATACTTTGAGTAGACTAATTTTTTCTCACACCTATTAAAAAAAGTAAAATATGCAGTAGCCGTAACCAAGTGTGGAGTAGTACACAATAGGAGAGGGATATGGAATAGCCACTGCTGACAGCACAAAAAAATCAAAAACCTTGTGTGTCATGCCGTTGCTGCTGGGTAAATTTAGCAAATATGTAAAAACATTGTGACAATAGAATATCAAACCTCAGCAAGGACAGGGGATTTCTCCGCTCACATCACAGCCTCTCACACACTGTATCAGTACACAGACACTTCTGGACAGCATTTTCATACAGACCACCGTGGGAAACATCAACACATGAAGCACAGACTAAATAAATGGCAGGACAGAAAGTAAACAGGGAGGGCCAGGACAACACAGATGACCTGTTAGTCCATTAGACAGGAAATCAGGTAAGCTTAATTTACCTGGTACAGTTTTTAATGCCTGTGTGGTAGTCACATCATCAGTATAAAACCATATTTATATTTTATGGATGCTTTTTGAAAAGTAATAAATATATCATCATATGCAGAAAGGATTTCACTATGCTCACTGAAATGGGGAATACCAATTTTCTGCCCACTTAATTTTGGTTATTGAAGTAAATATATGATTTAGCTGTAGAAGCATTAGCCGCCTTCTTAGATTTACGAGCATCAATTTTCTTCCTCTATACTAACTTTATTCCTTACCAGCAGGTGGCGATGTAGTGACACAGAGAATTTGTATATGTACCTTTGATAACCGCGGAGTCTCTTATTTCACATTTGTGAATGTTTTCTCTGTAATTGTCACCCCTGAAAATATTGTTGGTTTATTGAACTAAAGCAGTCTACAATATCGTCTCTATTTTCTAAATCAGATTAAAGTATATTCTTTTAATTATCTCTTTTATTACAGTAAAAAATCTAAGATCTTGAAAGCTGACCCATAGTGGGATGGGAGAAAAAGTTACCAGGTTGGAAAAATTCTCATTAGAGGATGTCATTAGAGTTTGTAATGGGCCTCTTCCCACATGAGAAGCAGAACTAAATTTAATATTCAAAAACCAACACAAACAGGCATTTTTTTTCTTATAGCAAAATGAACACGCTAAGTCTCTTCTCTAATACAAGTCAAGAGTAGATATACCCTTAACCTGGTCATTTTCTGGGTGCAGGATCTTTAGCCAGTTCAGAATGATTTAACTCATCGCATTTAATTTGCTGTTTATCTATTCCTGCTATGCAAAGGTCATAAAGTGACCTGCACATTTGCAGCCTAGTGTACATTAAAGAAAGGATTGTCTGATTGAAATTCAAATTTTTTAGGTATGGTTCTGCTTTAAAATTAGGACAGTGAAATAGTAGATGGCAATGTAGAGATTTGCAGAGAGGAGCAACAGATGAGGAGAGAGGGCAAGAATAAATAAGTAAGGCTGGGGCATTCACAATAGATTGTAGAGGGGAGAGCCTGGCTAGCGGAATACCAGAGCAGAATGCCGAGATGTTGCAGTAGTCCAGGCTAAAGATGAGAACTTGTACCAGGAGAATGATTGTTACTGAGGCCAGAAGGGGATTTTGAAAATGTTGCCTAGGTGGAAATGGAAGGATCTAGAGTTGTGTTTGATGTGGGGAGTGAAGTGGCTAAATAATTGCAGTAAGAGAAATGTCTTAAAGTGCAATGGAGCCCTTGAGGGTGAGGGCATATAACTGAGATCCTGTGATTATTTCTTTTACCTGGAGTTATGCTTTTATGAAGTTGTCATACACATCTAGTTATTCACACACACAGTATGAATAATAAGTGTATTATCATACCTTGGTTCTCATATCAATTTTTTACAAAGCTTGTTGAGTTTTATAATATGCCTGCTCCATTTTCTCCTTTCAATATTCCTCACCTTACAGCAAATCATTGCAATCAAAAGTCTTAAGGTACAATTAAAGCTGATAGCATTTCCATTCTCTGCATTACCCATTAAATGAAACACACAGGGGCTTTGTAAATGTGTATATAAAAGCAAAAAAGGTTCTGTAAACTTCATCACATAAAATGCATTGTAGAAAGCAATTGCGAGTTACAACTTCACTCTTAATGGCCAGCTTGCATCCATTTTTAACATTGCTGTCTTTAGCCTATATATTACATTTTTAATAGGTGTTCATCGTATAAGTAAAAAAGTACATTTATTAAGACTGACATTCTGCTTTGCTGTGCCATAGTGCAATCTGGCTGCAGTTCACATATGAGCCAACAGAGAGAAATGTGGAAAATGTCTGAATAGGCTTTCCACAGACTTCTGGCAGCTTTAATAAAAAAAAAAGTGATGTTTGATGTTAGGTCTATAATTATCTCATGTTAATAGGCTTTTACTGTCTGTATGCTGGAGATATTAGGTTGGCTTCCACTTGTCGGTTGTTTTTTTTTTGTTTTTGTTTAACATAATACCTCTGCTGCAGAAGTAATGATAAAAATAGGAGGTTTGCCTTTCAGTGACTATCATCATTTGTAAAATGTTTCACTGCTGAACAAACTCTTCCTATATATTTCCCAAACCTCTCATTGTAAGTGTACTTACCCCAAATTACCTGACTTTTATTCAAAAAATAAGTATCATTATCCTTATAACATTTAAAAAAATGCTGCAATACATTCCTAATTTTTTTTTTTAACATTTACCCTATTATATGGCCATTGATGCTTACAGCACTTAAGTTACACTTTATCTTGTCCAATGTTTCCCCACTTTAAAAAGAAGTCCTGCTGAAGAAGGCATTACAGGGACTCTGGGCCCTAGTCCAGGAGTGCTGCGATCAGTGGTATAAACAATGGCGGTTTTGGGTGAATTTTATTCACATTCACAGGTATATTACTGTGAGCAGTTTGCCTGTTTGTTTTATACCTAATGAAGATTTTGGATTAGGTACAGTTAGAAACAAGAAGGATGGGGGTGAGAGGTGGTAGGGAATTGGATAAGTCACTTATCCTTATCTTTCTTTGTAAATTTCAGCTTGAACTACTGAGCTCTGTAAGAGAACAGGCTTCTTGGAGCCTGGAACTTCACTTTCTGGATGGATATATTCATACAAAAGATATAATTAAAATATAATTTCACATTATTTTTTTTTAATTCTGACAATAATAAATAAATACAATATAATCAAAACTTCTATACATTCCCTATACATTTAGATTAATAAAGTTCTGAAATATGCAAGCAGAAACTTGTAACCTTTACTAACTGTTCAGTTTAAAATGTTGGGTCTCTTTCTTTCAAACAAACCATAGCTTACATGTACATTTACAACTGCTGAAAATAGGGACAGAAAACTAAAATAAACATATGAAGTACTTACTTATACTCAAATATAAACAAGGGGTTTCAAATAAGTGGTAATCATTATTTTATGTGAATCGCTGGCTTAAATCAGTATTTCTGGAAATAAAAACATCAAAAGTTAAAGAAGAAACTTGATAAGTTAAAACTGTTTTATTAGAAAAGATTGGTCTAAGTTAATTTCTCACCTTGTAAAACATGTCTATTATAATCCTTTGTTTTATGCTAGATTATGTTAGTAAGAAATATGATGCCACATGGCAATGGAGTTTTGCATACCTAAAGAATTTCTTACTGTTGCACCTTACCATGACCAATACCTGACAGGTTACAAGTGCAGAAAGCAGACAAGGGGCCAACTAACCAAGGTGTGTGAACATACACCTAGTTTTTTTTTTTATTACAGTTGTGCAGACTTTGATCAGTGAAGACATCTTTATATTCTTTTTTGTCCCATTGTATGTGGTTGGGTTTGGACTGAAATATTGAACTGAATTTCATATAGTTTTATAAATATTGAAGGAAGTCAGTGTTAATATCCTGGTGGGTCTAGGAACCCATTACAGAGACCTCCCTATCTAATAGAGTAAGCTTTTTACCTGAGGCTATAGTGTCATTGGATAAAGTGATTCCCTATATTTTATTTAGATAACTCTGCCAATAGTAAACCTCCATTTAGTGAAAAACCAAGTTCAGCCGAGGTAAGCTTGCCAGGGTAATTGGGAATTGAGGAGGGGACTTCAAGGATCAAGGGATCAAATCCTCTCCTACATCTGATTGGGTGCAGTTCTGCTTTAATGTTACAAAAATCAAAACTTACAAGAGATTTGTGTACAAACGTGAAAACCGAAACATATTCATAGGCATCATCCTTTAGAAGTGATCAAATTACTATGCTTATGTATGCAAGAGCAACATTTATTCCATTTTTTTACACCAAGGCTTCTACACATCACTTAAGGTTGTTGTACCATCATATTAGGAATCTTTTTTACAGGTAGGGTGGGTTAGGCTGTAAAATACCCCATGCATAAGCTTGTTGGCCAAATTCATAGCAATATTTAAAACTAGACAGGCTGCTTTTCATTAAACGTATGCTATCAGACTTATTTGAAGTTTCTGGATATTGTATTTTTTTTAATTTGGTAACAGTCGCCCTAAAGGTTTTGTATTTTTTACTTTCAATTTTCTTTCAATTGAGACTGCTGGCTAAAGCACATCTAAATATGTTATTCATAAAAAAAAGGAACAAATAGTCAATACAGGACAAAACAATCATATCAAATGCAGGACTACTCAGAATAAAGGCATGTAAATTAAAGGCGGATAAGTACGAGCAATTTTCTTCCCTAGAAATAACACAGTGATTTCTAGTGAAATAGAATGAATAGCATGAGAACAAGCACAAAGACCCAAATGTCCTAGTTATGAAAGGGCTAAACATTGGCAGTAAACTTCCATTACTATCAGTAATTTTATGTTCTACAGGCATTTTTTGAAGTGATATTGCTGTATATGACTCCAATGTTCAGCAAGGCTGAAGGGGAATATTTCAACAAACCACTT
Organism: Pyxicephalus adspersus; assembly: GCF_032062135.1. Lineage (NCBI taxonomy): Eukaryota > Metazoa > Chordata > Amphibia > Anura > Pyxicephalidae > Pyxicephalus > Pyxicephalus adspersus. The sequence goes on from NC_092861.1 coordinate 59,035,248, forward strand.
TCTTTTCTTTTAGTGTAAATGCAATAAGGCACTAAAAATGAATTACATTATAGAGAAGACAGCCTAAATCCTACATTTAATTATAGGTTATTTATCAAGTGACTGCAATTTCCCCAATATGCCAAGAAAATACTTTTAAGTCCATAAGCCATGTGTACACGTACAAGTCAGCCATGTACAAGTCAGATATGGACAGAGTTAAGAGCGTGTGGAGAGTTTAGGGTGACAAAATTGCACTTTAACCCTGTTTTATCCAGACAGCTAGAATATAAAAACATTGATCTGTCAGGTCTGTGAAGCTTTCTATGTATGTTGCGATCTTCTCATTTGCCTTTTTGTAGGTCTCAATCCATCTTCCAGGGGCATATGAGGACTCTCCTAATGGAGAAATCACCAAAAGTAAAGTTTTGGCTCAGAAAACAACTCGCAGTAACGTCAAAGAGAAGTTTTGAAAGCAGGATTTGTTATAAAATGGAAGATGTCTTAATAGTATGCAACAGAAAGATTCATCCTTCAAAATCCTGAAAACAATGAATTCCAGTAAAACACAGCACAGCTATATATAAACTATTATGTCACTAGAAAAAATACATGAATCAGGCTTACAGGGGCCACTTCACAATTATATACACTTCACTATTTAGTGGAGTGAAGTGTTCTATTACAGAACCTAAAGTATAAAAGTATAAAAAGACATGGTAGCAATTAATACATTAATCATGTATGATTAAATTATAACCAAATATTATCTCAGCGTTTATTCATGATACATGCTCCACTCTACATTTAATGTCCTAATACAAGACCTAATTTCATAATCTAGTATAATGCTAATATATTCCTATGCTAAGCATACAATGTGATTTTTCTCTCCATATTATTTTATATTGATATAACAATGAATTTAACTCAATCCTTGTGGTCCACTGCAAGCATTTGATGTGCCATCCACTTGTTCAATAACTGATCTGAATTTTGTTTGATTTTACCGTTACACCTTAATAAAATATCTGTTGTTTACTAATTGTCTCAATAAACACTTTGCCTGATAGTTCTAGAGTTCTAGCTCGAGACTGATGTTCACCACAAATATTGGTTGAATAAATGGACTTTTTTTAATCTATTCAAAATTTTTAATGAGACAAAACTACAGCATTTTACATGGCCAGCCTAAGCTAGTTTAGAACTGGTTCTATGATAGAGCTTGTTTTTTTTTTTTTTCACATGTCTTTTTTTTCCATCTCAGAAAACAGTGATAATATGTAGCTTATTAAAGTTTGCATCTGCATTGTTCTTTGAGTACAGGAGAATCATATACCTGCTAATGAAGAATAGAAAAGGAAAATGATTACAGATGTCCAAACTAGAATCAGAGATGAAAACAAAATAAAAAGTGTTTCCAATTGCTGTAAGATTGAATCCAGATGGTCAGAGATGGTAGCAGTCCCATTGAGTGTGACTTTCAGCTTGGCTGTGTAAAAGAGAGCAAAGTATTTTAATGATAGGGGGGAAAGCACTGCTCCCTTTGAGTTACTATTTTTGAAAAGTCTTGAAAACTACCGTAAGAATGTTACTGAGTAATGTGAAGTTGTGTTGTTTTCAAATATACAATCACATGCAAGAAAATTCCCCCTTTTTGAAAAAAAAAATCATTGCATATAAACGTGTATTATTCCTTTAGTAAATGAACCCCATTGTGTGCACAACCTTGTGCCTGGAAAGTTTCTGTTTTTTAATTAGCCAAACATACCAATAGACAATACTAGGGGCACTTTATTCCTTTATGCAGATCACATTCATTTTATACTTACAAGCTATAGTAAGCATTATTTATTTCACATATTTACATTGTAAAATACAGTAAAATGAACAAGGATGTGCCTTCAGTAGTATGTTTTCATGAATTCCATGAAAGAGATTTACCAATTTCTAGTAAATATAATTACTGGGAAACTCACTAGATAATTTCCTGTATAGAGCTATTTTTAAAATAACTTCCGTTCTCATGATACTGTTCTTGTGTACCCTACTAAAATGAAAAGCCATTATCTGCATTTGATGATGAGAAGGTTCTATAAAGGAATATTAACCCTCATTTTATTTGACAAAATGTATTTATACAGACTGAGAACTTCATCCCAGGCTAAGTGGACAGCAGACCTGGCACCAGCAGACCATGGACAAGGTTGAAGGTATACCTGGTATTATTAATATTACACAGTATTTATATAGCGCCATCATATTATGCAGCTCTGTACAAAGTCCATAGTTGTGTCACTAAGTGTGCCTCAAAGGAGTTCACAATCTAATGTCCCTACCTCATATTGACTTAATGTAGTCCAAGGTCAATTTCAGGGGGAAGCCAATTAACCTTACTGCATGTTCTTGGAATGTGGGAGGAAACCCACACAGACCATGCAGATAGTGTCCTGGCTGACATTTGAACCTGGGACCCAGTGCTGCAAAGGCAAGAGTGCTAACCCCTGAGCCACCGTGCTGCCTGTTAGCTGTAAACTAGTGTTGTCAAAACATTTTCACCATTGTTATTTGTTATACTATTGTGATTTTTCCATGTTCTAAAGCTAAATCTGGCAGCTTGTCTTTACACAACCCGACTGGTAGATTCTTTACATCTCTATAAATGCTTCATCTTCACCCTAAACACAACCATGCCACAAATGATAAATTGCTTAAATTTAAATTGACAAATCACCACTTATATAATGTTCATTAAATGTGCATGGACATGCATTAAAAGACCTGTCTGCAATTCAGAATGACTAAGTATATGTAATTACCAATCCCATACATTGGCAAGGAGATCAGGACGCCTAAATACAGGGCCGGTTCAACAGTGAGGCTCGACTGTGCCTCACACAGATTTTTTTTGGGTGGGCTTTCCATTGTAGAATGTCCACTTCTTTGCCAGCCCCTGTAGCATTTTTGTTTTTTTTAAGAAATAATCAAAACAATAACTCACCTTCAACCTGGCTGCTAGGTTGTGTAGATAATAGCACAGCTCAGTCCCATGAGATTCACCCGGGATGTAGCAGTCACTCCTGCCACCCAGAAGCCAGGTAGAATGGGTTATGGTTTACATAATTTATTACAAAAACGGGACAGGCCTGGCATAGGACAGATGTAACTTGACTGACCCCTTTCAATTATCCTTTGCGTATTTGCTTTCAATAGACATTTATTTATTGTAATTTTAAAAGCTACTGTGTACAATAAACCTTATCTTTCAAAGCATATAAACCAATGCCTTGGAATGCATAAAACTGATAGAAATAGGTTAATTAGTTGGGGGAGTCAAAAATGGAAAAGGCTCTGACTGTTCTGGTAGATCATAAACTTAATACCAGCATGCAATGCCAAGCTACAATAAAGCTAAAGCTAGCAAAGTACTTTCTAGTATTAAAAGAGGAATAGTCTGCAGAGGTGGAGACATAATCCTGCCCCTGTACAAAACATTGGTCAGACAATATTCATCTGGGATAAAAAAAGATATTGGGGAATTGGAGGGAGTGCGGAGAAGGGCAACTAAACTCATAAAAGGAATGGAGGAGCTCAGTTATGAAGAAGGGCATTTGAACTGGATTTATTCTCCCCTGAGAAGAGGCATTTAAGAGGGATATAGTCACCTAGTATAAATATATAAATGGTCCATATAGAGAACTCGCTTCACAGTTATTGACTTTGAGGCAATTGCAAAGGACAAGGGGAACACTCAATTCATCTGGGATTCTTTACAGTAAGTTCTGTGAAAATGTGGAATAGACTCCTTTAGCAGGTAGCGTTGGTACATTCAATAAATTGTTTTAGGAAAAAAAATCTAGATGCACAGAAAATAGCTGGATATTAAATTTTAAAAGGAACAACAGCAGAGACTGTTGAGCCAGGGAATATTGCCTTAGGGAATCAAGAAGGATTTTTTTCCCCTGTTGGAGTAATTTTAACCATGCATTATAGGGTTTTTGCTTTCCTCGAGGTCTATGCGTATAGGTTCCTATCTAGAATATGCAGGTTTTCTAGTATATTTATTTATTTCCATGGTGGTTGCACTTTTATCTTTTTTTCAACCTGACTAGCAATGCAACCATGTAACTATCTTGGTTCTTTCTTAGACATATTTTACCCTGTGGATTTGAAAAATGTAAAACATGTGGAAATGATGGAGAAGCCTAATAAATTGTCACGTAGCTGACTTCCACCCTGTAACAGCAGCAAAACGTATTCATATCTGAGTATATTTATTTTATCTTGAGTGCCCTAATGTTTCATTATAACAATGACTGCATGCATCAATGTACATGATTCCTGCAGTATAGCACAAACATTGTACTGTGTTGAAAGCTCAGCTGCCTTCTCTCATATGTACATTTACAGGCCTGACAGATTTTAGCATGATGGGAAAACATTATGATGTGCCCCTTAGCACTACATTAGTGTAATAAGTACAGGCGCCTGTAAAATGTTAGCAGCTGATGAGGTATTGACAGTTATGTACATTTTAGAATGATCCCAGCTGCTTTAATTCATGAATTGCTTTAGTGATGGCTAAGTGAGGTATTATTGAGGCATGATGAATACACAAATGAATGCATAATGATTATGTATGAGTAGGCTTTATAAACATTGAAGGAAGTTTTCTCCATACCAGTATGTATTATGTGTTTTACTTAAGGTGTTAGCCAAAATATAAAAAACTATTAGCATTTCTGTTTCCCCTTCTTAGTGTCACAATTACCTGTTCCACTATAAAGCACAGGCACCTCTCTCCTGTGCATGCGGGTAGTTGTGACTCTGGGCGTGCCTCTGTTTTCAAGCTTTATCAATTCCGTTCTGATAAATAACCTCTAGTGCCCGGGGATCGCAGTGGAACTGCAAATGAACTCTCAATGGAGAAACTCAGATCAATCAGCTGTGACTGCAGATAAACTTTTCCGTATGTGTTTTCGGATAGATATTCTCTATCCAAGAACACTTTGTTCTTGGATAGAGAATCTTTTTCCAAGAACACATACTACAGTTACGCTAGGTCTGCAAGAGCAATCAGCAATCATCCCCTGATTGCTCTTGTAGTTCTACACAGTCCCGAAACCCCCCCCCCCCCCATGGACTTAAATGTAGTTCGAATTCGGCGTTGGATCACCCGAAAAATATTGGGCTGTCCGATCGAATAGCTGCCGAATCGAACACTCAGCTTTTCGACCAACACTAGTAAACTGTTCCCAATGTTCAGCTATTGCTGTTGCATGTAGTTATGGTATGTCCCATCACCTCTTGTTGGGACATGTATAATAATGCTAGTATTGTTGGGGTTGGCAGGTCCAACCTCTAAGTACAACAGTGGGCAAAAAAGATTCACACTTGTATAGGTAATGGTTTCTGAAGGTGATGATTCCACAATGGAGAAGTGCTTAGCAATTATGTGACTAGCCAACGCTTAAGTAATTAGGGGCTGCACAGGCCTTTCTGGGTGCCAGGGAAAGAGTCAGAAAATAAAGAAAACCTGCAACCTTGGAAGGTGCTATCTTCACATTTTTAATTCATAGTGTAAGAAAGTTCATTGAGAAAATACCTACTCCACACTGCCTTATAGTACAAGTTAAAGTTTGCTAAGAAAGAGAAGAAAACATCTTCACACATTGTTTCTTAGCTCAGCCCATTTATAGGACAATGCAGTGCAGGGACATGGAGAATGACTATGTGGATGCAATGAAGAAGAAAAATAACATCATCATTATAATGCTGCAGTTTATACAAAATTGTTTCATATATTTGTTCTTTAAGTAGACATTTCTTTTCACTTCCTGTTATGTCTATGGACAAGAAGTGAACTGAATTCCCCCAAAGGGAAAGACAACCAAGGAAATTTTGCCAGTCCTAACATGTTATTCTCAATCTAAAATCAAAAGTAAAGTTTTAGGTTTAATCAATTTTATGGCAGGTAACAAAAAGAAAACTGGGAGATTGCATATGCTATGAAAACACCGGTAGGCTTTTGTTCAGGCTTCAAAGGCTTACACAGTGACAAATGCCTGGACGCATTTTGTGCTACAGAGCTGAATCACAAGGTCTAAGCGCGGTAGTGTGAAATGCGTTTGGGCATTTGTCACTGCATAAGCCTGAAAAAAAACACCCATTTTTCTATTGTACATGCAATCTCCTGTTTTTCTTTCTGCAGATTTGAAGCTGCAATGGGCAAAGTTGAAAAGAGTTGCAGTGATGTGACTGTGACCAGTCCCTGGTGGGAGCAGAAACCATTTTCTTTACGAATTATTATTATTATTAATAATAATAAACAGGATTTATATAGCGCCAACATATTACGCAGCGCTGTACATTAAATAGGGTAATCCTTTCTGTTAGCCCTTAGTCTACACATATGCTCATATATTGCAAGATTTACATTTCTGTATATCAGTGCACACAAACCTTGTGGATAAGGATTTTACTAAGTCCCATAGCATATACTCAATTTGTGATTTTGGCAAAGTATGTGATGCATTTAAGTCCATAAAAATCTGAAATATGTAATGTGCTTATCTCTTGTGTCCCATCTGGTACAACATAGTTCATAGATCTTTAAAACTACAGAAAAATTGTGATCTGACCATGAACAGTATGATTTTCTTAGAGTTCCTTTGATACCTGTAAACTGTATGCTGCAAGTGCAAACATTGTACAGTTCATTTCTCTGTTCACGTAAACCTTCACGGCTTGCCTTGCCAGACTGGAGATTGCAGAAAAATCTGCTATTACTGTGGAAATGGGGACATAAAGACCACCAGCACCATTAGGAAAAAAATATATTCATCTTGATATATATATATCTATAAAAATTTATATATATATACCGGTGTATATATATATATATATATATATATATATATATATATATATATATAAAGATACTGGGGGTATTGTAATTATTTAGCCTATTTATACAAATTATAAAAGTTAGCCTGTTTTATGTTTGTACCCTCTTCTCTGACTAAAACTCCAATTTCAAGCTAAAATAATGTTTTATGAACTTCAGATTTAATGCAATTTAGTATAGATGGCATGGGATATCACTATGGTATTTATGACACATTGCAATATTGCAATGTTTTACCTTGAATCATATTTTTTATACATGCTCCTGAAGTGCAGCTCATTTTTTAACATATTTTAGAGTGAGTTAGAAACTGTTGGGTTTTAGATACAGATTATACAAATAACTGCAATCACCTTCAACTGATGAGGATCAATCAAACACATAGCCAAGTTTTATACTAGGTTATTTGATTCTAATATTAATCATCAGTAATCAAACATCAGTAAGTGTCTATCAGGCCTACAAATGAGAAGATCAGTTGTCAATTTGTGTTCCACTGACCAATCTGATTCATCTTTGAGTTGGTAATTGGCTGGTTGGAGACCCCAAAGTATGGTCCACATGTGTACAATATTTTGCCATTCTGATTGATTTTCTTGATTAGAAAGTCATCAGATTCCTGATTTGCCACTTGATTTGATGTACGTACATCGGTACTTGTACGTCCAATTAGAAATCAAATAATCAATTATTTTTGATTGATAGAATTTTTGGATTTGATAGAATTCATTTTAGATTCACTTCTGATTGTTTCATGAATTTGGAAATTGAATTGCAAGTGAATATCAGCTCATGTGCACTTGGCCTTTTTCCTAGCAACACAGTCATCTGGCTTACATTGGTAAAGACACGTCAATGGAAATCGACCACTAGGTTGGATTAGGATTTGTTTTTGCATTCTGTTCCCCAACCACCCGATATTTTCCTGTGGGTTCCCCTCCACCTGGGCATTTATTGACATGTAATCTCCAACTGCATCACACTTTTTACCTTCACCTTTCACAAACAATGCACTCACCACAATTGATGAGACCAAACAGTCAGGTCAGTATACACTTATAGGGTTGATCCTTATATCCAGTAACTTCAGTACATGCATCACTGGTCTGTCTGAAGAAACAAAGAAATTTGTGTATAATTTATAATAAAACTCTCTAAAAACAAGTATCACATATTAATTAAATCACAGTAATCTTACCATTAAAATAAAATATATAGCAATATACACCTGATGCTTGTTGTGTCAAGATTACTGTTAGAAAGATTGAAAGGAATGAAAATGTTCTCTCCATGTTCTCATGGGTTTGCCCCGGGTACTTTGGTTTCTTCCACACTCCCAAAAAACATGCAGTTTGGTCAACCGGCTTGCAAAAAAGTTCTCCTTGGTATGTGTGAAAAAATAAGTAGTAACCAGCATAGCAAAGCTCTGATGGATGTGATAAATGCATGATTGGAATAATAAATGAATACAACTAGATAAATTAAAGAATTGCAGCTTGCTGACAAATTGGAACATATCGTGACAGATAAAATAAATATTCTGGATATGAAGTGCATACCTAATTGACCTCACTGTGTATCCAACACTGTCAAATGGTCTCTGCTACTATACTTTATTACCTCCCGAGGCACAAAGATGCCAACAGGTTCTATTCCCCAAGTTTATATTAATGTACATGGAAATTCCATGTGGCTTATGCTGAAGCTGATTTTGATATGATGGACTGTCAAAGTAGGTAATTAAAAAATATAATGAGCCAAACGTGTAATTATGCCTTGGGCAAACAAAGTGTGAGCAGAATCCGTTGTGGTTTGCAAATAAGAATTAATGATATACTGTATGTATGTAAAATAGCACTGCAGATCTAACATTTCACTGCATTCCCCATTTGGAATTCCCAGCTACAGGGTTTTACATAATTCTTTTTGTTTCCTACAAATAGAATTTTTTAATGGAAATGATTCATACCTAACCGACGTGACGATAATGAATGTGTCATAAAGCAGTATGATTATTGTCCTGGCTAATCACCTTGGATGCAACTAGAAAGGGAGAAAGTCCAAAAAAAGTATTGCAGATTAGGTTTTAATTATTGGGAACAAGATATTGTAATGCACAAGGCTCAACAACAATTGTTATATAAGGCAAAGTTTCAAATTGTGATTTGTGTTTTATCATAGTCATTTCACAGAAATTATCTACCCAAAAGCTGAAATCCTGGCATTAGGGGAGAGTTTATTATGGTATTATTAATTCTTCTTAATACTTAAACTGCCTCCAATAATAGACTTAAAGTTAAGTTCTAATTTATAAACAGCTGTCAGAATTCACATGTTCACATTTGTTTTTAAACAAGTTAGGTCTAATTGTCATATCCAGTCATGGTTTTTTATAGCACTGACTCCTAAATAATACATGATTGTGTCCAATAATACAGCTTGCTTGCTGTTGCTTCCAAGTTTGGAAATTCAGAGCAAGAACAATTTGTCATAGGAACTGTTTAGTTTGTCCTTCAACAAAGAATATTCTGTTAAGGGTTCAAAAACTTGTGTGCCTGATAAGGCATACAAATAATTGTGAAGTGCGATGACTTCTCTCTAACAAAATGGTTTGATTATTTACTATTCGGACAATTCTGTTTTGAAGTTTAATTGTAGACAGTATATAGGTGAATGAATAATGTAATACCTATTAGCTTAGATTTACATGTTCTGCCTCAGGCCAAGCCAGAGGTTCCAAATAAAAATAAAGAAAGCCTTGTAAAGGGCAAACAGACCATGTGCATAGCATCTGCAGCCTGGATCAATGAACTCCTGCACCAATAGCACTGTCAAGGGATCTTGATGGTTGTTTGATGGTATCTTCTTTTACAAAGCAAGAAATATGTTGAAAAGCAGTAGTTTGGGTGAGTTTTTTTTCCTGAAGAGGAGCTCCAAATATAATTTTAAGGTAAACTAACTTTTGTTAAGTAGAACTAAAGGTGGTTGATGAGTTTTTTACATGAAGGTAAAAAGGAAAATGTAGGGTTTTTTGGCAGAAACAAAAATGAAGACTGCAAAAATGAAAGAAGACCAAATCATCCCATATATCATTTACAAAGAGATAAAATCAGAATCCCCGTGGTACAGTTTGATTGTCCTCCAAAATTTAAACACATCCAATATAAAACACAAATACAAAATGCTTCTGATAGCCAGAGACCATGTGATCTTAGCATATAGATTATAGTGCCCAGAAATGCAGGGCTTCTTAGCAAATTTAATTTTATTAAGGGATTTGTGAAAAGTGATACACAACCCCACTTATGCATGTCAAGTGTAAATTTTATTTTTAGGTTTAAATTTAGTAATACATTCTGAACCTAAACAAAATCCATTGCAAAAAAAATGTACATTTAAATTGATTTTTGTGATTTTTAAAAAAGTAAAAGGTCTACTTAAGAACAGACTACCCAAGATGATGGCTTTTATACTTCACCTAAACCTGCTCTTACATCTGAAACTTTAGTTTAAAACTAAACTTCATCATCTGCTATCATCTGTTGACCAAAAGCATGTCCCTAAAGGGTATTCTCATTGTATGGTGTGATGGCAGTGCAAATGTCCAAATCTTGAAGTTAAGGTAAACAGGCTCCTGGTAGCAAAGTAAGAGCTGACTTTATTTCAAACGCTTGTAAATGCCCATGCAGAGTTTTTAGGTGTTCATAAAGACAATTTGAACCAAGATATGAGCAGGAGACAAGTTAGGATAGGTGAAAATGCTTCCCAAATACATTTCCCTTTCTTTTGCACTGTGCACTATGGATTTAAAATAAATGAACACAGTTTGTAGATAATATATATGGCTATAGAAAGGTTTTTAATGAAGAAAGTCTAAAGTCGCACCTAGTTTTGCAAAATTTGAATGTAAGATATTTGGGGTAATAGGTGACAAAATGCTTAGTGTTAAATGGTTATATAAAAGACTTGAGGTCCATACTTGGAAGTGAAGAGATCATATATGTTTTTGTTTGTAATATTTCTTGTCTGTTTTCACTGTATGTTTTAAAAAGATAATTCATAAAAATATTAAAATACAAATACCTTTTCTTGCCAGTAAAACACATCCCAGGGTCTCCACCTGCCTTTTTCAACATGTTTTTGTTGTATCCATTTAAATCCCATGTCCTTGGGAACACCCATTGTTTGAGATCAGTTATTACATTAAATCACAAGTTATAAAACTTTATTATTTCTGAGGGACAAAAGGACAGTCATTTAGTTTGATATATTTCAGTGCCACGGGGGCTATTAGCTGTTTGATGCTATAGGTCTTTTGCTATCATTAGGGATAAAAAAAGATGTACGTACCTAAATGCTCTTGAGTCTCAATTGCTTTATTAGTAGTTTCCTTGTATTTAAGGGGCAGCCTATTTATGGAACCAGCAACCAAAATTTTTTTAACAGAAGGATCATCCCTGTATTTATGATTTTGCTACATTTCTTTGTCTTTGATGAACTTCTGCAATTGCATGAAGTGTGCAACTATAATGAAACTTCCACATAAAAGTGTGCTTTACATTTTGACCTCTGTCCTGAAACAACTGCAGTGTTGCTGTAGTCCAACAACACTTCTTTGAACACATGAAGAACACATTTACTAAATTAGATTTTCAGGCTACTGTAAATGAATTGTTTATTATATGCGAAAAAGTAGAAAGATAGTGGCTCTTTATGGGAGAAAATACGTCTAGCATGACATAAAACTTTTTTTTCAGTTTCTAAAACATTACCTTTTTAGAAACATAATTGTTAAAACTGGCCATGGCAATATTTAACCGTGACTTTATAAAATACTCTCACTAAAGAGTCCAAGATGTGGATCAGTACTTATGGTCTGTCCCGACACGTTTTGCCCTAAACGGGCTTCCTCAGGGGATTGCTGAGACCCTATAAATTACATTAATGATAGTATAGTATAGAATTTCCACAGTATTCTTACAATTTTAAATAGTCTTGAGGGTTATTGACCTCACGAGAAGAAGTTGGAAGAGTACATTCAACTCAGAAAATGTCACAAAACGGGGGAAATGCCTCGACTGGAGATTCTACAATTTCATTTGAAAAATAATCACAAGTGTATATAAACATGCTAATGTATTGGAATACAGATTAAAAAAAAAATATTTAGGAAATATAATTCCTACTTGGATGGCTATCTTAATGATGTAATATTTATGAATTATTCCAGTTCTAGTAGATGGAGGTATCTAGAAATATATTAAAAAAAAAATGAAGTTCTTTTATATATATTTTTTGTAGCATCACAGAATATATCCTAATTATGTAATATACATTTAATCCACAAAATGGCGTACCTACAATTTAAATATGTACACTGGCTGCAGTTTTATTTTTTTTTATCTTCAACCTATGATAGATCAATGAGAAAATAATAATGGTAATGGTTTTGTTTTATAGTTTAAGGTAATGATGAAATATGATATTATTAATCAAGCATAATAATAAAGTTAGATAAAAAACATACCTCAGAAGATATGTGTTGGATCTTGTAAGCAGTCTAGGCGTCGTTGGTTACTTTTTTACGAACGATTTTTTGCCCAATCGATCGTTCGTCGTTTTGAACGATAAAAATTGGAAGTGTGTACGCACCTTAAGGAATACTATCAAAAATAGGGAAGGGTATTCCAAAGAAGATTGTATGGATTAATTGAGAGGTGCTTCCGGGTATAAGGAAAAATCGTCCTAAGCTAGGACAGAGAAAAGTTTAAATATCTTTAGAAAATTAAATAGAAACTTTATGGTTAGGTGCCTTAGTAAAATCATTACTTACTGTTGTGTGAGGAGGTATGGAGGAAAAAAACTGGTGGCAGCTGTCCAAACCAGGACTCAGGCTGCCAGCTGCTCTTTCTTAAATGGATTAGAAATTTTAATTACCAAGTATACCGCACATGTGTGAATTACCATGCCTATCTTTTTGATTTATGCTACTATTTGAAACAGGCTACTTCCGTTTGTTTGTGGGTGAATAAAGTTTGAGATTGTGAAAAAATAAAATAAATAAATAAAAATAAATAAATAAAATAATTACAAATAAAGATATGTGAGCCCATGTCTGTGAGCGCATACACAGACATGATTATATGAATATTTAGATAGTGATGCTAGTGTAGGACCCGCCTATTGCTGGGTGGGCCCTAATGGTGGCGTCAAACCTTTGATGCCTTCACCCCCTATAGCATCAGGGGCAGAGCTCTGAATCAGCGGGTCCTGATCAGCCCAGCACGGTTGATCAAACGGTGGGTAGCAAAGGATGAACAATTTAAGGCATTAAAAATATATCTTCTTCAAAAATAGATCTTGACTTTCTACTAAACACAAAACCTTTGTTTTGGACATTATGAGTATAACTTTCCTTGAAAGATGGAAGTCCAGGGCAACCTTGGCCCTTTCATCATTCTGAAGTATGTAACAAAGATTATGTTGAGTTGAATGCTGCATTGTAAACTGTAAACTGCTGTCGTGTTTGCAGATGAAATTGTAGCCCGAAGATCAGCATCTCATCAACTGTGTCTTCAGAATAACTGCTTTATGATTCTTTAGTGACTTTGATATTATTCAATTGCCTTACAGCTAAGTCTTATTTGGCCAAATGCATAAAGTTTTCCCCCACTGAGGTGGTAGGTATGTGATGGCCAATATAAGTCATGTTTGGTTAAGGGTTACCAGTAAAAACTGAAGATGGAAAGTCTATACATATGATACTACTATTCAAATGTAGAAATCAATAATAAAATATAAAATTAAAGCGTACCTAAACTAAGGCTCTTGGGTGCTCCTTCTGTGCATGCCCGAGATGCGGAGAAGGAGCCTTTTTGTGGGGAAAAAAATTTGGCAATCTCACACATGCTCAGTGAGATTGGCAATTTTTTTTTCATCTTACGTCACCCAGTCTTGTGCCTGGGTCGGGTGACAAAGGATGAAGAACCCGGAGGAAGAGACAAAGATGGCGGCGTCTGGAGCGCCGGCTCCGGGACGACACGGGACCAGATGCAAGAAACCTCTGGATGGATCCGACTCCCCTGCGGGTGTATTTCTTTTTTTAGTTTTTAGTTTAGTTCCTCTTTAAATTAACCACATAAGCTTGTCTGCAACATACCATGATCTAACCAAACATGAAAATCTGTGTACTACTAAGAGTTGAGAGTTGTAAGACTTAAGGGTATTATATGATCTTTCAAAGACCTTTAAGGTTATTTACTAACCTCCTGGGCAGTTCATTTCTGTCTGTATTTATATGTCTGAAAGCAGTACATTTCATGAAAATTGATTTAACATTGTAGGCCTGTAATTCTTAGGCATAACTCAATGAAATATGTCCAATATTTAATAAATTGAATAATCAACTTTAAATAAAAAACACAAAAATCTGTTAAAACAAGTGTGTATGAATAAATAAAAAATACTGAAACCTGTAATATAACCGTACAGTGGCATGTATAATATATATATATATATATATATATATATATATATATATAATGATGATTACTTTGTATTGGATTAAATAAAGTTATTCTGTATTGAATCCAATACAGAATAATTTGAAATTCCCTCCACGCTCCCTCGCATGCACCTACGCACACATGCATGCACCAACGTCACCGGGAACTGCCTGGGAACGTCTGCGCACTCGCCGGGGGACTGATCAGAAGGATGGGAGGGCAGAGGATAGGATCAGACAGGCAGGACACTTGAGGACATCAGTGGGACCAGGTAAGTCTTTATTTTTTTAGCCACCCCGAGTGTGGCTCGGGGTTACCGCTATCAGCTGCTGTTTTTTACCCCCAGCCACACTCTGGGTTACCTCTCAGAAGGTTAATATATATCTAAAATAAATAAAATGGTTAAACCCCTGGAATCTGTTATTTGTTCTCATTAGGTTTATTTTCCAAAACTTACCATGAGTAATATCCCAAGTGAGGGCATCTGTTCTTATCGAAAAAATATACCCATTGACAGAAAAAGCAATTGACACCCAAAATTCTATCTATTGCTCAGTCTATTTAAACCAAACAAAGAAATTCTTTACACAAAATGGAGAAAACAAAGCATTGAAACAAAATAAGTTGTGTACATATTAAACGTCTGCACTTTTAAATAGTATGATTTTCTTGTAACAGTATATTGACTGTAGACATCACCCCTGTGGCTATTCAATAATTTAGTCAATTTGGTGCGTATATATTGTGCCTGATAGTGTGTTAAAATGTTTTGTTTTGTGTCATCTTGCTTGTTAACCTATTGGCTTAATGTTCAAAATGGTGAACTAAAAACATATAACATGCACAATGTTCTGTGCATTTCACTTAATACAATACACTCAGGATTTTAGGAAAAGCTGTTTTCTTTTATGGGTTACAGAAGCCGATTCTCTGAACAGCAAGTCTCTTTTTCAATTTTAAATAATAATCCATAACCACTCATAATAAAATTATGGCATACTTTGATAATTATAGAAAAAAATAGTATAGGTTGGAAATTCTTCTTTTCAAACGTAAATCTTGTAATAAAATAAAGCAAACCTACAAGCTTTTGACCAAATTCTTGATATCCTTCAAAGACTACAGTTGGCTATGAGATAAGTATTTCATTCTTTTTACAGTGCAGTATGCCTGTAAGGAAAAGGGTGTTGTATTTTTGACTAATGGGAGGTACTTTGCTTTTATTTTGCATTTTTGAATGTAAAAACAATAAATATAGCAGGTCAGGCTAAAACTGTTTCAAGATTTGGAAAGATTAGGAAAGCAGTGTTACTTGGAATAGGAAAAAAGGATATTTTTCCCACAGGTACACATACTGCAAAAAAAACAGTAAATAAATAAAACAAATAAAATTAACAGATAAGGCTAATGTCATGTTTTAGTTCTATGTGTGTTATTTAAGAAAGTACAGCTTTAATACAGAGAATAAATGAGAAGCAGCATTAAACCCAAAGGTTCTAACATGTTGAACTCTATATAAATTAAAAAATCAAATGAGCTAGACTACATGCTAGAGCTAGATGTTTAGCCTTTAAGTGCTTTGGTACATAACATTTGTTTTAAAGGACAAGTTTATGAATTATATAGAACCCCTAAGCCCCCTTCTTTAGCCCTTTAATCTACATTTAATTGAACCATTCCCTTGCAGACATTTACTTACCTCACTTTCTATGGCAGTGATCTTCCACATTATCTACATTTTCGCTGGAAAAAAACTATTTCTTGTCTGCACATAGGTGGTGTGCACTAATGTCCCGTAGACTTACAGTGGCTTCAGGAAGCATTCAGACCCCCTTTTCAGTTTTGTTATATTGTAGACTAATGCTAAAATTGGTAAAATTGTGCACTCAGTATCCCATATTGACAAAGTGGAAACCGAATTGTAGACAATTTAGTAAATGTATTAAAAAGAAAAAACTGAGCATAGTGCTTAGAGGTTAGCATTCTTGCAATTGCAGCGCTAGGTCCCGGGTTCAGATCTTAGCCAAGACACTATTTGCATGGAGTTTATATGTTCTCCTGTGTTTGTGTAGGTTTTCTCCGGGTTCTCTGGTTTCCTCCCACATTCCAAAAACATGCAGTTAGGTCAATTGGCTTCCCAAATTGACCTCAGACTGTGTTAAAGACATATGACTATAGTAGGAACATTAGATTGTGAGCCCCTTGAGGGACAGCAACTCTTGAAATTTAGCTCAGATACCTCACATTTCTTTTGAACTCTGCTGAGATTTTTTTGCACTTTGATTGGAGTCCACTTGTGGTAAATTTAATTGATTAAACCCAATTTGGAAAGGCGCACATCTTTTTACAGAAGCCCTCATAGCGGACAATGCATATAAGAGCAAAATCCAAACCACAAGGTCAAAGAAACTGCCTGCAGAGCTCAGAGACATGATTGTTGTAAGAGCCCAGTGGCCTTCATTATTCCCATTGAAAGAAGTTTGACACAACCAGGACTCTTTGAAGAGCTTGTTGTCTCTCTGAAAGAGTTGACCAAAAACCAGATGGTTACTCTGGCTGAGCTCCAGAGAGCCTGTGGGGAGTTGGGGCTAAGTTACAGAAGCACAACAATACCTGCAGCCCTCCACTGATTAAAACTTATGTCAAAGTGACTGGATGAAAGCCTTCCTTTACAAAAGTCTGCTTTACAAAAAATGCAAGGAAGGACTCTGAGGACTGTGAGGAACAAGATTCGCTGGTCTGATGAAACCAAGATTGAACTGTTTGGCCTCAATTATAAACCTTATGTATGAAGGAAACCAGGCACCACACATAACCTGTCCAATACCATCCCAACAATAAAGCATGCTGAAGGCAGTATCATGCTGTGGGGTGTTTTCAGCAGCAGCAACTGGTAGAATTGTCAGGGTCAAGGGAAAACTCAATAGAGCAAAATACAGAGATATCCTTTTTGGAAAACCTGTTACCCTGTGCTCAGGACCTCAGACGGTGGTTCACCTTCTAACATGACAACGACCCAAAGCACACAGCAAAGACAACATTGGAGTGGCTTAGGGACAACTCTTCGAGCCTTGACTTGAACCCTATTAAACATCTCTGGAGAGACCTGAAAATGGCAGAAAATGTATTATTCCAGGTGTGCAAAACTTTTTGAATCATACCAAAATGATGTGAGGCTGTAATTGCCAAGGTCATTGAATACTTATATAATTGATACTCATATAATTGATACTTATGTAATTGTGATATTTAAGTTTTTTTCATTTTAATAAATTTACAAAACTGTCTACAATTTGTTTTCACTTTGTCATTATAGGGTACTGAGTGTGGATTAATGAGAAAAAGGTTATAGCATCTGGCTGCAACATACCAAAGTTGAAAATCTGTAAATGGGTGCCATGTGCAGATAGCCTGGAAATACATTTGTACTGGCTGTGATGTAGACAACATGGAAGGCGTACACTGTCCAGTACCTGTGTGACTGTTCTGCTTAGAGTAGTTTAGGCGCTATGCAAGGATGCAGGGGCAGATTTAAAAAATTAATGAACTTGTCTTTTAAAGTGAACCAGTTACAATTACGCTTTATGCTTAAGTAAGAATATATATTATATATATTATATTATATATATAATATATATATATATTCAGTCTGAAATGGTTATTATTGTGCAGTTATATATCCTGAAATGTATATCCACACCCTTATTTGCTTTGCTGATCCGAGCCTGACACTTCAGCCTGATCCTGTATTTGCTCATGATTTAGTATGAATATATAGTCACATCTATTTACTAAACCATCCCTTATCATTTTTACTGTTTACAGAAACCACTATCATATATGTATCATTCGACTAATAAATATTGCAAAGTTAAGGGAACAGATTATAGGGGTATCATTACATTTTAATGCAGGGAAATGGAAATGTTCACTTTTGAGAGTTTAGTTAACCATTACCTGTATTTTTAGTTACTTTTATGTTTTCCTCTTATATTTTCTTTTGCAATACAAATGTATTATTATCCTTTAGTTAAATATTATTTACCTTTTCTTGCCCATTCAAATATATTTTATTGAGATATATTGAATAATCTAATACCAGAGCATTTACTATCTGTATATTCAGTTCCAATTGTAAACTGTGCATTTAAAAAAAATAAAGTAAAAATTACGTTGTCCTTATTTTTATCTTTACCTTATAGAGTCTTCAGACAAAAACAAAGGAATAACATCCAACAAGGACTAATGCATTGTTCCTCGGGTCAGAAATGTAAAGTGTTTGTAAATTGATGTTAATACCAGAGTAGCTTCAACAAATTACACCCCAAGCAAATTAATGCTGGGGCTGAGTGAGTTCTATCTGATGTTGGTTCAAGGTGACCCAGTTGTTGTGACACATGATTAGCGGTATGGCTTTTAAAAGACACATACAAAGTGATTTATGGCTGATATCAGTGGGGTGGCTGGAGATAAGTAAAATATCCGGGTATTTTAATCCTAAAATAATTTCTAACTATCTTGATACCTATGTATTATAAATAATTGAAAGATATATGACAGCACCAGCTCATTTTGTTATCTGGTATTTGTTGAATGGTTCCATTTATTAGAAGGTGATGAGGGATGCACAGGCAAAATGAGTCAGCAAATGGTTACATAAACAGGCTTGCCAGGTTTTATTAACTGAGTTTGTATTCCAAATTTCTACTACATTATTATAATAATCCTACCCAGCATAAAGCAAGGTGGTGGGTAGGTAGAAACAATGGCTGTCTTAGATATTTAAGCATGAAGGAGAGATACAAAAAAGGGCTGGAACTGCAACACTACAAGCAGTTCTCAATGCAGAGGCCTGAATGCAGCCTTAAAGCCTTTGTATTGCTTGACTGCAAGCGACCTGTCATTGATCAAGGTCAAAGCATGATCTCTGTGGGATTATGTGATTTAATGTGACAAATAACAGAAAAGTGTACTGCATTTTATCGGAAAACACCTTTCAGATGTATGGGTAGGGAATGTAAATGTATAACTGTCTGTGTTTGTGATGGTTTAAAAATAAAATCATTGTGGTAACTATTATAGTATAGTAAAAACTATTGCATGCTGCTGGAGAAGGCCAACTCTTCATTTTAGTACAGTGCCCCAGAGGGTCAAAGGCATCATGACCAATGAGAAATTGACTTCCATTGCATTGCCTAAACATGTTAAGTTTTTGGCAATCTGGGCTACCTGGATTGAATATTTCAAATCTAGACCTGGCACTCTATTGGTCGAAGATAACAGGTAAGGCCTCCCACCTGGGAACTTCATTCTACCTCCTCCCCTTCATTTCTCCTGCTCTTTCATTTCCCCTCTGTATGTTCTCTACTTTTTGCCTCTTTTTTGCATTTTTCCCTTCTTTCTTTTTTTTCCTCAAAAAAATTAAATAGAAAAAGCATTTCTTATCTCAGCAGTATTTCTAGTGTTTATTTATTAAATAGCAGACATGGTTGAGTTTGTGTCGCCATATCTATGTGTTATTGCCACAGAAACCCATACATGTCTCAGCACATACTGAAAAGAAATATGGAAAATGTTACTTTTTTTTTGAGAATTTATAGATCAAAGGTAATTTTAAATCTTATTTTTCCCTGAGAGATTATATGGAATAGTAAATGTGTATAGGAAACCTTATATTCAAGCATGTTTTCAAAAATTACATACAATAGCAATTTTCTTTCTTCCGTCTTAGGAAAGTTCATGCAGCATTAAAATCCTACATTTCTGTAGTATTGTGTGTATTTACCAATTCCATTCACTGTTGAAATGAGAATTTGTATTTACCTGGGCTAATAAAGTGATAGAATCAATTTAGGGAAAGTGCTCATACTGCAGGGGTTTTCTGTTTCTTTTTGAAATGTAATGTACAGGCACAATACTTGCAGACACTAAATTAGTATAGCACAAAGTTCTCTTTAGATTTTGAATAAATGCTGTAAACACATTACTCTCTCTTTTTTGGTCAAATACATGGTTTATATGAGTAGAGTAATTTAGCTCTTAGTGCATAGCTGACAGAAAAAAAATTGAGAAAGGGCTGTAGTCTTGATTACATATCTAGAGAAAGCGCGACCCATGTCATTGCTAGTTTGCTGCCATTTCTCTTGTAGAAAATTTATCTGATACACAATTACAGTACCTCATTCAGAAGTCAAACTTCTAGAGTGTGGATAGATTACATTCCAAGGTAAAAATTGATACTCTTTACAGAGGAAATATTTCACAACTAAATGAGATGCAAAACACATGTCGAAGTTCATTCTATGTAGAACATATGACATTTATGAAAAGGTGTAGCTCGGGAAACTTGTTTTAGCTGTTACTGTACTTCATATATTTAATGGTGGTAATATTCCCATTAAATGCCTGTTTTAAAGCTTATTTAGAGGCTAGATACTTTAATAACTAAAGAAATGCAATAACTGTGCAGCAGAAATGCCTTATATCATATACGAGCAAATGTAAGTCTGTTTGTGAGTGTAGTATATTTGGGAGTGAGTTCTAGTTTTCTATAATTCTAATATAACTCTTTATGGCAGTTTAAGATTGTATTTTTCATCTGAGAAATGCAGCAATTATCTACTTTAGACTATGCTCATATTAGTTTTGTGTTTGTAATTTAATCTTTCTATTGTTTGTTAATATGTGTAAAACATTTTATGGTTCTTTCGATTTTATTGAAATAATTAACTATTTTACATTACTGAATAAAACTCATTACATATTTACTTGTATCTGTTTCTAGAACAGTGTTATAATGCGGGTGTGGACTGATTGCTAGTGAGATACAGAATGGTAGCCAATGGTGGGAGACACAGAAGCTGGTAGTACACAGAGAAGGGAAGATATGAACTAATAGTGGCGGTGGAGAAAAAACTAAGGCTGATTATAAAAAAAGGAAAATGAGATGAGGGCATGGGACATTATGAATGAGTGATGAGGTGTATCATTTGTAAGACTGGGACCTAAAGATAGAGAAGAACATTAGGCTTGTGCTATAAACATTGGAATAGATCACTGGAAAATCAGTAGGACAGTAGGTTTGTGTAAAATTAGTACAAAAATCAGTTTATGCCATCTTTAACACTCTTGGAATTGGAATTCCAAGAAATAGCAATGACATTTGTTAGGTCATAGAGACATATCCTCTGTTTGGTGGGAAACCATCCCTGACTGATTTAGGGGAGTTGCCATAAACATTCAATTAAATCTGTGACTTTTACACTGCCAAATGTCTGCATAATCTAAAGGTTGTGTTCTTTAGTGCTCCCCGGCATGTGCCATCTTCTCTACTTCAGGCCTAGAGTGACTTCTCTGCATCTTTGTATCAGCCAGAGCTTGATTTATGATAGGGAAAACTAAACACTTGCCTAGAGCTTTCACTTTTTAAACAGCTCTAATTGAATAGCAGAGATGTAGAGAACTAGAATGTTGTGTATTTGTGGTCCCCTACTTCCTACTTTATATTTGCCCAGGGCAAACCTTACCTGCCAACAACATTTCTATATCTCCTCTATCAGTTACTGTCTTTTTACATATGTTTTACCTTGCTATAGTCAGTAAAAGTTGTTTAATGTCTTAAGCATGTCTAACTTAAAAGATGACTTAAACAACTTGAAGATACTCAAAAACATCTACAGTTGAAAAATACTATAAATTGTAAAGACATAAATAAAGCTACATAACAGCTCTATTGTGTTTAACTCAGCCAATGTTTAAAGAACATATTTAGGGCACAGCAGCCGCACAAAAGGGCTAGCTGTGGCCCTTGGGCCATCAGGTGGACATCCCTGTAATAATATTATGTTTTTTTCCTAAAATAATTTTTTTATTGCAGCGATTGCTTCAATCAGGCTGAAGCATAATATTAGGTGTTTTGTTGCCCAGGTTTGAATTGAATATTTAAGGTTTATTAATAGTTTTCAAAAGGTACTTTAACAATCTTGAAACCATGGCTCACTGGTCTTCCAATATATCCTAAGGACATACCAGCAGTGCCTGTTTGTACATACAAAAAGAGAACTGCCAGCTTAATTATTAGCTCAGCTGGATATATGAATTCATTGTAAGTGTTATGACATACTTAGGAAATTATTCAGGGGTTTTAAGACAAGCTCCAGGCAGATTGATCAGGCGCTGTATGGCAAAAAGTAAACGCAAATCAGCATCACATAAGTAGGCAGTTTCCTTCCACGCTATATATTTAGGAAAGTAATAAAGCAAATGATGAACAAGAACAAGTATGAAAGTGCGTCCACATTTCCTCAGAATAGAAAACCATATTTCCATCTTCTTTTTGCTGCAATTTTAACAATTTGCAACTTGAATCTAAAATCTTGCCATAGGCTCAGGAATATTTCTTTCTAATAGTTTTATGCACAATGTCCATGATATCTCTGCAACATTAGCATTTATTTACTCAAGGAAAATAGGCTATTCACTCAACTGACCTTATTTATTAAAGCTGTCTAGTACTGGTGAGAATAGACTATCATGAAAGAACTTGGGTGACCCAGCAATGGAAAACCTGGAACGGATTGGGTCAGGAATTGAAACCTTTATCAAATCATTTTATAAAAAATCCATTCTAGGTTTGCTGGTTCATTTAGGTTCTCCCATGATTAACTTTCTTCACCAGTCTTGACGAGCTTTGATAAATCAAGCTCAGTAATGTAATTTGTCCCCTTGCAAGGGATATTTCACTTAGCTAAGTGAACACCATCAGACTGCAGTGTGTCCTGGTAATTAGAAAAGATACACAAAAAAGGAACACCTGAGAAGGAAATAAAGAATTTTCTAATAAAGGCTTTTTTTTAAAAGGTGGTTGCTCCAGCATTTGTACATTCAAGGCAGGAGCTTCTATACCAGGGGTGCCCACACTTTTTTGGCTTGGAAGCTACTTATATATATATATATATATATACTTTTATATATATATACCCCAAGTATAATACACAGAAGAGACAGAAGCTAATGAGACATTGAATGGCAGGGCATTGCACAGACAGTGCACTACAAGATTATAGTGACAGGAAAGCTACAGTTCACCTGTCATAGGGAAATGATGAGCGGCATAAGAAAAAAAACTGCTAATCTGTACAAAGGTATCTTGGTAATTGGACCCTGACCCCCAACCTGAACTGACTTGGCTGCCCAGTACTGCTCACCTCAGACTGCCCTTCCGTCCTCTCTGCCTCCCTCCCTACGGTTACACAAGCCTTCTCACACACTGAAAGACATCCCCAGCATCCCTATAGACATACAGCAGGGCTGCTGGTAAACAGCAGGGAGGGGTAAGGCAGGGCTCTGTGATCGACTCGCGTTGCCTTTGCGATGGACCAGTGGAGCGTCATCAATGTTTTTGGCACCCCTGCTCTATACTACATCCTCTGATTGGTGAACATCTAGGTAAATACGAAAAGGACAGTAAAATTCACACCATCGACTTGGTAATGCTTAAATGCAAAATTCTGAACTCTTCATTGTATGTCATTTTTCCCTTTTGCAAGCTTAGAACATTGTTTTTCTTTTAAAGATTATGTTAGCTTACGCAAATGATTACATATGGTTGGTTGCTGGTAGTATTAAAAAATTCTGTAAAACAGAACTTTGTTGTTTTCTCTAAGCATGTCCTTTACTACTGCAATCCATCTGTACTTATGCCTGTACAGTGGAAACAATATATTTGCTCCTTGTTTTATAGAGCAGATACTCTATAACTGGGCAAACAAAATGTAAATTTAACTGTAGACCAACATGTGTGAGATGTGAATAGAATCACACATATGACCTGTGTACTGTTTTCTAAAAGACACCTGCTTCGCCAACAGTCTTTAACAAATGAAAACTGTAGGGAATTATTAACAATGCACTGCAAGAGGAAGGTGTGACGTACTGGTGTTCAAGTGTATAAACTTTCTATGAATTCACATTATTAATAAGTCACTTACTAATAGGCAGAATCTTAAGTACAGTATTTTTCCACTATGAGGTCTGATATTAGGGTGATAAATATAAGTCAGAACTTCTAGAAGTTGCATGTCTTTGTAATTATTATATCATTAATATTGAGATTACTATTGTCATGATTATAATCATTATTACTGATGTTATGCATATGAAATAGTTGTAAAATATACAGAGATATAAAAAATACATAGATGTTGCAGACATAATCAAATGCTTCCTCTAGCTCTAGTTGTTGGCTACTACTGCTAAAATTATTATGACAGGGAATTTCATAAAAAAGGAAGACATTTTAATAATATTTTTGGGTAGGGAATGCACACTGAAAAAGGGAGGCATCTGATACTTGTTTTATACTGTATTTTAGGCCCAGTCAGTCAAATTGCCTATCATTTCCCTTGAACAGAGCAGATACTGTGAATTGAAGTAACATTTTGTGACAAAAAGCATTACCAAACATAACTACATTATACCTTTATAGTCAAGCAGCAAACCAGGATAAGTGCTGATTATTTAGTGTGTAATATCTACACACCTTTATGGATGACACATTACCAATTTATACTGCTTTTGAGCTCATTATTCTGGGTATTCCACCCCTCTGCATCCAAGATGCAAGCAGTAGGGAGACAGGAATACATTCCGCTCCACCAGTAAGCAACCCATCGAATCCTTATTGACCACTCCATCCTAGTTGTTGGAAATATCTACCTATATATTTTTTTATTTCTTTAAAGTGTCAACATATTGCCTATCACTTTATGTAAAATAGGCTTCATATGTACAAATAATAACAAAGAGAAGGGAAAAAAGGACCAAGTCCTTACAAGGAGCTTGAAGAAGGTGGGAGAGCCTGGTACAGAATAGGTGAATGAAATGGTGTCTAAATGTAGTGTGTTAAGAGGGATTAAAGATGCTGATGGTGATTTGAAAATATGAGTGTTTAGGGGCTTGTTTAAAGGTGTTGAAAGGGGATGTGAGCATGATAGAATGGGAGGAAGTTCCAGAAAGAGGAACAGCTCTAGAAAAGTCTTGGAACTGTGTGTTGAAAGAGGTTATAAGTGAAGAAGTCATTAGTAGGTCATTGGAAGTGTGGAGAGGACAGCTAGGGTGTATACATTTATCAGGTCAGAAATATAGGTGGAACAAGTACTGTAGAATGAATTAAAGGCCAAGCACTGTTGCTTGAAATCAATCCTGAGGAGGGGAAGATGATAGGTTTGGATGTATTCAGATTTAGGGTACCTGTTGGCAATCTGTGATGAGTAAACTGATAGACAACATGAAAATCCAAGACAGAGGGAGACGAGTCGGGAGTGGACAGGTATTAGTGTGTTATCTGTATACTGATGGTATTAAACGCCAAAGGAGAATATTAGTATGACAATAGAGGAGGGAGTAGGGAAGGGGAGGAGGTTTAGGAAAAGGATCTGATTTAGATTATGAAGTTTGCAAGGCTGACCCTATATCAATATTAAAGTCACCACAAATGAAAGTGAGCAGGCCATATGAAAAAATGTGTGGGAATCAAGAAGTAAAATTGTCTGAAAATTGGGAAACTGAGCCAGGGAGAAGTTAGCAGCAACTATGGGGTGAAAACGATGTATTGCATGTGCCTCAGAGGATGGGAGTGGGAGCAGCAGGGAGTACTGGTGGCGAGAAAAAGGCCAACACTTTACCCTGCAATGGTGACAGGCTTGTGTGTGAATACAGGCCTCTATAACAGAGTGAAAGTCAGGTTTTTAGTGAGTGTCAGGATGTTCATAGACTTGGGCAGGAGAAGGTTGTGGCATTTCATAAGATGGGCTCATGGTCTCTTTAAAAGAGTACCCCCCTGCAGACAAGTGGCAGAAAACAGTGTACGGCAGCTGAGTTTTGCACTCATCTGCTGTCTATGAAGAGTCTGTGGGCAATGTATTCTCCTGCCTGATAAACCCTGGACAGTCCTAGTAGCAGGAGGAAGAGTCAGAGGAAGAGAGCAGGGGCACCAGTGTGGGACACAAGTAGGTAAACTTAAGGTTTAATACTGAGTTGGGGGTGAGGAATGAATTGGGGGTCTGTGGTTAGTTCTTCCTCGAGGGTCTGTAGTGAGGAGTCTGCCTTGGGGTCTGTACTAGGGGTCTATACTGAAGTTTGTCCCTGGAAGTCTAATATGTGGCCTGTCACTGGAGATCTGTATGGAGGCCTGCACTAGAGGTCTGAACAGAGTATCTGTACTGAGGCCTGAACTGGGGGGTCTGTATTGATGTCTGCATTGGGGTTTTGTACTGAGGTATGTCGTTGGGGTTCTGTTACTTGGGATCAGTCATTGGGGCTTTGCACTGAGATCTGTATTGGGGTTCCGCACTTGGCATTTGTTACAGAGGTCTGTTACTGGGGGCAACTTTGTCTGTTCCTTTTCTCAATGCTGGTCTAGGAGAAAACATATAGAACAGGCAATGCACCAGGTGAAAAATAGTTACTGCTTCTTCCCTCTCCAGAATCTCTCTGAGACACCAACACAACTTCTGGGGTTAGTGGCACTGGCTGCAACAACAACAAAGGTAACCATACATTTGTCTTTATTATTGGTGCATTTTATGTGGCTGTAGACAGGTGAAATCATCCACTTCCATTACTTGGAATATTTCTGATTTTGCAACATCTTACTTCTGCCATGAAAAAGTCATCTTGCTTGCTACAATCTCTGCAATGCCATAAAGATGAGGCCTCCAGTAGGCAGTGTGAGAATGCTTCAGCTTCTCAAACTCCCATTCCTCTATGTTTCTGTGTTTAGTTCACAAAGGTGTGCAAGCTGCAAAGAATTATGCAATCCGGTATACATTGCATACCTCTCCCGTGTGGAAACATATACATAAAAAAGCATCAGTTTAGACTTACAGATTATTTATTTTGTAAACTAATTTGGAAAAGGCATCCTTCTAGAATTAATCGCTCAAACTTGAAAAGCCCCATTGATTGCAGGGGCTTAACAGTCTGTAATGTATGCATATATTTCCTAACGGCCCAGCTCTTACACATTGTCCAGACTGAACTGCATCCGGTGGTTAATCCATCTGTGGGATTCTTAGATGATGGTATTGTAGGATTTAAACAGCTAATGGTATATATGATCGATATGCAGGGCAGATGAGCCTTTGTAGCGTTTTCCTACTTGTGTGTGAGGCGCTGTTAGCAGGAGGAAGGGTCATGGGTACATTGCTTTTTACATGTAAGATGAGGTCAAGCATAAAGACTATCCTTGATATTAGGCCTATGGTATTGTCTGGATTTTCTCTCCAGATTCATTTAGTTTCCACTTTTGAGCTTTTCATGATTTACGTTTTATGTTCTATATTTTCTGTTTTATGTATTGGGAATAGGAAAAAGAAGAGGGTGGGTATTTTTTAAAAATAAATACATATCAATATATTTTATATTCTACTGTAGACAAGCAAGACAACATAAAAGGAGGTATTGTACTGTAAGTCAAACCTATTTCTGTTGCTAACAGGGTTTTATACAAAAGAAAAACAAAAAACAAACATTATGAAAATTGTTGTCATACTTACCTGTAATTTTCCTTTCTAGGCAACTCCTCCTTACACTACACCAAGGGTTCAGTCCCACCCCTTTTAACACCCCCCAGGATCACAACCAAGCTCTCCCCCTTTCCTTCTGCTCAATGCCAAACACAGGACAGAACATCTTAGGGAGGAAAAGTACTAGTAAGTATGATAACGATTTTCCATCCTCTTGGAACTCCTCCTGTCAGCACACCAGCGGGAAGTAAAAGGCTAATTACAATAGGAGGGAGAAGTAGAAATTCTTTTACTCCTGCAATATTGATGAACGTTTTTTTGGATAGAGTTGATTGTATGATTGAAGAACCAAAACGAGATGCTGACATCCAATTTGTAATGCCATATGAACATATTGGACAATTTTCAACTGTCTGCTTTACATATGGTTTTTGTAGACACTTTAGCGTAGGATGCCCAAGAAGCTGCCACCCCTCTTGTGGAATGTGCCCTGCTCTCCTGTGGTGGAGCCAAGCCCAACAAGCAATAAGCATACCTAATTGTTTCCAAAATCTAATAGGAGATCACCAGGCTGGTTCCCAGATCCCTTCTTGGACCCCTTGGGTTTACAAATGGGTGGTCCAATGCTCTGAATCTCATTGTTCTTTATATATGGAAATGAGATAGACCATATCCAGTTCACTGCAGTCCTCTTGAGATTTACTAGAAGGGGAAAACAGATGACATTTTGCAAAGAAATTGTGAAGAAGGTCACAGGAAAACATTATCTTGGAGCATAATGCAGTACAGTTCCTAAATGGAGAAGGCTTGTAACTCTGAGGAGTGCCTTGCTGACATGACAGTCAAGAATACTGGGTTTGAAGTTAACTTCGCTAATGAGCACACTTCAATAGGATGAAATAAAAGCTAAAACAGAGCCTTGAAGACTGGAAAACTTGAAGACATACTGGAAAAAGCGATCTGAAAGGTGGTCTAATTTTTATCACCGCATATAAATTTATACAGCGCATATTCTGCCCAACTCACATCTATTAATGCTGAAGGTGCTGACACCTTGCTAGGAGCCTCGCAGCCCCTGGGACTGGCATCTGATGTTAATACTTTCCATGGTCGGGTCGGGAGGTACCCTGAGACAGGTTATGACTGAATGTCTACGAAAATAGATCTCCTTGCAAGGTCCCCAGAAGAAGAATAACATAACTCCAAGAGCAACTGTCCAATTGATTGAGAAAACATATTTGGAGCCTGCGCATATGCCATCTGGCCCAGGGCACTACTGGAATTGACAAAGTCATTAGACCTAAGAATCTCTTGCTGATATACTGACCGTTCTGATAAAAAAATGTATCCCATTCTTTTATTTGAGTTACCTTGCGCTAGGGCAGGAAATCTCCCCCTAACTGAGTGTTGAAAATTGCTTCCAGGTATTCCATCCGCTGATTAGGACGCAGCTGACTCTTCTGCTGATTTACCAACCAACCAACCAACCAAATAGAATGTTTAATACCTGGACCTTGCTTTCCTACCATTGTACCCTAGCCTCTACCAGAATTAGCACATCATCCTGATAATGAAAAAAACAAATGCCCTTTAGTTGGAGTAGTGCTATAATTGCAATAATTACCTTGATAAAGGTTCTGGGGGCTGTTGCAAGGGGGAAGGGCAGGCAGGTGAAATGGAAATATGGATCAAGAATGTGCAAAACTCAGGGGAATTTTCCAGGGAATGATACTCATTCTAGTAAGTTTTTCATTTTATGTGTATATTGTTTGTTTTGCTTCATGTGCACTAATGTATGTACATACAATGCATATATGTATGTTTGCATTTATGTGTGTACATATACATATAAAAAGGAAATTATAGGAAGAAATAGGCAAAGAGGATTTGTTTTGGGCATATTGCTTAAACATGCTTCAAATTGAAAAGATTGCCTAATTCTTTTTATGATTTCAGGTGTCATGGGCTTGGCTACAAGCAACATTCATGGACGATATTGCTTCTGATTCAAGGAGGAATCCCACTTTATGTGCTTCCACTACCAAGCTGAGGTGAGTAAGTCAATATATATATAGTTGGCCAAGGTCTAAAATGCCATTCAAACCTGCAGAAACACTGTGAAAGGCCGGAAAAGCAAGAAAAAATGTTTGGCACAAAGTGTATTTGTCCCTGGAAGTTTTAGATACCAGTACTATTTGTTTTATGTAAACACCTAAATAATGCATACAATCCAGTATTTAACCACCCGGCCGTTAAACCGGACCTTGGTTCGGGGTAAAAACACTTGCAGAAAGTGTTAAACCTGAACTTTTGTCAGGTGGTTAAAAGCCATCTCTTACCTCGTCCCGCTGTGATCATCCCGTGTTTTGTTGTTCCAGCGTTGTTCTCCAGCTTCAATCTCCCTCTCCAGCGTCGGGTGCCTGTCTTCTCCGCCAGCTTCTTCTTCTCTTCTCTGTTTGTGTTGCGTGTACGTGTCCCTTGGCGATCCCTGATGACGTTGTCGGCGCGTGTGCCCATCAGCGGGAAATTTAAATTCAAACTCTCATTTTGTATTGGATTGAACACAAACTCCTGTATCCAATCCAATACAAATATTTATAACAATAATATTAAAAATCTTTATATAATATATATATAATTGTATTATATATATATTATTTAAGCTACTGTACAATTACATTACATTATACACTATTTTTTTTTTAAAGATTTTTTTTTTTTACATTTTTAAAAAAAAAAATTATTATTAAATTTATAAAATTTTGGACATATTTTGGTGAGTTATGCCGTAATTCGGTGAATTATAAGTAATTATTGAGTAATTCGGTGAACTATAGCCTACAATCTAAAAAAAATTTCCATGCAAAAAATTTAACACTTTTTGCATGGAAGTACAGAAGTTTGGAAAGAATTAGAATACCCGGCGTTCGTGTACGCGTCCCTCAGTGATTCCTGATGATGTCCGTGCATGCGCCCGTCGATGGGGGTTGTAGGAGGAAATTCAAATATTTTGTATTGGATTCAATAGTATGCAAATCAGCTGGACAACTAATTCACAACCAGTTTGGACAGCAAGTGGAAGTGTGTTTGTATACAATAGTGCTAAGATCAGGCAGCACAGCACAATGACAACAAAGCGATAACACAACTACAAATGAACAGAGGAGTTGTGTGGCAGCAAATCAACATGAGTTCAAATGTCAGACTATTAAAATTAAAAAAAATAAATAAAGAAATAAAAACCATAACAATTTATTCATAAAATGAATATGTACATAATACATTCAAATACCAATATGTGACAATGTGACTTGGAGAATGGGACAAAGGCAACGAGGGGTTTCGAATAGCACTTTGGAGTGGAAACCATGCAGACATTTGTACGCAATATTTGTTGAAAAAATGACAAAACATTGCTGAAGAATTGCAATTCATTCATTACAAACCAGGCACAAAAACATTGCAGCAAAAGATGAAACCAACAATAATGAGGATTACAAAAAAGTCACATCAATGCATACCATCCAAGCAAACCTACTTGATTAACCCCCCACAAACCAGTTCAGTTAAAATAGTATAATGAAAATCCTTGATACATGTATTATACCATCTTTGGCAACAATCCTTTTTTCAAATATTTGATTTCTAAGTCAAACTAGAATGAACTTTGAATCAGATCACAAATGCTTGGTGACATTTTTTGACATTCATACAATTGAATGATGAAATATCATAAAGTGCTAATTAGTATATATACAGCTTGATCTAAATTAGTTTGCAGTGTTGCAAGCAAACAAAAAAGTATCAAAACAGTGCAACAAATGTAACAATAAATGAATCAATTTTGTGAATGAGTATAATATAACATAAAAATGTAGCACTTACCCAAAAGAAGATGAAGCATTAAAGATTCTAATTGACGTGTAATGGACTGTAGATGCGCACAGAACAGAGAGCAGGTATGCGCTAATTAATTGCTATGATCTCACCATTGACAGAGCTTAACAGATCATCCTGAATCGTGCAGCTGCAAACTATACGCCTTAATTGGCGGATTCTCCACCTCTATAGCTCATTTATCAAGGCAGGAATCTGGCTGGCAAGTGAAGGCGAGTGTACTAGCACTCGGCTCTGGCTCCAACTCGCGGAAATACGCCTCGTATATCGACTATATACGCGCAGCGAGCTTACGCACACTTGCTTGACAGATCAGGGCCATTGTCACAATTGCCTGTTTTGTTCTTTCTTATAGTTACATTTGCCTGTTATTTCCCTTTTGTCACAGTTGCCTATTATTTACCCACATAGTCCTGTTTTTGCATTTGCAACCAACATATTGTCACCTAAAACAATGTTTTCTGCCCGTGTATTACAATGGTTGCCTGTCTACATGTTAAAACTTTTGATTGATTACTGCCTGTCTATTGTATACGGCTATCACAGCTGTTTAGAAGATCATATTTCTATCATTTAAGTCCCAGTAGGCCTGTTACTATGAAAGCATGTCACTATTATCCTTATATTTCAGCACTGTGTGCAAATTAAGGTGTTATTAAAATCATCAATTTTATTTCATTTAGCACACTGTTATAGTGTATCTGAAGGGGGAAGGGGTGTTATAAAAAAATTAGCCCTGGGTGTCAGTTGCTAGGTATGTCACTGCCTCCAGGGTAAAAAGGTTAAAAAAAAAACAGTTTTCTGTCTTCCATATTGCCTGCATGAAAAAGTCACCATAATAAAAGTTTTCATACATGGCAGTCTTAAAGGCATGGTGATAAAAACAGCTGCCTTTCCTCTGTAAAAAGTACAAGCAGGAACTTTGTAGATGAGTTGCATGATGATATTAGCATTTAAGTTTACTGAGGGCTGGGGTTGTCAATATAACTGACACCAGTGATTGACAATATGAATTTCACGCATCAATGGTATGCATTATGCATTAACTAAAACACAAGAGCTTTGCAGTTGTAACTTACAGACACCTTTTCACTGACAGAATAAATTGACAACCTATAATGCAATGAGTGGAAAATAAAGATAAATAACCTTCACTTTTACATTGACTTCACTTTTAAATTTGAATAACATTAAATATAATTGTGTACTGTAAAATACACCAAATGCCACAGAAAAAATCTTTCTCCAAGAGCCTCCTATGTGGTAATATTGTTCAAATAGAAAGTGTGTACTATCAATAATCCTTTCAGACTCCTGCCGACCTTCACTTATCCAAGCTTGTCATCTCAACATCAAAATCTTAGAACGCTGAATCATACCAATGACAGAAACCATCACTACACCTGTTCCTATGATTTCAGAAATGACACTGCAAAGATGTGCATCTCATCACCTCTAGTTCACACTGCACTTGGTCGATCTCTGGTGTATTATAAATCTATAGCATATCTTTGAGCCATTCAGTATTATGCACTTCTTCTTTTTTTGTCACTTCCATTATTTATCATGATATTTGTAGGCAACAAATGATAAAGTCCATCAAATGGTTATTATTTGTATGGCTGTACTGTCTTCAGAATGGTCTCATAGAACTCCAGACAGTTGCAAAGAATTTACGTTTACCATACCTAGTAGACTATTTGTATTAGTTGCAAGGTAATATAGGGATCAGGGAATAACCCACATTAGAGAAAATGAGTCCTGAGCAAATATGAAGTAGGGGTCCTGAATGCCCAGCATTCCAGCTCTCTGCACCCCTGACATTCTGACAATTAGGGCTCTGAAGAAATTGGAGGCCCTGGAGAAATTTCCTAATCTGTGTTACCCTGACGCCAGGCATGGTTGGAGCTCATGGTTTATCAGACAGCTTCACTTGAGGGGGATGCTCCAAGATTCTGAAAAACCCACGCCATTGCAACTAATGCCATTTTACTGCCATGTGTGGATTTGTTATGACAAAATCAAAGTTTTTGGGGTATGATTTCTACATATTTCATAGTCTTCAAACCCTTCTATTCTGTTTCTTTTAATTTGTTTTGTTGTTCTCTCTGGGTAGACAACTTTCTCTATTCAACCTAGTTGACGCAAACTGATTGGAGCGGGGTGACAGAGAATCCCACAAGTGACACCTACACTGATTAAACTGTACTCTGTTTTAGAGAATTGTTACTTTCTGTGTTTTTAACAATAAACCTTTGCTAATAAAACCAAAAATGTGTTGAGCTTCTGCACTCGGTAAACTTTTACTGAAACCCATTTTTACTAAAGTTTAATAACGTTTGAATATATTCATTGAGGTGATGTTTAAAAATTGTGATGAACCTGAGCCTGAAGAAAATAATCTTGGGTGAATAAGGTGTAGACAGGTTCATTTTACCTTATGTTTAGGTGTGAATTAGACATACTAGGCATTATTTACTGGTGTGAAGTAAGTCAGATAATTTTATTAAAAGCAAAGTGAAGGTGAACACAACTTACTGAAGTGTAATATGAGGTAAGATTTACTTCAAAACCCAATCATATAGCTAAATAATAAATTCTGCATATGCTACACTGTTACACTAAATATCTAACTATAATATTTCTTTCCTTTATTTCACATTACCTAACATTATAGTAAATAAGATCTACCCTGTGATCATTGATCACAGGCTGTATGGCTATGTGCTTAAATGCTCTTGAACAAAAAAGAGAAGAAATCCAGACTTGGCAATCAGTGACATGTCATTAGTCAATGTGGCTCATATATCAGGAACCCAAGTGATAAAGGACACTCATACGTAAACTCTGGATCACAAGAAAATTGCAATTAGCAATTACTCATATTTTAGCATTAATTTTCAAATCTTCTCTAGTAATCTTTTCATCAACCTTTCCTCTTTTTATGTTTGTAATAAAGGGGCAGTGCCACCACTAACTAAACCTAATCATGCCTTATACAAGAACTCCCAAAAGCCTGGTGTTTAGTACCATTGTCAAGTTTACTTTTCTGTTAAATCCCTCAGAGTTTTACCTCTTCATCTTATGCAGCCACTGCTGTTGACCTGCCTGGCTCATTGCTCCATTCTACAGAGTTGGCTCAGGAGTTTACATTGCATTTGCTAGAGGCAGTGTATGCAGCATAAAATAGCACAGGGAACAAAAAAAGTTGTGACATAAGGAACATACAAACAAAAATTCTACCTACTTTTTACACCTACAGACTAAAGTTCTGCTTTTGGTCTCACTGTATTTTAGTGTGTGTTGGATTTGGTAACCACCCTACAAACAAAGCATTTTACCATATGTGCTAATTAATAAACTTTACATGGATATTAAGGGGTAAGGCAAAAAGAACTAATATTGATTCAATTAATTTTATCATAAAGATAAGTGCAGATAACAGTTCACAATGCAGCTATGGTGCAGCATACAAAAATGTAATCATTAGGATTCTATATAATCTGTTCCACATAATTAGTTCCCTCTGGTTGATTTGTTTCAAGAGCCCTGGATCCATAATTTATTAACAACTTGATATATTAAATATTGTTTTATAGTTTATTTTAACATTCTTCATTTTTTAAATGTGTTTTACAGAACAAGATGATCATACCCCTATCCTATCAAACTATATCGCTTTATCACTCATGGGTCATCCACCACTGTCAGTTTGCAGAAAAAATAGCTTAATAAATAATCTCCCACCCCACCTACTTCTACATATTCCCACTGTTCATTTTTGATTCCTTGGTATGTTTCTCTGTTTTTCACTACTGTTTAGGGCTAGTTAATGCAGTCTCTAGATCAGTCATTCTCCACCAGGGGTTCCATGAAATCCTAGGATGTTCATCCAGTGGTTGTTAGGGGTTCTTTGAGCTTTTGCAGATTGACCTCTCATCTAATGGTTCCTGCATAGTTCCAAATTCCCTTTGCAGAGCCAAAAAGAGCCAGTAATCTTTAGGCTTTCTAAAGCGACGGCTCTTCAACTAACAATGTAAAGGAAGCATTTTTCTGATTATCACTATAATATAATATGCTAGCTTTGTGTTACAATACATATAATGCTTTTTCAAATAGTAAATAATGTTTTTTTTTTATCTGCCTGAAGTTCAGCTTTAAAACTTGCAAATCAAAAACTTCCTTTACCAGCTCTCTGTTCCTATGCAATTTATTCTAAAGGTTTCTAGATCAATTCATTTGTCAACAAATCCCCCTAAAGTTCTTCTTTATTAATTTCACCCATGTTAGAAAATTCAGATTTTATAACCCTAGGCCTAAGAAAACATTATTCACTCTTACAATCGATATGATATTTCAATAAAATACTTAACATTGTAAATCATGTCATGGCATTTTTGTACAAAAACCCAAGCTGAAAACTTAAATGATAACTGCTAAAATACCCAGCAAACATGCTTCTATATAGAATGTTTATATATAACGGTGTACCTTTATATTTCAGCAAGCTTTGCCTATTCAGGACCACAGCAGTATTTACATTCACCGTCAAGCATTGACGTATCAGCAGAGGTGTGGAGTGAATGCATACTCCAGAGAAAGGGTCTGTGCCCAGCTGGCCAATATATATCATATACATTCCATAGCCATGCCTTCTTTTCCGAAGAATGCCATAAACTGCAATTGTTTTTTTCCTATTGAAATATATGAATGGAATGGAGACAGGGGAGAAGACAAAGAATGTCCAAAGAATGATGACATCACAGGTAATAATTATGCTGTTTGCTTTATTATTTATAGGTAAAACATAACCATTAGATGGCTTTTTTGGGGAGAGGGAATTTTGACCCCTGAATACAATTTAACCTGTCCTCATTTTTTTTTATAAAGAATATACATTTTAATTAAAAAAATGTAGTCAAAGATACATTTTAAAACAAATGTCACAAAAAAAACTTCCAAATTAAACTCTATGCCATCTGGCTTTAGTTTGCTTTTGGCACGGGAATGCATAACTGCTCAAAGCAGGTCATCTGCAGATCGGAAGGAGGTTAACTGCAGGTCAAATGAACATGTCAATGAATATCTCAAAATCATCTCAAAGTGATGTCATACTGATGTTATTAACATACAGTCATGGGCCTTAAAACTAATTTCTCTTGACATATATCCTAACTGTTGCTGTTTAGGAACTTTGACCTCAGAAATGTTTGACCTCAGAGATTTTTTAGCATCCAACATACTTTAGGCTGCCAAATGTCTGATCTCTTTCTGAGCACTGTGGTTTCTCTGCCTGGACTCAGGGTAACATTGGATCCAGCAGATGATAATAAGGGAAGACGGGTGTCATTCTCCCTAATTGCTACCTACTAATTGTGTAAGAGGCTTGAGCTCCTGAAAACAGCAAAGTTCATTCAGACTTACTGCAAGACAGGGAGTCTTTCTTTTTTGCATTTTTTGGTGATCTATTAGGAGCCCTGAATTATACGGATAACATAAAACCATGTTCATGTACACATAAGCATTAATATTTCAGCAACATGCTGA
Organism: Pyxicephalus adspersus; assembly: GCF_032062135.1. Taxonomy (NCBI): domain Eukaryota; kingdom Metazoa; phylum Chordata; class Amphibia; order Anura; family Pyxicephalidae; genus Pyxicephalus; species Pyxicephalus adspersus. Next base: position 59,072,609 of record NC_092861.1, read on the forward strand.
CTTCCTTTTTTACTCATGCATTTTTAACACTTTAGTACCCATTGGTAAGTTACACACACCTTATCATCACAGCTTCATTTTACATTCCTGAACACATTTAAACATAATAATAAAAGAGTAATAAAAATGTTTTCTATGTAGCACAGAAGCAGCTTGCACCTGACATGCTGCTCTACACACAGCAAAGTGAATGGCTGCAGAGATCTGAAAGAACAGCCAGCTAATTGACTGGGGCTGTCCTGTCAGCGCAGCACCGCCCTCTGCTGGAGCTCTGCTATAAAGGTGGAACGGCTGAGAGATGGTCACAGTCAGCTTTGTGTAGAATGTGGATACACTCATCCAGGGGTGTGTAGATGAAGGTGTAATCAAACTGGATAAAGCATGTGAAGAATAATAAGAACAGTTCATTACTACTGTCTCAGGTAAGGTTTCTGAACTTGTCAGTCCTGAATTATTCTGCAGTTGCATCATTTGCTGCATCACTGCACTTTTTGCTTAAAATCTACAATGTACTGCAAATAGTAATTTTATAGTAATGTTACCTAATAATATATAAAATATCAGCTATGTCACTATATAGAAGGTACAGTGTAATGTTTTCATCTGCAATCAAGAGATTCAGTTTTGTTTGTTAAATTCTGCTGCTGAAAGTAAATGGTAGATGATGCAGAAAGTGAGGATTTCTGTATGTGATAAAGTTGTCTGTCCAGAAATATGAATTTCTAGATAGAATCATTGATTGATCAATAGTCTATTCGCATCTATACATTCAGCTTGAGTGAATGTATAGATGTAATGAGTGGAGGATTCAGAAAGTAAGGGTGTCTGGGAAATAAAGTTATTTGTTCATATGTGTGTGGGTAGATCAAAAACCAACAGTGTGATAGGGAGGGAAGGACATAGATAGATAGATAGATAGATAGAGCCTTGTCTTCTACTTGCATAATAAATTTGTGTTTTGTGAGTGTTTGTGACCCATGTATACATGATGCTGCATAATATTTGTACATATTGTATAAAGTCTAGCAGATAATGAAATAAACAGATGTTACCTTTATAAAAAGTTTAAAAGGGAAAGATATTTCCTAAAGTAATCAGAGATTATTTCTTATTAACTTAAGAGGTAGCACTCATCCCCAATAAATAATGTTTGAATGGAGAGAATAATGACTTTTCAGAAACCAAATAATCAGTCTCTTCATTTTTGTAAATATGATCATCTTGTCATTGCATCTTATTTTAGGTTTTTTTTTCTATTTTCTTGCTGAAAATGTAAATAAAATACAGTAACGATGTAAATGTAAAATATTATTAACATCGCCCTTTACACCATCTGAGCAACAAGTTATTTTACATTTTAAGTGCAGAAGATGACCGATTCCTCTACTGTCCTTTCTTAGTATTTGGAATTTGTATTTGTGCCTTGTGTCATCTGCAGCTTCAGAAATATTCAAAGACATAGGCAGTCTTCTTTTTTCAATGTGTTGGTGCAGTGATATGTAATACAAGTGGCAGACACACATCTTGGGAGGAATATATTCATGTCTACCCAAAAAGGCACAGTTTGTATAGTTTAGATGATTTGTACAGGTTCTGATTTATCCATTTAAAGCAGAAAGTTGTTCCTTATGTTATATTGTCTATAGGAAACCTTGGGGACCAGATTGCTATTGTCAACTTTTTATAAAATACCTGGGTAATTTTTGTGCTTTCTTAAACATGGAAATAAACAATAAATCAAAACGTTCTATCTTACTGGATCTTCTTTGATACAAGGACATCTGCCCTGATTATTCACATCTCACGGTTGTGCCAAAACTGATTAAAAGAAATATGACATTTTCATAATCACCTTTGAATTGAAGTAGTGCGTGCACCTCCAAGGAGACAAAACCCTCATTGCACTCAGTGGACTGACAAACTCTTACAGATTTACCATTTTGGATCATTTGTTACTTATCTCAATACAGAAAATTGACAGCTTACTGCACAATACACTATAGTTTGCCCATTGTCCTGCCTTATTGGATAAACCAGTTTGCATTTCAATGCACACATTTTTTCGGTGTTGTAATATTGGCAGTGTGTGTACAGCATCTCAAGATGAGAGAATAGATTTGCAAAGCATACGCCAATAATTTCTCTTAAACTACAGAGAAAAAAAATCATTGTTTAAATGCATAAACAGCTTCTTGTAAGCTTTCAATCTCCAGCAGGCAAAAAATGCATTTACTTAATGTTTAATAAAGTTCTTCAGCATCGTTCATGACAACTGGGTTGCAGAAACAGCTTCTACCTTCCTCCTGCTCTTAATGAAGATGATTAGTAACCTGGTAATGACTGTAAAAGTCATTTTGCCCTAAAGCATATAGCAGGATAGTGGAAGGTTGCTCTCTGAGCGATGTTGTCCTTTAGTACGCAGCTAGAAGAAATCTTCCACCTGTAAGCAGTAATGCTGTCGTCTCATTTGTTCTTATTCCATGGTGTTTCTAGTTTCTGAAAATAGGTGTGGTTGTTTGTGATAAAATATCTTTTTGTCCCTTTCCCTTTTCCCATGTGATATTTTAGGGTGCATCTCTCATCTCTCTATAATTGTCAGTACAATGGAATGACTGTCCTTTCCAGCTTGTTGTACAAGCACAGTTACTGGTCACCACTAGAGGGTGCAATTACAGTCAAAAGTTTCACTCCATTTCAAGAGATTTGCCACACTACCATACCTTCTAATAACAGAATCATTATACGGTTATGATAGGAAGAAGGAATGACCTTTAAAGCTGAAAACACATGCACAGAGTATGCTACTTAAAAAATGGGTGTTGCTAGATTGTGCTGGAAATCAGATGTTAAAAAATGAGAACATAGTTAAATGGGATAAAAGGAGAGTTGGGGAGGAGCTGAAGAAGGGCGAGCCATGGGGGTAGAACCCAGGAGGGGAGAAAAGGGGGGCAAGGGAGTGTAAGAGAGAGGGAGAAAATTAGTGTAATAGACAACATGGGAGGAAAAGTAAAGATTTAAGTAAGTGACAGCAATGACAGAGAGAAAGGAAAAAAAAGGAGAGTGGGCGAGAGAAGGGTAAGGACAAAGGGGACAAAAACTAGGAGAGGAATCAGAGTAAAAAAGAAAAGGGAAACTAAAAGAGAAAAATAGCAAAAAAGAGGTCTCAAACTTAGGATATGTCCATGCTTTACCTTCTGGTGAATCTGGTGAAGCGGTAAATCTGTTACTTACCACTGGGGTATTATATGGTCAGTCACAGGTATCATGTGTTGCTCCATCCCTGCTGGAGACTGGTATCAGTATACCCCAGTCTAACTTTATCTGACAGAACATGGGCTATTGGGAGATGTACCAGGACATAACGTGGATCCATGGAATAGCAGGATTTTGTTAAAACTCTAGGACAAGCCTGTGTTTTATATGTTTTTCAAATCTGTGCAGTATTCCATTGTGAAGCTTTTTCCTTTGTGCAAGAGCTTCCTCTCTCGTTGCAGGCACCCTTTAATGGGTGGACCTACTGAGAACCTTCCACAGCTTTGATCTCTGCACAAGCTATATGCAGTATAGTGATATCAGTGTTATTTTTACAAGCTAGTATGATTTTCAAAAGCATTTGGTGCACACCAAGTGGATTTATATTTTAATGGCTATTGAGAAATACATTAAAAAATGTTTGCATCTGAAGTTCTGCTTTATGGTGTAAGTAGTCAGTGGGCAAAGGAAGGATAGCAGACTGAGCTCCAGAAATGTTTTAGAACCTTTAAGTCATCTTTCCCCATCCCACCTCCAGAGCCCTATTTCTCAGTAAGTAGGTAAGTTAGATGTCATTTAGCCTGGTAGGGATCAGCTGTAAGGGTAAAAAGGAATCAATAAGTCCCACTGCTGGAGTGTGAAGAGGGTCAGCAGTGCTTTTTTCAACACAGAGGAGGGAGCACATATGTACATTTGCAAGAGCATTTGCTGTTTCTCCCAGCACAGCTTCAGGTGCCTGGAGGAGATACCAAGGAGAGTTGGAAAAGGCCATAGAGGGACGACAACCCAGCAGCAAGACCGGTATCTGCATCTTTGTGCTCAGAAGAACAGTCATGTGGAACAGAGGAGGTGCTAGCCGTGTGCATATTTTTGATCAAACTTGCAGAAATAAATTCCATAAGGGTGGCATGTGGGCCTGGTGTCCTGTATTGGGACCCAAAGACCTCTACCTGGATTGGTAACTTCCAGAAAACACCAGAGTTGACAGGTTAACTGTTGGCATTCTGTTGTTTTCACAGATGAGAGCAGTCTGGGATACGGACAGAAAAATTCTGGACATTATACCGCCTACAACATCATCCAGCATGACTGATTCGGCAGTGATTCAGTTATATTTTAAGGGGCATAGCCATGAATGCACAGACTTCAACATGCTAACATTACATTACGTTACTAATGCTAGTGTTATTATTCTGTTAAGCACCAAGATGAAACCCTCAGACCCATTGTCAGACCTTATCCTGGTGCAGGGCAATGCCTGGCCTTATGTGGCCAGTATGTGTAGGTAGTTTCTCCTGAATAATGAAGGCATTGATATCATGAGTTCCCTAGATATGAAACCAGTAAAGACCATCTGGGACATGGATCAGTGCATTTGATTCCCCACGTAATGCTACAGACTGTCCAGGAGCTCACTTATACCCTAATCCAGGTCTGGGAGAAGATCCCAGGGGCATCATCCGCCATCTCATCAGAAGCATGTCCTGAAATATGTTCATGTTAGGGCCATACACACTATAGAGCCACATTAGGAGTTCGCATTCTGCGATTGAAATTTTTATACTTTGATTTGCAGTGTGATTTTTGAATCCAGCTCTCACTGACATATGACAGAGGATTATCAGAGTTCTCTAGGTTAGCCAAAGATAAAGTGCGGTGACATAGTGGTAGCTCCCCGCATTTTTTTTTTTTTTTATTCATCAATCTGCACAGAAATTGGGGGGGGGGGGGGAGGGGCAGGAAATACAGGCACCACAACTGTCAACAGATAACAGGCAGATACTTGAGAATCGGTGTAAAACCATAGAACATACCCATTACATTCTGCTTCGGTATTGGCACACATCTGAGATATTCTGAAGTGGTAATATACTGAATCCAATAAAACCACGTCTTTCTAAATTTCTCAGATCTCCCATCTTGTGATGTAATGAGATCCTCCATAGACATAATGTCATTAATTCTCCCGAACCACTGATGCACAGTAGGAGGAGTAGTGCTTTTCCTGAGTACTGGAATACACGCCTCTGCCACCTTGAGTAAATGCTGAAGTAGAGAGTTATGATACTTTTTTTTTAGAGAAAGTGGAAACATGCAGCAGCACAAGTTCTGGTTTACAATGGATTAAGAGATCAGTTAGCTCCTGAATGATGTCCGCCACCCTGGACCAAAAGGGTGCCAGGACCGGACACACCCAAAATATGTGGAGCAAACTGTCGGGATTGTTCTTACATCTCCAGCAAGTCCCGTCTCTGACCATAATAAAATATCAATAAAAACCACTATAACCTAAAGAAAATCCATAATCTCACATATAGGTTCACATATTTCTATCAGAGGATAAAAATGATGTTTAATGTTTTTTTTCCCATTGGCACTAGATATGCACATGTTTGTCTATAAATCTGCATAAATCTGTGTTCTGTCCAATATCTTTACCTTTCTATATCAGCACCTCTCTTCAATGTTCTATCTTTTGTGCATACTTATCTAGCTTACCAGCCCACAAATGTCTCCCTGAACAACACTTTATGATTATCAATGTACACAGACCTGACATCTCTGTCTTGTACCGAGAGTTACAGTTCCACAGTTTTATTTGAAATACACAGTTACCTACCTCTCTTACCAAATTGCATTATATTTTTATTTCAGTTAAGTATATATTTATATATATATATATATATATATATATATTATTTGTAGGGTAGGGAATAATGATTACAATTATTATCTGCGGTGAAAGATTTCAGCTCTCCTTTTTCTGACAGTCATAGTAGGTGAATTTACCCAGTGAGGTCACTGCCTGTTTTACCTATCACAACTAATTGAGGTTTGTATTATAATTGTTCGAAGGGGAAACATTGTAATGTAGAGCAGATGTCAATATCTGTTTTTTACTATGTACTACAATGTACATCAAAGCTTGAGTTTCAGGACCTACTCATGAAATGTAGATTGCAGTGGGGAGCCAGTGCTGTCCCATGTAATTCTGCCTGCTGCCTTTATGCAGGGAAAAAATAAAAACTACCCTTTCAATGAGATGCCTTCTGTACTGCAAAGGTAAATGTGTTTATAGGTCCTGGAGTGTAGTAAATAGGACTTACCTAATCCCTCGCTCATGCAAACCTAATCTTTTGTGGGAACGGTTCCCTGAAACATCTTCTCTACGGTGCTCCATCCAATGGTCTCAGACTCTGATGTCTTTCTTTACAATTCAGGACCTGCATTGTAAGCAAAGAGCAACAACCTGTAGCTTTGGAGAGAAGAGGAGGTTGCTAAGGAAGTATAGGATAAGATAAGTAATTGTTCTTTTTTTAAATGATTCCTGCTAATTGGCTTTAGGTCTGCATAGAGAACTGATAGGAATATATTTTGTTTTCAACTCTTTCATTCACAAGAAGGTTTTGGTCTTCCACTAACCACATTTCTATATCTGATCCCTGTGCATTTTAAATATACAGTATACCCTTATTTTTTTTAATAAATCAACTCTATAGCTACCGTACCAAATGGCAATATTTCTGCTTTATAAGTAAAAAAATAACAATAAACAGTATTTCAGGCAACTACTATATTTTCAAGTCTTTCTTTTTAATACACAACACACATACAATTTAGCACTACCATTTAGCATGTACTCCATTAGCTTAGTTGTCTCTTCCAAAGTCACGTTATCCCAAAATTGTTTAACTATATATTATGAACACCTAATTTGTTTTAGTCATAGGGGTGGAAGCATTGGAAGCAGTCAACCATGTTTGTCAGGTTTGAGATACGATTCATTTGCTGCTGACAGTAAATTAACTGAACAATAGAACAAAAAAAATAACTACCTGTCAATAGTAAGTGTCCTGGTTTTTACCTTGACAGATTTTGGAATGTTCTGTTCAGTTTTTAGACCATTGTTCGGGGTCTCAGAAACTTGGAAATAGGATGTCAGAGCAAATTATAGGAGGTGACAGAGGGTTACAGAAAAGAGAAGGTGAATTAAATGTTAACTTCATTCTCAATTAAGGTAGTTTTCTCGTTACCAGTCAGAGCAGCTTATTGTATTTGCCTTTCTATTTTTATAGATAGATTGTAGGATAAAGTGGTAAAATTATGTTATTGTATTTTTAGCACACTGAATAAATACTGTGGGACATCTTTAGAATAATTGTATAGTGTTTTTCAACCAATTTTAGTTTCTTCCATTCTTCCATACTTTATGTCTTTCACGGTGAGTGTGTTGCCTCCTGAAACTCACTTCCATGGTGAATAACTGGTATGTGGGCACTACTGATGTCACCTCCTGGGATGTAGATGCTACATTAGCCATTTCTATGAGAGCGAGTGATGCGAGAGGATAATACATAATAATAAAATTGATAAATACCAGTATTTTCTTAATGCAATGTAATGCAATCATATATAATGTTATATATCTACCTTCTCTTCTTTCTTTGATCTTGTCTTTGCCATTGCCATTTTGGTGAAGGCAGTAAACAAGACAAGAAGTAACATTGACAGTAAAACCTCTGGTACATGACACACAATCTACCTGGTCATACTTCAGCAATGCAGTGGGTGACCAAGCAAAACACTTTTCTTAATTTCAACCCTCCAGAATTGCAGACTGAAACGGAATGCAGAGGGTTGGGGGGGATACATTGACATACTGTGTTTTGTTACAGATGGCTCACATGAAGAGAAAAGAATGAGCTATAGGAACTACTTACTCTATTTTTTAGATGGTTGATCTGGAGACTGGTAAAACAGGGCTTCTAGACACTCACTTTGTTGTTTATTGCAGATAACTTCAGATTTGAGGGGGATTGAGTTGGAATGCTGCATGCTCAGCATTCACTCTGCTATTTGTTATAGACAAAACACAGAAAAAAATCTTGTCTGCTGCATATGATCTAATGAAATAATGTGTATAGTAGCATACCGCACACTCCCCATATTCATGTAAAAGCCGGCATCTATTCTCCCTAAAGCAGTGTTTTTCACCCTTTTTCGAGCCACGGCACATTTTTTACATTGAAAAAAACCTGCGGCACACCACAAATCAAAAATGTTACAAAATGACACTCTGTAGCTAATTATCTTGTCTCTAAGAATAAACAAGGCAATTAAGCTACCTACTGCCACCCACTGACATGGCACACTAGTTTGCCGTAACACAGTGGTTGAAAATCACTGCCCTATTGGACTGTGGCTTCCAGTACATATTGTACTCATCCTCTTTCCCAGATCTTTTTATAAAAGAAAATACAAGTCCATCAAGATTTGATTTGCGCTATCTAAAATTAATTACCCCTTCTATTCTCCTTTGGTATACAACTCAACAATACATTATGAGTGTTCTATCATCTGCCTGCCATCATCAACATAATGAGGTTAATCATTTACCAGCTGATTCTGCTCCAAGTTTTCTTTACCAAAATTATGCAGGATGCCATTCCAGAGTGTGGAAGCAGATGTCAGAACACGAGGCAGGCCTCCTGATCTTCCTCTCTCAACAAGGAAGGAAAACAGAAAGGTCTAACATGCTACAAGCCTAGACTCATACTTTATCTCCACTAGTGGGGTAAAACAGCTCTCAGTGTGCCTGTCTGTGATAAACTTGGTTGACCTAGAACCAACAAAATGTTAGACTTGACATGTGTGCAGTCTGTAATTTTTTTTTTATTGTGCATGGATATTTAGAGATTTTGGAACTTTTAGTCAAGTCTCCACCTGCTGGCTTCAAAGCTGCCAACTGTGTACAGAGAAGCTGTACAACTGTTTATCACTGAGGGTTCCTCATGCTAGACTTAGCCCTGCAAGGCATCACAGTATGGTTGCATTTTTTGAATAGTTATTTTAATTAAATATGTAATTTATTTATTTACAATATTTTGCTAATGTATTATTAGATGATTTTTTAAGCCGTTTAAAAGAGTTTCAGTTCTGTTTAAGCTTAGTTAACAGAAGCTGAAACCCAATGTCCCAATTGCAGTATGGCCCCAATCAGCACACATTTTGTCCATGTCTATTGAATCCCAAAATTCTTAGTGGTGACTGTTTCTTTATTAGTTGCTCTTATAAGGGCAGCAGTTCAGTTTTTCAGAGAAGACTGGAACGGATTACTAGAGTAGGCATGATCAGCTTTGGTGCAGGCATCTGTATATTTGTTTGGGTTGCACATATGAAAGCCCCCTTTGTAACTGGTTGATGTGGACACTGACTTATTTTATTAGATGGAAATAGTTTGTATTGGGGTGGTAATGGTTGGGTGCACTTATGACTAAAATAGAGGCATCTGCTCAACATACATCCAATTGTTTGTTCTAATGTAAAATACATCACCCTATACTTTACAAAGTCCAAGCTCTCAACTAAGTGCATTATTCAAAGAAAAAAAAGATTACAGTAAATGGGTGACCCTGTGACATTGCTGTGCTCAGTGTTTATAATTTTGTGCACAGGATGTAAATTGATAACAGTGTGCATTAAAGATAGGAGAGATGGCTGTGTACATTACAGGGAGCAGGAGACAGAGATATGCACTAATCAAATATATACCTTGAGTATAAGTTGTCTGTCGGTATAAATCAGCCTTTATTTGAAAAACATGAGGTCTTCATTAAAATATAATTTTAAATACAAGTGTTGTGTTAGGACTGATGTTGCACAGACTATTAAACTCCATAATAAACAACTACTAACTTACAAAATCTCTCCTTTATAATTAAAAATATATATATATAAAAATATAATAATATAATATAATTAAAAATATAATTACATTAAATAATTAGCTCACAAAGTCAGATTGTTACATACAGGACAGTGACATAGTAATCAAATGACACAAAAGTACAACTGCCTGCAGCACATTATTTATATTACCTGTATTATACCTATATTGTCAGCTGAGAGAGAAGACTAGTTAAAGAAATCTTGTATACTATTGGAGATATGTTAGAAGTACTGCAGCAAAACAAACAAGAAAGAAAAAAAGCCAAGCAGTTAGAATTGTACAGCATCACAAGTATATCAAGCAGTAAAGCTTTCTGTTTCAATGGACAGTAAGATGTAGGTTTGTGTGCTTCAATAGCAGAATGTGAATAGGACATAACTTGCTGCTGTTACAAGTGTAATTTGCTAAACTAACTGAAAGTCACAAATAATACCAGAGAGAATACCTGGAGTTTTTCTTCTTTTTCACATTGATTATGAAACTAACTGTCAAATAGTATACATAATAAGCTTACATACCAAAACAACAGATTCACCAAATAATAAAAGCACAGTGACAAGCTGGAAGACATTTTTAAAGGAGAAGGTGCATTACCAGTATATTATGATTTAAAAGCGCAAAATTAATAGGTTGCTGCTGAATATATAAATCTTTATTTGTAAATAGAAATCATTTGTTAATGCAGTTGTCACTTTGATTTGCAGCCTGCTGTTTTATTTCAGAATAGATGGAAAATGTTTGTAATAAGTCATAACTTCTGTATAGCACAGCAGATGCAGCCTACTTGGAAGCTCCATTTAAGCAATCGTTACCCGCTTATGTAATTGAATTTAATCTTGAGCTATAGAGTTCTCTACTGCCTTCTCTCAACAAGAAGCCTAATGAGAACCTGTTAACAGGAGAAATGGAGCATAAAGCTTCACCTGCTGGCACAAAAGGATAACATGCAAAATATAAATGTTCAATATTGTATAATAAATGTACACATAGCCCAAATGTTTTTGTTTATGATAGCATAGATAGAGGTTGCAAGTCAGTTTATTTTTTGCTGTCTGTAAAACTTTGGCAGATTTCCAAATTTAAAAAAAACCTTTGGACTAGAGATGCATATTTAAAGCAAAACTCCAGCCTTACGTTCAGTTTTGTACAATTGTTCAAGCTTCTCTCCTCTATTTAAATAGCTTATTCTGTATTTATCACACACTGACAGCTGTAGAAAGTCAGATATTGACCATCTTTTTTCCTGGCTCTTTGATATATATCTTCATCTAGCCCAGTGTTTCTCAACTGGGGTTCTACCAGAAGTTGCTAAGGGTTCCTTGAGCAATGAGTGGTTTGTGCCTTTCAGGTCAGTTTAAGTGACACCAATGATCTTTTTGGCTATCTGTAGGGGTGACATTCTTCCTATTGGCCAGCAATGTAGGAGGCATTCTTCCCACCGACCACCACACTAATATACTGTGAGCTATGGATATAGGAATTATAGAAGCGTTTCTATGAAAGTTATTTCAAAGGTTCCTCATGGATTCCTAGCCATACTGCCCCTGGTCCAAAAAATGTATGTATTGAAAATAAAATTTTTGTTTAAAAATGTAATTAGCGTGTTGATAGAGGGGTGAAAAGTGATAAAATAGTAGAACAGGGAGATTGGCTATTTTCAGTTTACAGTTTGGCTATTTCAGGTATAACAGCATAGACTGGAATTACTTGATTCAAAAATTGAATAAAGTGAAGTATATCCAGCAAATCACATCCAGTGCAAGACTTTGGTCAAAGAAAAGTTAATTAGAACCCGAACAGACTAATATACTGTGTTGGATGTGTTATTGACCCTAAGGCAATAGAAGGCACAGTATGAAATTCACCCTACAGCTATACAAGCCCTAAGGAAAAATCAATAATGAAGTTCTTACGAACTGAAAAGGCAATTCTAATCCCTACGCAATTTTACAAAAGCTATAATGAAGCAGCATCTTTTCTTTTTTCTTTGACAGCAGAGAGCTATACGGTACGCAGGTATTTATATATTTGTATATTATAGTGACATCAGCTATTAACCATTGTAAGAAAAATTCATTGTTAGGCATCATGAAACTACAAAATAATTTAAAAAACTAACTGGCCTAAATTGTATTTATAGCTTCTGCATACAAATACATAACTAGCTAACTGGTTAAGGCTAATAGAAATGGTGTATTTAAAATTACATTTTAAGTGTTCTGCTGGGTGACTTTGTGACTGCTGTACTGCACTGCATGAAAATGAAGTAAATGTAAGCGGGTCCACGGACTGCAGTTACTTCAATAACAATAAACTTCTGCAGCTTTTTATAGGTGAACATTAATACTAATATTCTGTCTAACTTATTTAATTCTCATTCATGTAAATTAATAGCAAAGCCTGCAGTCAGTCACCAGACAGTTGTAGTTGCATGACTCAGGTAGCCAGGCGGTTCGCCCATACACACCACATTTATCCTGCTCCCCTCTCACTAACCTCAAACACTCATTTTCCTATCATCATGACACCACTTCATTTTTGTGAGAAAATTGCCGTAAGGCCGCTTTATTATAAACACCTAATAACTTTTAAACATTTACAACAAAATCTTTGAAAGTCATAACTGTAAAACTTTAACAATAAATAACAACAATGATAATAAATAACAATAACCCTTAATAACAACAACAATTACACCTTTTGTGAACTACTTGACCTTTTACCTTACATGTACCCTTTCAACAACTACTACTACTTCCTGGTTGTGAGCCCTCAGAGACACTGCTTACCACACCATACTACCCGGAGGAGCTGCCCAAACCATCACTTTTGTTCCCGGCCACAAAGCACCACTGGCTCGAGAACGAATACACTACCCGCACCCCCTCCTTAAACCACCTTAAAGGTAGTTGCAATTAACCATAACAATTTTGGGGAGCCCACACCTATGATGTTTCTCCCCTCAGCCACACTTGTTTAAAGATGTCCTCCAAGGACCCCAACCTCCAGCTCCCTCAACACCCTACTACCTCAAGGGTAGGCAGGAGGGAAGCTTGCTCCCTCTTCTTTCTAAAATTCCCCATTCTCCTTTTTCTGCCTTTGAACCCTTTCCTTCTCCCTCCTTTTTTGCTCTATCTCTTCACCTCTCTCTTTGCCCTATCACAACCTCCCTTCCATTCTACCTCCTCTATTCTTCCCCTGGCCCCCCGGTCATGTTTGCCTTCTTCCCATTTCCCTTTGCTCGGCAGCTCCAGGCAGTTCTGTACATGGAAAGAATCCTTGCATGGCGGAGTCCTGTGAATTATTATGCCATTAATTAAAGGAATTCTGCTTATTATAACTACAATAATGAGGTTTATGTACTTCATTGATTTTTTAGTTCTACGAGGTTTACACATTACTCTAAACACTGTAGTTTAATTATGCAATTTGTTTATAAAAAGTCAATAGTTAGGTGTCTTGTGTCTTTAATAAAATGTACTACTTGCTAAATGATTTGGTGATAAAGACTTTATTCAGAGTCTGCATGACATGTATGTATATATATATATATATATATATATATATATATATATATATAATGTGTGTGTGTGTGTATTTGTGTATGTGGTTTGCCTGCAGCATTCCCTTGAGCTAGATGTGCTGTACGACCATTATAAGGTAATAGGGAATAGGGCAGACACAACCAAGCAGAACAGCACAATGTGGGCCACAGGCAGATTTTAGGTTTTCAGTGATGGGCAAATAAAAATATGAGTATATAGCTGTTCTGGAACAAGCAAGCAGGATGAGGTAAAGCAACCATGATTGTCAAAGACTACAATAAAAGTAGGTGCAAAAATTCAACCATTGCAAATGTGATAAAATTGCAGTCCAATATATACCAGTTTATTTTTTATTTACTGTTCAGCCATGCTGTAAAGGTGCAGAACAGTGAGTCACAACTGTTGTTAATAACAGCCTAATCAGTGTAGATGACAGCATCAAAAGCAATGTCTAGCATTAACATAAATACTTTTTATCTTTTGCAAATATTATGCACAAGACGACAGCTTTTTGTCATAAAAGTGTTCATTTACTTTATGTTTTGTTTCCTTATATGTAGATACCATTATATCAACTGTCAAGCTCTCGGTGACATCATACAAGGATTGAAAGAAAATAGTCCTGCCGGGTAATCTACACCCAAAAGTGACTTCCTTTATCAGCATCAACCATAGAAGAAAAGAGAAGACGGGAAAATCAAAAGGCATGAAGTCTCATTTCAGAATCACATTGTAAAGAGCTTCTTGATGACATGTTGTCTTGATGTGATGGCATAAGTAACACTGCAGTTTAGCACACCATGAATACAATACACAATATATCCATTTGGCAAATTCTCAGCTGCAGCAGAAACTAATGAAATGTAGCAGTTTCTCATTGAATATGACAAGGCAACAGAAACTATTAGGAAGCAGTTGCAAGTGTCAAGGAATATCATAATCTGTATGTACCATATGCATGCAAATATATCTCATACATTTTTGCAGAACAGATTATTACCCATTAAATATTTGTTCTTACATGTCCTCAGTCACAGACAATATTTGCTCTTGTGACATGTATCCAGGTAGCCAAAGCAATGTGTTTGTTTTATATGTAATAAAAACAGTCCCCTTACTTTTTTTAATCTTTTTTTCTTTTATAATGTCTTCAAATGTTCTGTGGCTCTAAGAAAACAGAAATTCCTAAAAAGAAAAAAATACAAAACACCCTCACCCTAAAAAAGCTGATATATGTCCACCTTTTTGTTTCTTTTCTTTACAGGCTGGTCTATTTCCTATACCATTCTTAAAGATGGCCCTAAGCAATTACTCTAATTTGGAACTTCCTCAGCATCACAAAGATGTTCCTCGCAGCCTTGATACTATTGATAGCTATAACCAAACTGGAATAAACCACAGTATGGGATTTTGTGATGTAAACCCATTGGAATGTAACTTGACATTAGAAGAATTGCTTTTCAAGTACCTGGGACCTCGTAGATCCAACTATTTCACTCCAATTTGCATCATCTACCTTACTATCTTTGCAGTTGGAGCCATTGGAAATACTTTAACTTGTATTGTAATCATTAAACACAAGATTATGAGAACTCCTACAAATTACTACCTTTTCAGTCTTGCCATCTCAGATTTGTTGGTTCTGCTTTTGGGAATGCCTTTGGAACTTTATGAACTTTGGAGTAATTATCCATTTCTTTTTGGGAACGGTGGATGTTCATTTAAAACTTTGCTATTTGAGACAGTTTGTTTTGCTTCCATTCTAAATGTGACAGCACTCAGCGTGGAAAGGTACATAGCAGTGGTTCATCCTCTTCGTGCCAAGTATGTTGTGACAAGGAACCATGCCAAGAGAGTCATCATCTCTGTCTGGGTTCTGTCTATTCTGTGCTCCGTACCAAACACCAGCCTTATCGGCATTCAGAATCTATATATAATTGGTTATGGAACAATACCTAATTCTGCCATATGCACTTTGGTTCGTCCTAGGTGGATTTACAATCTTGTTATTCAGATTACTACCATTTTTTTCTTTTTCCTACCAATGTGTACTATAAGTGTCCTGTATCTGCTCATTGGTCTGCAACTTAAAAAGGAGAAGATGCTTCAAGTACTAGAAGCTAAATCTGGTGGAGATGGAGATAGTTATCAAAATGTTAGACTACAGCAAGAGAAAAGTCGAAGAAGACAGGTCACTAAGATGTTATGTAAGTTCTATTACTTTCTTCTAAATTGTTAATGTCTGAGAAATCACTAATTTGCTAGTTTAATATTAAAATATTTGTATGTTTGAATCATTTACTTTTTAGACGATTGTCACTGGAACAGGTATCCATATTAGAAGATTTCCCCTAACCTCTTGCACTAGTGCCAAGTTTCGGATTTTTAATTTCCCTTCACTTTCTTTCAATGTGATAATGACCACCAGTTCAGATGGGGTGAAGTTCAAGGGCTGGGGTGAAGTTCCATGATTGGGAACACAGATAGCATAAAAACTAAACAAATAAGTTAACTCTTCCTCACTCTAAATAAAACTAAACTAAAAAACATTAACTCTTCCTCACTCTAAATAAAACTAAACTAAAAAACATTAAAGTATCTTGCCTTACCAACTCTTCAATCTGTTTTGATCCCCACTAAACATTATATGCAACAAATGACAGTCTTTTTCTGTCATCAGTAATTAACCATTTCATTGCAAATATGCATGTATAGAACTATATATTGATTTACCTAGTGTTATATTATGAATTTGTGTTCATTTGTCTAGACTAAGAAAAAAAATTGATTGATGTTTCGATACAGGACAGTCTGAGTATGTTTCTAGATTCCTTAAAACTTGTGGTTATATAGAAAAATATATTATGTTTATGCAAGTGGAATTAGCTGATGTCCAACTTTTATGTAAATATATGTCATAATTTTATTTAACTAGGAAACGTTTATGAATTTCAGGGTTTGCAAATAGCCCTGTTTTTTAAGTGAAGTGCCGCTTCCATCATCTAGCTCTAGGAGAAATAGAACTGATAACACCAATCAAAAAAACTGGAATATATAGAACAGATCAAGTGAATCCAGTGATCTGCACTGTCAATTTAACTGACTACCTTGAAAAGGCAGTAACAATAGCAATACCAAGCTTGGTCCTTGTATTGAAGCTCAAAAAAATTAAATGGAAATAAAATTGAGGGGTTTCTGCATCACCAGTTTGCAAGGCAGGTTTACATTTTGTTTGCTGTGAGTAAAGTACTTGGCCTTTGTTACATCTGTATATAAATCAAGTTTTTTTTTTTTTTTTTTAAACGTAATATTTAAGTCAATAAAAAAGTGACCTAAAACATGGTACATGACAAAGCAACAAAGTATTTTTAGACTTCCTTGCATGTATTCTTTGCAAAGTGAACTATCAGCAAATTTACTAAGCTAAGTGAATTATTCCTTGCAAGATATTTGATGATAATTCATCATGGCATGTGAACAGTCTATATTTCCTCACCACCCAATTCCTCATAATGGTAGAATAAAAAGGTGTCAGCCTGATAGGAAAAAAAAGAGACTAATTGTCTACAGATGAAAAGGAAAGGAAATACTTGTAAATTTTATTAGCTGAAGATGAAGAATTGAGACTGATTAGAGTGAATTTACTTTTACATTTCAGCCATTCTGTGTTGTAGCAACTGCCAAGCAATTACAAACCCTTAAACAAGGAGCATATAGTTAAACAAATGGTGTGTTGCTTATTACTACATTTTTATGAGCTTCACCAGGTAAAAGAGATTTGTCAGGATATCAGCTTGCAAAACAGTTTTGTATTGCATTTTAATTTATTGCATCAATTGGAAGACTGAGTGCACGAAAAAAAAATATATATTTACGATTGCTTAACATGTTTTACCAAGAAATTTGTTCAGCTTACAAATCACAAGTCTCGTGGAAGTTCCATGAAAAAAAAATTCACTGAAAAGTTGTCTAATGCATATAAAAAAGTGGCAAACGTTTGCCCTTCAGAGCAAATTCACTTTGCAGTGATGTCTATGACAACTAAATGTGATATTTTCCTGTAAGTTAAAATGTGAAAGGGAAAGCATGAGGACTTGTGCCTCAATCTGGTCCCCCACAGCTAAAGGTGCGTACACACTTCCAATTTTTATCGTTCCAATCGAACGACGAACGATCGATTGGGCAAAAAATCGTTCGTAAAAAAGTAACCAACGACGCCGACGAACGAGGAAAGTCGCTGGAAACGAACGACCGGACCGGCGGATCGGATTGGACGACGATCGTTGAACATCGTTCGTGTGTACGGTCGTTCGTTGATCGTCCATGTTCAGAGCATGCGTGATGAACGAACGTCCGTTCACTTTCCTGTCGTGCACATAGTTCCTCTATCGCTTAAACGATCGTATCTATTGTGTGTACAATATCTACGAACGATCGTGTCGTTACCTCTATGTGCAGGATCGGTGCTATACGATCGTTCATATATATCGTGCAGGAACGTTCGTCGTTCGTTTTCCGACGATAATAATTGGAAGTGTGTACGTAGCTTAAGAGTGCCTGGTATAGAGAGGAGGGGTGAACCACTAGCTGACTCTATTCCCAGTCACCATGCCTGGAGAAAGGTCTGATTTCAATAGAAGGAGAACCTATACTAATTTTTGTAATAAATAAAAAAGAAACACACACAACACTCATTGCAGTAATTTGAGTGAATTTTAAATTAACTTGTTTGAGTGTTTTCCAGAAAATGTTTCCAAAATACAGCAGTTTTTTAGTAGGTTTTAACCCATACATTGGGACAAAGATCAACATATTGTAATGCTAATTAGTTAAATTCCAATACTAATTAAACCCAAGGTGAGACATTTTTTATTGCTAACATGTTCCCACTTACATTCCTAAGTGGGATTTGGTGAGCAGCTTTATACATTTTTACAAGCTATACTTTAACTATGGTTTATGAAAAAAAATGCTTTTTCTTAAATGTATTAATTGAACCATGTTGCCACATGCCCTTCTGACCACCCATTTTCCTTCATCTAGCCACTTTGGTACAATATAATGTTCAGGGGCGTCAGCCATAGGCATTAATAGATACTACAAACATTTTAGCTTTTTTGCAAAAATACATATCTCAACTTCACTTATTACTACTTAAGTAAGTATTCCTGTAAAATCCATAAATTCCTCTTTGTGTGGTTTCTATGGTATGGATAAAATGGAACTGGGAAAATTTAATGTACACCAAACTTAACAATTAGTTTTTGCTTAACAAAATAAATGCCTAACAAAATAAAATGTGTTAAAATTGGTTGGTAAAAGGTTGTAAACTGTTAAAGTGTAATTAAATGTAAAATAAAATATTCTAAGCAGGGACAGGTGCCTTCTGCAATAAAATAAACGTACCTGCCTGTTAGTCTTTCCTTTTATGAAGTTGCACATGTGCAGCTCAGTGTACAATGCTGGGTATCCCGGCATACCAATGACTGCTAGGAATAAATGAACTCCAGTGCATCTTACAGCCTGGCCAATCAAAATGTCTAAAGATCCTGAACCCGGATGGAAATTGGGTGAAGATGTTGACATCTGATTGTGAAGCGAGGAGTGGTGAGTGTAAATAAAAAATTGTGATAAGGTGGGTACATTTAATTTATTGCAGATGGGACACAGTCTGTCCCTTCTGCAATTAACAACTGGCCTACTTACAATTTTTTTAACAATTTAAAGCGGAACTAATTTAAAATTTAAAAAAATCACACTTACCTTTAATCGCGCAGATTACTCAATGGCACTGGTCCTTCCCATGATCCAGTCTCGCACCACCATCTTCTATCTTCTCCTCTGTCTTTTTCTTGTTTTCTTGCTATGTCAACCAATCTCGCACTGTGCAGGTGCGAAATCAGGTGACGTAGCCGCTATTAAGGGGAAAAGAAAGAGAGCCGATCTCACTGCACTGTGTGAGATTGGCATCTCTTTTCCCTTGGTGGAAAAAATGCCTCTTTTGTGAATACCTGAGATCAGGCAGGTGCAGAAGGAGCAGCCAGAGCCTAAAAAAATACATTTTTTTACTTTAGAAGGAGTGTATACCTTTCTATGTAAAATAAAAATGTTGAGTTTAGGTTTGCTTCAAATTATTTCCACTTTAAGCAAAATTTGTTTTTCAGCTAGGCTGGTCATTGAGGGCAAAACCTTGTTACCCATTTAATGGGAGCTATAATGGGTTGACTTGGATTTTCTGTCTTGCTAATAGTAAAGATGTTACTGGGAATGTCTGAAATGCAGTAAAAATACAACATTACCAGCTGGGGCAACAACAGTATTGTTATTTAGTAAAAGGCATAAGTCATAAACATTAATGATTAAGTTAAAAGCATATTTGGTTAACCTTTTAGCCTTTTTTTTGCAATATACCAAAATTGCAAATTCTCTGCTATTAGCTTCTATATTAGCTAAAAAAGTATTTGTTCAAAAAAGGAATTCATGTATTTTTTTTTTATAAATAAACAAATACAGCTTATTTAGGGAGAATACAAATGACAATAGAGATGTACTTGGTGCAGTAATCTATAACAAAGAATGATTGCCTAAACATACCATGAGTATGTCACTGTTACAATGTATACACATAATATGAAATGGCTTGAGATAAAGGTATGTTATATAATTAATATTTAGGGAAAGTCTTACAGACAATAGAATCTCAGATACTGAAAATGATTTCTTCAATGAAACCAATTGTCTCCTTTACTCCTGTCATAAAGTGCTTTGTTATTGTGTTCCTTCAAAGAACATTAACATATTTTTAATTAGCTATGGGTTCTTAATAATACACCGGAGTCTCTGCAAAGATATTAGGCATAATATATTTTTATCTGGAGATAAAATAGGAAATAACACAACAATAGTAATCAGAGCAGCGAACAAATCCAGATCTCTGGCTTTAGGAGATGATTATTCTTTTGAGACATCTGTTCCCATACTAGAGAGTGCATGGCCAATCTATTTATTAAGTCTGCACAATCACACCAAGAATTATGAGTCGTGACTGATATACTATGGAGGACTTGAAAGAAAAGTTTCACAAATTAATTTGGTAACTTCTTCATCATCACTTGCAGTCCTAGAACTTAATTTTTGAATGCCACCAATGTACTGAAATACAGACATACATTGATCTACTAAAGTATAGATACACTCTTAATCTTTTAGTTTTTTGGCTTTTTGCAAATTAGGGGGACAACACTTCTTCTGAATTTTCTTCTTTTCAATAAGATAAGTGTGATAAACATCATGAAGCAATGTTAATACTCCCGAGGGTTGATCCACATGCTCTTTTCAATAGTTGGGTATAGTCTTCAGTTTGAAAGCCTATTGGCACTGTTTTTGGCTACATTACTGCACTTTTCACATATAACACAGTTATCGTTTTATTTATTTACATTTTTGGAAAACTGAATAAAATTTCTCAATTAAAAATGTAGATGTGTTATCATTCCGTGATGGTATAAATATACCATATACACAAAAAGACCATAAAGTTGTGTGGGATCCTTACACTCCTATTTATTTGGAATCAGGTGTCCTGTTCCTTCTTTATTCTATCCTTAACTAAAAATGTTTCAGCTTGGGTCCTTCCTCTTGGTTGAGGTATTCCCAATCCCAATATTAACCTCCTGGGCGTTACACTGATGTCTAGAGATCTGTACCAAAAGCGTTACACTGTTTTTCATGAAATTTTTTTTTTTACATTTTAGACCTGTAAGTTACAGAAATATGTCCGAACAAGGGTCTAGTAGATATCATGAATATAAAAAAAAGTTTAGATTACATTGTACTCTGCTTTTAAATTTCCCTCCCTGACACACCCCCATACATCACCAATCACATCACCCGGAAGATGACTCATCCTCCGGGTGATGTGAGGGGGGGGGGATTTCCCTGCGTGCCTCACACAGAGACAGAGACGGACGCTGGATGCTGGAAGCTGCTGGTATCTCCGGAGAGATGCACAGTACAATGTAAGATTTCTGCATTGTGCTATACATCTCACTACAGATGCCAGCAAGAGGAGCTGCGGACACTGGGTAAGTATTTCCTTTCAGTTGTAATCCGATTGTCATACAATGTATGACAAACGGATTGCAACATAACATTTGTTTACATTTAACCACCTGGTGACAAAAACTCGGGGTTAACCATAATTGCAAAAGTTTTTAGCGTTTAACGGCAAGGTGGTTAATCCCAATATTCCAACACAGAGTTTATCACTTTTAGTTTGTAAAGTGGGTGTTAAATTGGGCTCTGCAATTGTTTTTATATAAACATTAAGGCCATGATTTAATAAAGCTCTACAAGGCTGGAGAGAATACACTTTCACTAGTGAAGCTGGGTGATCCAACAAACCTGGGATGGATCTAGTTCAGGATTCAAAGCATTTGCTAACAAATAACAAATGACATTGAAGAAATACATTCCAGGTTTGCTGGATCACCCAGCTTCACTGATGAAAGTGTATCCTCTCCAGACTTGGAGAGCTTTAATAAATCAGGCCCTAAGAGTAAACATATGGTATAGTTATACAGTGAGTTAGGTTAAAAAAAGGACATAAGTCTATCAAGTACAACCACTAGGGAAATAAACCTGTCCCAGATAAAAACCCTATAGACATAGTTGATTCAGATGAAGGCAGAAAAAAACCCTGGTACAAGGTTGGAAAAAATATGCTTCATGATCCCATAAGGCAATTGGATGTTCTCTGGATCAACAGTTTCTGTTATGCCTATTTGTAAACTTTATTATGTGCTAGAAAAGCATCCAGCTTTTTCTTAAAGCAATCTATAGTAGTTGTTGAAACTACTTCCTGAGGGAGCCGATTCCACATTTTCACAGACCTTACAGTGAAGAATCCCTTCCATATCCAGAGCTTAAACTTCTTTTCCTCCAGACGCAAAAAGTGCCCCCTTATCCTGTATAATGACCTTAAAATGAATAATCGGGAAGAGAGTTCTCTGTATGGACGATTTATATATATATACAGGGTGATCAGTATTTCTGTACATTATATTCTGAACAAAATGTTCAAGCAAAGCAACTTTGCTTCCCCCATACCACTAACAAACAGTGGTTTGCTAATCAAATGAGTGTGACTTAGTTATCTATAACATGTATGTAACATATATGTGGTTTCATGGCCAGGGAAATAATTGATCGAACAATTTTAGATTTTCCATTTAGGATTTGAAGTTTGTAACCAAAGTCCAGAAAATGAATTCTCTGCAGTTCTTGGAATGAATGAAAACATAATTTTTAGATCCATAATAAAGCAGCTGGTAAAAAAGAACCCAAATTATATGCACAAAATAGGTGAACAAACACAAAAGGAGGCAAAGCAAAACTGAGCAACAAGATGAGTTATAATAAAAAGTGAGTGTGGGGAAATCCTTCTGTTCTGTATCCATTTCAGAAGTGTTTATCTTTTCAGCAGAGAAAGCCATGTTCCACTATTAATAATATGCAGAAAACTCAAAAGTTGCATCATATTACTGTAGAGAGCAAAAAGGGGTCTAGATGTGTTGAGTATTAGTAAGGATCTCGCCTTGTATGGAAATGTACTGGCTTAACTGTTTGACAACAACATGTAATAGTTAGATCATTGTACGACTACCAATGTGAGTATCCGTAATGCAGAGTGAAGATTTGATTGCTATAGTAAAGGCAGGCCTGTGGAATACACGGTACAATGTGTACAAAGAATAGCCCGGTGCACAGGTTATCCAACCAGACAGGAGTGTGTCATACCTATATCTGCAGTATGAATTCAAATCAGTGCATAAACAGTTTTGTGACTTTATCTGAGATAGGGGTTGGCACAGGAGTACTTGTTATAATGGGTAATTATGAACAGCAAGTTTGCACGTTATAGTAGACTTACCTCTAAATTTACCCTACCCCGTGTACAAGGAAAGTACATTATTGCTGCTGAGCCACTGGCCCTCTGTGGTGTTTCATTTCCATATAACTAATAATAAAGTAAATTGAGCTAACTTTCTATATGTAGCACAACTAAAATTAGTCACTCACTTATTTGTTTCATTTGGTTCATGTCAATGTTTGTACAAACTAATTAAATGTTTTGCTGTTAGACAAAGGGGATGTGTTTATGACCTTTTTAGGTCTCAGTACTGAGAAGTATTGTCATGTTGTTAAATCTTTATGGGTACTTGAATTAAGTACCCCTAATGAGAGATCCTAATGAGTAATGAGGAATATTCATTCAAATGAATGAATGGTGTTTTTTGTAAATATTTATAATCCAAATGTTATGTATGCATACATTTTTCATGATTCTTGGAGAAATGTACACTGTGTACATATTAATAACTTGTTGCAATGTGTGATTGAATCAAAAACAAACCAAACATCTTAGTTCTAAAATTAGTCTTTGGACTAATATTTTACAAGGTCATTATGACCCATGATACAATTCAGGACAGTTAATGAGAAGCAACACAGAGCAATGATGTTTGTGGAGAAAGACAGTACATAGATCAACACTGTATAAATCAAATGTAGGATAATGTGATGGGATATAAAGTGGCTGATCAAAAACTGACGTATAATATATGTATGTGATGTGTGCAGTTGGATGCTGGGTAATGGGTTATATCTGAATAGTAATTTCCTATCTACATTTTAAAAATATAAAGTTTTTTTCCCTATTTTAAAATGGTTACGGTACATTGAATAATGAAGTTACAAGCTTGTTGAGCTTGCAAAAACAGAATTTAACGACCCAATGACATTGCTTTTTCTTGCATGTATTTGAAAACTAGACAAGACAATTGTGGTTCACCGAGACATCATCCTGAATGGAGTGTTAGCATTGGGTGTGTGACTTTGGTGGAACCGTGATCAGTGCACTACACAGTTGTATAGTCTGAAACAATGTGTTTTATTAAGTGCAAAATAAGCTTTCTTCAGCATAGCAGAAAATGCAACTTTGCTTTTGCATAACATTCAGCAGCAAACCTAAACAAAATTCCAGACTGGTAGAAGGTACGAGATCCTATAACTGGGGGAATTGTAGATTTCACTACTTCCACTACTGTCCCAGAGTCCTGGCTGCAAACTGTGCTAGCATGTTACCACACCTGAGTCCTCACATTGGACGACCATTTGTCAGGTAAGGATTATCTGACTTGTGTGCATGCAGTAGCTTAAGTCTACTGTTATATGTGTGTCTATGTAATTTCCAAGTAGGCTGAAACCAGTTACAGTCATTTCATTTTTTACATAAAGGGTTCACATTGCTTTATGGGGTAAGAAGAACTCACAGTCCTCTCTACAAACATAATGAGAAGAGTTTTTCCTTCTTAGAACAAAATAGTTTTAAATCCATTAGCTTTTTTCATAAATTAAGAATGGAAGAAGTCAGAAAATGTGAAGCATGCAAACAGAGGAAGGACCTAGAAAATCCATGAAGATAGTTTCACAGATACAATTTGAGCCTAAAATCCATACCTACAAAGTAGTGCAAACCACTTGCTATCAGTGGGCATTTGTACTGCAAACTTAAATAAACAGTAAAATTATGACTTGCTTTTCCAGCACAATGATGGATGGCTCCATAGTTTTTAGATGACAATTCAGCCCTATTTTTGGGTGCAGTGAGATGTCTGGCATACAATATAGAAATCTGGCTGTAGGTATTATTAAAAATGCTTGATATTGCCAAAATGCTGCATATTTAGCAACTGATCTTTCTGCTTTATTTACAAGACTGCCTTGTAGTCCCATATAGAATGGTTTTTCTCATTCTTCAGCCACTACCCAGTTGACCCAAATCCATGCTAGCTATAGAGAAGAAAACTGTTTTCTCAGCCAGTGTTGTAATGTATTTTTCCGTTACTCACATGGCCATAGTAATGAAGATGTGCATGGTAACTAGTTGTACATTGTAACAATGTTTTGGGTAATTGCAAAGGGACAATTTATGGTATAAGATAGCAAGATATAAACATTGAGTGAAAAGTATAGCAGTAAGTATTGGTTGTATGTAAGTGGTTTTCTTAAAAAATATCATACATACTGTAGATCGTTTCCTGTTCCACCCCCACCTTCCCATTGCTCATCAATGACACACAAATGTACAAATGTAACAGAACTTGTTAAATGAATCATTGCAGACACTACGGTGAGTTCCTGAATCTCCCCCTTCAGGAAGGCAGCTTTGTCTGTGCTCATTATGAACCTGATAATATGATTCACCTATTCCTAAATGTACTCTGTCAGAAATAAAGATTATAATTTAGGTCCATGATGGTGTCGGAGGAATTATAGTGATGTGTAATGACAGTGTAATAATGTTAGTGAAACATTTGTATTGTGCTGATAGAAAGCCAATTAGACAGTACCTTCTCGATTCAAAGTTGTAATTAAAAAGTACATAGGCTGACATAAAAATTAGTGAATGTTACACCTCTGGGAATTCCCGATTAGAGATCATGGTTCGGCTAGTCAGTTGAAAGAAAAAATATTAAAACACAGAAATTGATAATGACAACTCGTAGGCGTTTTACTGTGGTTCATTGCTTTCAATTTATTTATTACTGGCAAACTAGCATTTATTATCTGGTATGTAAGGTGCTGCTATAGCTACAATTCTTAAAATGTGAGCCAAATGTTAGACACCTATTGAAGCATGTTATTGAAATCAATACCCGCTGCTGAAATCATATCATGGGTAAATGGCACAGTACATACTGATGACCATGCTTAGGTCATAAAAGCCTAGAATCTCATAAATGTCAGTTGACTGTATCATGTCTAGAATGATTGCATTAGTAAAGTGGAACAGTGGCAAAAAGATTGTATTTTTACATAATAGAAAGAGTAAGGAATTAATAAAACCTCTCTGAGGTTTTATACAGATGTCCTTTTAGTTGACGAAGTCTTTGTGAACACACAAAAAGTAAGTGATTTTTCCCGTGTTGACTGGATAACAAAAAAAATCTGACAACAAACAAAATCATACATTCTTATGACACTTATATTTGCACCTCAGTAAAGCAATTTGATGGAAAAAAATATGTTTTCTTGTTGCTGTCAATGTTCCCACTCTAGACGCTGTAATATTATTCAGTTCAAGAGGTTACACAATATATGGTATAAGCTGTAACTCTTATTCAAACTATCTCAACATTTTATAAAATTTGATTTTTAATACTTCCATAATATATCTATTTCGGAAAGTTTCTATCACACCCTGTTTGCAAAACATTTTGCTATGACAACTTAGCAATAGCTGGTCAATTTTGGCACATCTCACCATATGGAGCAATAAGTACAACATAGGTTATCTGTCCTTCTTTTGAATAATTCCGCTGTGCTTTTATAACAGGGAAGAACAACAGGGGCTCAATGTATTATTTACGGCACAGAAGAACAGACGTAGGGAACTTTGAGGCAGTTTCCATCTTGTAGAGAACTTTGAAACTATGTAATAAATAAATTGTTCTTTTCTTGTCTATCATTGACCAAAGTTGATGATTCCAATCTCTATCATATTACCAAAAGGCTATTAGTAGTAGTAGTATGTGTTGTATTACCTGATTACATGGTCTGGGGCCAGGAGAGCTGTATATGTCACTTGATGACTGCAGATAGTCTCTTGTCTACAGTCTGACGGACACTTGTAGACTTATAATGGAATTAGTGAGCATGAAGGCAGGAAGTCTAGATATACCTTGAAAATACAGCTGTATGTTCAGTATTAGAAATATATCGGTTGTATATTACCGTATTTTTCGCCGTATAAGATGCTCTGGAATATAAGACGCACCCAATTTTAAAGGAGGAAAATCTAGAAAAAAAAGATTCTGAAAGATTATTCCCCTTCTGATCACTCATGTGCCATTCATACCGGTATTCCCCTTCTGATCACTCATGTGCCATTGATTGTCCCCTTCTGATCACTCTGTGCCATTCAAATTCCCCTTCTGATCACTCATGTGCCATTCAAATTCCCCTTCTGATCACTCTGTGCCATTCAAATTCCCCTTCTGATCACTCTGTGCCATTCAAATTCCCCTTCTGATCACTCTGTGCCCTTCAAATTCCCCTTCTGATCACTCTGTGCCGTTCAAATTAACCTTCTGATCGCTCTGTGCCGTTCACTTACCTTTTTTTCCACTGTACGGCAGTTAGGGCAGGGATCAGCAGGGGGCGCTGTGCCGGCTTCTTTCACTCTGCACTGCAGGATCGGGTATCGGGTGAGTATCTTATTTTAATTATTTTATAACACGGTATTTGTTGTATAAGACGCACCAACTTTCCCCCCCCCCAGTTTTGGGGAAGAAAAGTGCGTCTTATACGCCAAAAAAATACGGTATATTCTAAGCACAAATACATTTAAAAATGTAAAAAAAAACGTGAGCAGGCACTTTTTTGGCATAAGAGACAGGCAATGTCTTTTCTGTAATAAAACAAACTTACCTGTCTGTTCTCAGTCTTTTGTAGAATGTGCAGTGTACATTCTTGTCATACCTTAGTACCAGGAAGAAGGAACTTCCATGCACATTCACAGGGATAACATGGCCAAATTAAGATGACTGAAGATCCTGAACCCATAAAATCACCAGCTGTAATTGTCGTGCCCGTGAGGTAAATTTTCTTGCACTGTTAATTGATCTCTTTCATGTACAGTATATATAATAAAAATCTAAATCGTTTAAAGATAATACAGTTCCACCTGAAGCACTATACAATGTAACCTTAAGTTAATGAGCTTAACAAATATCTACCGTACTGTACAAGCACAGCATAATTGTACACTTTTTTTGTCTTCTCAAACTATATGGAGAAGTGTAGATCAAGAATTCTACTTTTATTGGTTTTAGGCTCTGTGTGGCCGTATCCCTTTTTTGGGGAAGTTTAGCATGGAAAATCTTTTCGGTTTAGAGACTGGTATGAACTGTTAATTGTTTTCACTAGAATAGTAGCATAGATTAGAACTATATATATTAGTATTAAAGCAGAACTAAAGCTACAGGACTCATCTGTGCACATTCTCTCGCCACCATCTTCCTTTGTTCTACCAGTGAGATCTTCCACCACCTTGATTGCTTACTGGGGTGATGTTCATCCATTCCTGGCTACCAACAGGATTAGGCAGACAAGTCAAGTTATTGCAAAAGGGACATTGCCTCTCTTTTTCTGCAATACCCATCTGCCTGATCCTTTATTTTGTAAAGTAAGACATTAGTTCCACTTTAGTTCCAAGAGTGTGCTGGCCTTAGCACCAACCCAAAATTCATCTGATAAAATAGGGTCATGTTTTCTGATAATTTACTATATAAAGATGCATTTCTTTGAGACATGCATGAAAATGGTTTTATAAGGCAGTTTAGAACCTCTATGTATCCTAAAGAAATATGCTTAGAAGGTGATAAAAATGACTAAAAATGAGAGCATCAAACATACAGAGCCAAATAACTGAACCATAATACAGAGCCATGGATAACCAAATGTCTGTCTGTAAAGCCTTTAACAATCTAATATACTTAAAAGGGTCTGTAAAGCTTTGGTATAAGAGTATGAAGATCTAGCTAATAGTTTCTGTGTTTATACATTACCTTTCACATCATTAAGCCTTTCAGTATTTTGTCAAAGTCACTTGTTCTGTTTGAGGTTATCTCTTTGTATATTCTTTGAGAGCCTTAGAAGTTTTACAACATTAGCTGGTCTGTGTGCTAATAGGCTGATGTTCATAGAGACATCGATAGCCAGGTTGAAAAAACACCATGGAGTTCAACCACAAGGAAAATCAATAAAAATACCAGATATCCTCAATTTTTAGACAGAACCCCATGCACACCATTATACAAGTATAAGCCCAGTTGATCCTGAGGAATGTGAAAAAAAGTCTAGTAAACCATGGTCCTATTTGCTCCAACGGGGGGAAAAAAGGAACAGTCTCTGATGTAATTCTTTCTGTTATTTAATATCCAGTTGTATTCTGTAAACCTGGAAATACATTCATATTTTTCCTAAAACAATCTGGTTAACACGCTATAACTACTTCCTAAAGGAGATAACACCTATACTGTGTATTCAGAGAATGGAATTTTTTGGGCATCAAACAAAATAGTATATAGTAAAAACTTTATTAGTTACAGATTTAAAATCATAACAATATGAAACAACAAATATCAATTCACTGAATAAAATAAACAGATTAAACAAATAAAAATACCTTCCCACAAACAGAGCTAGGTTCCAGTGTCAAACATGTATGTAATACCTTCATAGGCCATATTGGTGATCCAGTATGACTTATGATGTCATTATTTACAGTCAGAACTCCCATTCTGAGTGTTTGTTCTAGGTCAGTGACTCACAAGTTAGTGAAGTCAGAACTAGGATGCAGAAACAGCTCCTATGTGCTTACATTCACAGGTTTCCTTTTAAGTTCACCTGTGCCCAGTCTTTGGATTTTAAAATATTTACATATTCTTAACAAGCAGTGAGACAACCTTCACTTACTTCACTAGCTGCTTTTAGTATGAAGTTACTTTATATCAATGGGTTTTTGATTTTGAATAGCGAGTGAGAGTATTAGAACTCCTGTTAGGGTTTCATTGTTGTCTGTGTCTTTTCTAGAGATATTTTGTTCCGGGGCCATTGTCATGGACTGAAAGGGGGGAATGTATATTGTACATCTATGTAGCCAGCAAAACAAGAACAGAGGTTAAAATTCAGGTTTTAGTTGGTTTCTAACATCCTTAGAAACATCTGTTGTGTGTTGACATTTGAAGACTGGCAGGCTGGAAAGAAAACTAAAAGAACCTGTGATTTCCACACCTCATTTGCAATCATTTAATATTATTATACTGGAATTATATAGCGTTGACATATTACACAGCAATGTACAAAGTCATGTCACTAACTGTCCCTCCTAGGAGCTCACAATCTAACGTCCCTACCTCAGTCATATGTCATTACACAGTCTAAGGTCAGTTTTAAGGGCAAGCCAATTAACTGAACTGTATGTTTTTGGAATGCGTGAGGAAACCAGAGAAACCCATGCAAACATAGGGAGAAGCATGACTCCATGCAGATATTGTCCTGGATGAGATTCAAACCTGGGACCCAGCGCTGCAAAGGCCAGAGTGCTAACCTCTGAGCCACCATCCTGCCCAATTTCTCCGCAATTTCTTTATATACAGAGGTGAGTTAGGGCTTATTTTGAAGTATTTTACTTCTCGTTTAGAATATGCTAATACTTTTATGATAGACTATAACTGAAACACATATATCTGTGTTATGGGAGAAATAACTATTGTAGGACATGCACACATCATTACCAATAAAGATTGTTTTCCTTTATGCACTGAAGTGACTGCATATTGCCAAGCAAATACTATCAGAACCATAATTCGAAGTAGTGTGCAATAAAGATGTTGAGAAACCTGAGAGTAATAGTATTAACAGATCTATTTCTTAGGTTTGCCTTTCACAAAATGAGATACATTATAATAGTATCCTATATTGACTAATGCTTTCAGAGCAAATTCTTGGACATATGGCTCATGCACTTACATTTCTAATGTCTACATGGAAAATCAATTTCTTAATGAATGGTTCCTGGGTTACAACAAGTAATTTTAGGGCACATCTGACTTAACTAATGGAAGCATCAATACATCAATTGGTCTTCTTCCTGTTAAAACCATTTTTCTCAAGAAAAACTAAATCACAATTGTTTCACTTTAAAGTCTGCTGTGCCTTTGTTTCAACAGATAAACCCATAGTGAAGAATTTAATGAGCTCTAAAAAAACAACTCGGTGTATCTTCAGATTTACTTTTTCTCTCTGCAGGATCTACAGTTGTCTCAGTATTATATTGCTTAAGATTAAAAACTTCCATTTAGGCTGTACATCTATTACAAATGTGAAAAAAAATGACTTGCACTCCTTTCATATTAATTCCTTCTAAGGATGAATTCCACTGCGTACCATGAATTTGTCTTGTAGCTTTTATCTTCACATTTCTCCATAAACCCTAATGGAGATTTTGTGAGATAAAACAATGAGATAAATGTAACAGATATCAGCATCAAGTCAGCTTTTTTATTTTCATTTGAAGTCATTTCCTTTATAAAAAGTTTAAAAAAAAAAAAAATCTATCTATATATATATATATATATATATATATATATGTAGCCTTTGCTGTATTTTGTTAGAACTAACTATTTAATGTAGATTCTTTAAATTCTACTGTCTGCTTATAACTATGTAAGACATACAAACATGATTCCCAGATTTAACTGGTACTAGTGTTTTAGGCTTATCACACAAGTAGATCAGCCTGTTAAGGATCCATGCACTAATTGATGCATGTAGTAGCCCTTATAATTTGTTTTCCTTTTAAAACACTTTTCAATTTGAATCCCCACTTTTATAATGCTAAATGTAAAAAAAAAAACATTTTTGAATGGGGCTTTCCTAATAGGGACATTATTATTAGTATGAATAGCCACACTTTTTTGGCAAAACCTAGATGACCTTATGTGTCCTGTGGCCTTTTTAGAAAGTCTTCAAGCTAAGACCTGAGGGCTTCAGAGGTCGAGACCACCATTGCCCTTTTCTACTTTCTTATATATATTCATTTTTGATTGACAGCAACCTTGATGAAAACATGTAATTTTAAAATTGTAATTTTAATTAAAGAAATATTTTTATAACTAATAAAAAAGTAATAATGAAAACAAGAAGAAAGAAAAAGGGTGTTTGTTACAGTCAAGAAACAAAGTAATGGGAAACACTAAGGAGTACACAGGGGCCCAAAAGGAAGAACATAAGTATTAGGCACTGGAACTTAACTGTACAGGGCCTGAGCATGGTACATTTTCAACAGTATGAAAAAAGAAAAACACAATATAAAACAAATTGCATTCTGGAGGATCCAGTTCCACCGAAAGAAGAGTGATAAGGACTTTAATCCTTGTTCAATTCAAGTCTTTATCTTAGTATAGTCCCTTAGGTCGTGTCTTCCATGGATTACCTCAAAAAATTATAATAAAGTTTAGTACCTAAATAAAAATCAATAATGGGAAGAGGAAGGTGAGTGGCAAGGGGGTGTGGGGGTATTGGACTGGAATATGTGAGTAAAATTATTCCAGTCCTTCCATGTTCGATCAAATTTGTCCAGCTTATTGTTTAACAGTTTCAACATTTTCTCTCCAAAGAAGTTAGTCTGAATGAATAATTTGTTCTTTGAAGTTTCCATCATCTTTCAATATATATATATATATATATATATGTCAAGATCTTTTATTCAAACATTAGACAGAAAGCTATCAGAAGCCAAAAAATCAAAAGCAAAAAGGATAATAAAAGGATATTAACATATTTTACTGCTCGATATCTTAAAGTAAAAGGAGTGTATTTTCAATGAGTCCATATATTGAGCTATTACTGTGGCCTTTATTTCATAATTATTTATGTAACATTTATATTACTACATGATTGCTCCTCAATATTGTTTGTATTGTGTAATGATAGCAACTAACCAACATTGCATAACATCTGTTCAATGTCATTACCACCAGATTTCTGGTATATACATTTTGAGCTACTATCATTAGATCACAGATTTTTCTTGTGAGGGAGATCAGTTAATTCCCTGCATAAAAAGTAAACAGTGCACTTTTTATTTGTCAATTCCTTTCATGATTTATTAAGCTATGGATTTAGCATGATGATGGTTATTACATTTTCTTAGGTGTCCCCATAACATTCATGTTCTCTCCAAAGTGCCAGACCTTGCACATTACTGTCTACTGAGCACCATTCTGTAGTCTCCCAGTAGTCTGGGAAATCCACATAGACTTCTAAGAGCCTGACAGCTAGGAAGATGAGACTACTGGTGAACTATAAGGAAGGAAAAATGCAGAGACGACGGATCTGAAGAAGAACATTTTAAAGTTTAGACCACAGAGGTGAATAAAACTACCATCGTACACCCCCTGGCCTTGGATGCTTAGACAGAGAGTTAGTGGCGTTCTTTAAATACTATGGAATGCCTTGTTGAGTATACCAAGTAACGCAAATTCCAAAGCTGCTGTAAAAAAAAAAAAAACTTTATGCTCTTACTGCACTATACACCATACATTATACATTTTTACTGACATCTTTGCCTAGAATAGGATCATCTTTCCCTGACAGGTTGTCATATGGAAAGCAGTATGCTGTCATTGTCTCTGATTGATAGGAACTTCCATGGATTATGTGACCCTGCAGCATGTCCAGGTGATGTTTGTATCCAGCTGGATAGGGCTCTGGGCTCTCTCACTCTTGACAGCTCATGGCTCCTCTTCCCTTTTTAACTGTAGGTGTTTTTTGTCTCAGTTTGTCCTTATTAGGAATTTCACTTTGTGCCTGAAAATTAGATTGCATTTCCCAGCAGGACACTTATTCTAAATTCTGCACTTTTACCTGGACGAGCATTAACCCTTCCCTTCCGAGGGCAGCAGGTATGCTATAATATATCAGCTGACTTAATAAGTAAACATTTTAACAGTGTGAAACACTCTTCTCCAAATGCAGCAGGCTCAACAAGAATAATATTTATCTTTTCACAGAGGAGCTGGGCCATTTTTCAGACAAAATCTTTATATGTATGGCTTTCTTATCCTAGAAACTTCTATGCAAAACCAAATCAGACTAAAATAAAGTCAGTCTCTGTCTTCCAGCAGTTCCTGTTTTATAAAACATTCACTTTACAAAGAAATAATTGTGCCGTGCATTGTAGAAAAGACAATAATATGCACATCATTATCCAGCGTTAGAATGCAGTAGAAATGGGGAAAGTGAATTAGTGCTATTTTGTAAAATGCATTAAAATAGGATCTCACAGTAGTATTAGCAGCTTACTGGATACTTTATATTTTTGAATTCATATATTTAGCTGGCGGGCTGAGATAATTTACAGTGTTTATATCAGATGTAATGCTTTTGCTTCAAACTAAATGGCTGTGCACTGGCAAAAAGGGATTATTCATAGAAATTCAATTGGGAAGCTTTGTTTAAAAAATAAAACATTATATAGAGACAATATAAAATGTACATGCAGTTCAGTCAATGCTGCTTGACAAGGTGAACTCACATGTGTACGTATGCCTAATTTAAGCCTTTGTGTGTATTAAAATCTCTTTATTTCTTTTGACCTTACAAACCTCATACCTTGTTACTATCTGTTTATGGGCAAACAGACAATGAGGATTTAGATTATTTGACAATTTAAAGGACAATTTTTTTATTCCAAGAAAACATTTTAGCCTTGAGTGGACAACTCGAAGATAAACCTCCATTCTTCTTTTTATTTCTCCCGGAAACTCCAGTGGTTAGATTTGTTTGTAGGTTATATCCTTGCCCTGTGGCACAAAGCATTAAAAGGTAGCTAAGGCCAAAATAGTTTTTCTTTATTTCTGAACAGTGTAGGTATGGTTAAACCCCAACAAAGTTGTTCACGTTATATTGTACAAATGTCAAGTCTCCTTTAATCTCCACCTGATATGTAGAGCCAGCCATACTTTATGGGATAATTTCAGTCAATTAGTGGAAAATCTGATCAACATACGATCAACACATTCTTATTTTTCTTTGTATTTTCTATCAATATTTGAAAAAAGTGGCCTGACAAAGGCATTATATTATGCCAATTGGTTTAAAATTGTATTGAAACTGAAAACACTTTTTGTATTAAGATCAGTTTTCAAACATAATTGGTACTTTAAATGTTTGTAGTCAATCTCATGTTCCAGTAAAATTAAAATATTCACTTAAGTGTGAAATTAATAAGTGAAGATTCATTGTTGACATTGGATCAAGTATCACCATTGGTAGATCTACTTACATTCTGTTCCAGTAACAACTGCATGATTTTAGATTCCCCATGACTTTAGAATGCGGATTAATCATCTCAATAGGACGTGATGCCAGTATGTTGTTTGGTAATAGCGTTTTAGGTTGGGAAGAATTACAAAGTGAGGATATTTCACCACTGAGTTGCCAAGAAGTTTAGGGATCCAGCATGCATAGATTTTGAATAAAGGTGGCTTTTCAAAGTGTTAGGTTTCAAAAACAGGTAATTGTTGTATCACTGGGTATATCATATTTGTCCTTTTGATATTATGTGGCAATTGATGGGGATTACATGAGCTATTTATAAACATAATTGTTATTTATTTTCTTCTTATATTGCTAGTTGAGTTTACCTAATAAATATTTTTGTTTTTTACTCCACAGTTATCCTGGTGGTAGTTTTTGGGATCTGCTGGGCACCTTTTCACACTGAACGACTGATGTGGAGCTTCATTAACAACTGGACAGATGAAATGCATCAAATGTTTAGCTTTGTACATGTGATCTCCGGAGTATTATTTTATCTTAGTTCAGCAGTTAATCCAATCCTATACAATTTACTCTCTACACGTTTTCGTGAGATGTTTAAAGAGGTCATGTGCCATGGAAGGAAGAAGAGGCTTGGTTCTCGGAGGTCTTCCCCCAGTGTTACACGTGTCACTACACGGAGCACTGTTTGTGAGCATGTTCCTGGAAATGGACTTCCCTTCGCTGAGGTGGATGAATTTGATGTGTATGAAGAATGTGAGAATGTGGCAAAAAATGAGTCTTCTTTTTCTTGATCTCTTCTGTATAGATCCATCATGCATTTTACACTGGATAGTAAACTATAATGCACCTACTACCCTTGCAGACTGTGGAACTTACACAGAAATTTCCAGTTCAGTCGACCCATAAAACACCATAAAAAGCTAAACGTTTTTCAAATTACAGTCTAGTAGTATGGTGGTCAAGACCCCTTTTCTTTGACTAATGTTCGAAATAAAAATAGTTTTTGTGACATGAGAGTTGTGAAGGTTACTTCAGACTGTCTTCTGAAGATCACAAGACACTTATATGTGATCAGGAAAGTTATATATAGAAAAAAGAGATTGAAGATCTTAGATTTATTATGTATTCTCCAGACTGTTTTCCCCAGAACCTGCTCTTTCTCACTGTAAAATGTTATAAGAAGTAGGAATGACTGGGACTGCATTCCAGAAGCAGGAGCTAGACAGGTTAATAATGTATATGCACTGCATCCTTTCACGCAGCCAGGAATTATAGAAAGCTCACTGTCATTTAGCCCAGTTATAGTCTCATGTAAATAAGAGAAAATGACACTTAGTATGTATGGTATGAAATACAAATTTTTCTTCTTAAACAGTCACCAAACCTAAAATTAAATATAAATAAATAAATATATATAAATATATATATATATATATATATATATATATATATATATATACTGCTGGCTTCTTTTTGGTTCCCATGTTACTACTGGTGACCCACTCTGAAAAGCCTGGTAAAAAGCTTTACAATAGGATAAGCAAACAATAAATCACAGCAGAAAAATTCTGTGACTGACACAATGAAAGGGTAAAAGTGGATGTTTATTCCCCTTGTCACCTGTTAAAGGCCTAACCTCAAACAACTGCAAAGCAATACCAGTGATTAGTGAGATCAATGAGATCCAAAGTGGAATTGGAGATATGCAACTGACTGCGGAACCTAACTGCCACTTGCAAGTCAATTGCTAACCACTTGCCATTTGAGAATTGTTAAAAAGCCCCTTTGCTGCACCACTGTTACACAGACTGCAAAAAAATGCAAAAAATGATTGGATTAATTCCAAATTGTTTTTTCACTAACACTTTTTCATTGTACTGTCCTTTTGAAAAACAGTAGTTTTTTAGTAGTTAAATAAGACAGATGTTACAGAGGCCAAAATATCAAAACAAAAACAGGAACAATTTAGGAGGGATAAGGGGATTTGGTTCCAAAAAAGGAACAGTCGCTCCAAATGAAAGGCAGTTGGGAGCTCTGAAAGTGCATTATAAATCAAGGTGGCCCATGGCCTGACTACCACTCTAGTAGATACGCACTGTATCCACTAGACCAAATACCGTCTGTCCTCTGAACCCAACACCTGCTGGACAGACATTAGGCCGGTAGATGGAATTCAACAAATTGGGGTTAAGTCACATAGCTGTCACAAACTTAACAATATTCAGACAATTTAAAGTCTTCTCTCACTGCTCAAAATGACTTGTGAACATAGACAGGGTCTTATGCTGCTGTACTGAAAAAAGTAAGTGAATAAATTAGTGAAGTGCCTCCCTAGTTCACTGCTTCTTTCTGTGCCATTAATCTGCAAAGATATAGGCAAATTAGGCCACAATCTCTGGTATTCTCTTTCCTGGTGAGCATGGTTCCACAGAATGCTGGGTAAGAAGTAGGCCACAATGTCCTGGCCTCTCTGGTTGTTCCTGAAACCACCATGGTACCCATCAAACCCTAGTCTATATTTCACATCAGTTTTCCTCATGTTCCGCAATATTTTTTGCCTACCAGAACAAGTGCTCCTGGCTCCTGGAATAAATGACTGCTTTGAACGAAACAAAGGAGCGCACACAGTAAAGAAAGCCCCATAATGGGGATAACCTGTGTCTACATTTGTAACAAAATTACTTTACAAACCCTTTAAAAGTGGTAATGTATGAATTACAATCTCATTTTTTTTCAGACAGGTTCAGTAGGGTGGCTTTCGAGACGTTAAAACCAAAAAAAATTGTTACCATATTTTTTTATTGTTAGTATAATATGACAATTTAAAATATTTTAAAACATTTTTATCAGCAGCTGTAAAAGGCATTATGGAAAGGATGCCTTTCATTGCAATGGAGGACCACCAGCCATGGAAAAAATCTAGCCCTGGAATTTCCAACATGTTCACATAAATGAGACCCTAAACCTAGAATGCGGATATCGTCAGATGTCCATTCTTTGGTCTTTTTAAGCCTGTCCATAAATGTACAGTGTATTCTATAAAATTGCAAGGTTCACTCTTTCAACCAAGTAGGTCTATGTCATTACACAGAGCAGAGAGAAAGAGGTGAATAGTGCAGGCAGATTTGCAGGTTCTGCAGACGCCTCGTATCTTGCGAAACAACAGTAGCATTTCGGACATGTTTTCTAACAATCCAGATTAATAACCCACAACACCCCCTCCCCAAGAGGCAGGCATCTGCCTGCAACCACAGACATAACGAGCATTTTCAGACAGACTGGGTGACTGTCATTTCACATGGACTGCTAATTGTGTTTTTTTTCTCCCATTGTTAAAGTATATTCTGCTCTCGTTAAAATTCCTACATTCTTGCAATGACCTTGTCCCAGACACTTTGATGGAGAATTTATCTCCTACAAAACCCAATTAAAGCACAATAAAAAAATTAAGTAGATATTACCTTTATATACTGTAAATTACTTTAGGGGATCATTTAACTACATGGAGGAAAAATACTAGGGGGCATTTACAAACCTGCCCAGTATAGTGTTAAAGCACCTAACCAATCAAAATTGGACTTGAATAACTTAGTGCCACTTCTCACTTACAAGGAGTCTAATTCAGTAAGACAAATCGTAGTTCTCAATTTGCTTTTGTAGTTGTGTTTACACAGACTGTAATGGCCCAAATAAGCCACTATTACTCTGTAAATCTTTGGTTACACTGTAGCTGTAAAGTGTGTTGAAAATCAAAACCCACAAAATTACATAACAGTTACCATTTCCCTTTATTCTTGAAAACGAACAATAGCAGCTTGAATGAACAAAGCTTGAAAGTCATTAGATACTGATGGAAATGACTCTGATTAGATCTGAAATGACAATTATTAAGTTGTTTGTCTCCAAGGAGAAGAACTCAGACTCAGAATATGTCTGTACTTAAATATTCCCATGTGTGACATTGTGTGTACATTCCTATTTATGTACATTAGGTAGACATTTTTAAATATGCACTTCCAGTTATAAGTAGCTTTTTGAAACCACTAATTAGCAAATACAGTCATAAACAGGACTCTTCCTTTCATCAATGTAACATGGCATGAAGTCATAAGAGTGAAAGGGATTTTTTTAATGAATATATAAGAAAATAGGACCCCTGGCTTCTGGCCATGCACATGAAATATTAGAAAACAGATCTTGTGGTAATATGGCATGATTGTGTAAACATGGCTAGAGGGCACATATTATTAGCCCTGTTTCTGAAAATAATAAGGAAACTACTGTCTTTCCTTTCAGTATTCTCCCCAGAAATTCTTTTAAGTTGGGTAGGAAGAAGCTGTAGGTGGGCAGCGACCCCTGTATTGTGATTTAAAATTTTAGTAGCCGGGGTGCATCTGGCTAAAAAGACGCTGGTGAGAACACTGCCTTTAAATTTCACCCGCTGTGCCATGTCACTTCTACAGTTTCCTTCTAGCATGGCACTATTAGGACTATTGCTTCTAAGAGCAAAAAATATTACCTAGCATGCCATTTTTATTTTTAATGAATTAGAGAATAAAAAACAACTCTCATTACAATGGCAAATGATTTCTATTTTGCCATTTTCTTAAAAATGCTGAAAGAAGGCAAAGAACAAGGTATTGCCTGTGGTCTTCCTGCCACTGACCTTTTTTTTTCTTACTAAGATACCATGCCTTGTTATCCCTGGGCTACTGGTGGAGGTGGCCATTTTGGTGAACACAGGACTTCCTCATGTCAGAACCTTCAGCAAAGAGAACAATGAGCAGCACAGAAAGTACGCTGCTACCTTCCATGAAGTACAGACAAAATTCAGACACATTTCTAGGAGTTCATTATAACATAACAAATCTTCATTAGTAAAGGTCCACTGTAAAGCACCCTTTAGGCTTTATAAACTGGGCAACAACACGTTAACAGTAATATTTGTCTTTTCAAGCTTAACACTTCATTAAAATTTGAGGGAACAGAAGGAGAAAGGTACTATGTGCCTGATTTATTAAAGCTCTCCAAGGCTAGAGAGCATACACTTTCATCAGGGAAGCTGGGTGATCCAGCAAACCTGGAATGGATCTGGTCCAAGATTTAAAACATTTGCTAACAAAGAGCAAATTACTCTAAAGAAATCCATTTCAGGTTTGCTAGATCACCCAGCTTCACTGATGAAAGCGTATTCTCCCCAGCCTTGGAGAGCTTTAATGCCTTATGGAAGAGGTAAAGAATAAACCTTACTTTCTTAGGCAATCTACTTAGTTTGCTGGAAAATAACCCCCTACTAACCCAGAAGGGTTATGTGTAGGTCAGAGCCAGGGTCCTGCATCCACCATCTCTCCTTCTATATCCGCCGCTCTAATTACCCTAGAGGGTGTTCTAATTTGAGATAGACTCTATTGCGAATTTCATGAAACTTGTTAACAAACTATACTCAAAATTATTTCAGGTCAACTAACCTTTTAAAGCAGTTGGTGCATTGAAAGTGATTTTTCATTGCAATTAAGATTTTAATTTATTATGTTTGTACAGAACATTGTAGATTTAAATACAAGTCGTATAAATATGTATATTTTATGTTATAATGGCAATTTTTTTTTTTCTCTACTAAAATTTCAGGATTTACAGCAGTAGATGTTTCTAACTTTTGGTGTGATTATACTTTTTACAGACTTCATCTTTATAAACTGAATTAACTATTAATATTTCAGGTTTAATCGCCCTTTAACAAAGTCCTCAGGCTTTACATGTAAATCAAGGTGAGCGCTTACATAGTCCTGAGCAGCAGTCATACGTGGTTTATTGCAGCATATATTTTAAAACTAGTGTATCTTCTCTTTACAGGAGACAGTTTTATAAAAGCACAAAAACTAGGTGATTTATAGCCGGCTGCATCTTATTCTTTGCTTGTTATACTGTAATTCATCAAGATGTAAGAATAACTCTGTAATGTCCTGTCAGGAGGCAGACCATAATAGAATTATCATTATAATGTATGTATTTCTGTGTAATGTGTGTATATAATGTTGACACCTATTTAAGCCATGTAATCATGTACAATTAGTCTGTATATAGAAAAGTGATTCTTTAATTTATGTTGAAACAGATTATTATGTGAATAAAGACAACTCTGAAAACTTTTTTTTAAACATTGAAAAATTATTTTGTGTACAAAGTTTATTTGTACTGACAACACTCTATTGCTGTTCTAGAGGCAGATTTTCTGGTGATTAGCAGATAAAGATAACTATCTTTAAATAAATAACCCCAAAGTGATCATATAGTCTGGAGACAACTAACAGGACTTCTGACCACTGCTCCAAAGTGCCTCATGAAACT
Source organism: Pyxicephalus adspersus (assembly GCF_032062135.1). Taxonomy (NCBI): domain Eukaryota; kingdom Metazoa; phylum Chordata; class Amphibia; order Anura; family Pyxicephalidae; genus Pyxicephalus; species Pyxicephalus adspersus. The sequence goes on from NC_092861.1 coordinate 59,114,399, forward strand.
GAATCACTAGTTGGGCACGCATGATACATATTACACCAAGAGGTAGTTTAAATATATTAGCAGCAGTGTAAAAATATTCTATTGATAAAGTGTATGTATACGCAAAACTTTTATTTAGTTATCCTTACTTTGCAGAGATTTCCTCTCACTTCTTTTTCCATCACCATGACAGAAAGTGAAAGATAATGTACTTCACTTATCCCAGGAGGCTATAGTGAGAGATCTAGGTGGTATAGGAAGAAGAACCCAGATAAAGATGGTGGGATTGACTGGACTAGGATTGTGGAAGGATCAGCGGCTTTTCAGGAGTTTTTTGTTTTTTTTAATGATGAAGTGTTTCATTCATTGACACTAAAAAGGTTTATTTTTTTATGTACCAATACCAAGATAAAAAAACATCAGACAATAGTATGCTATATTGCATGCATACAGCAAGCATTAAGGTGTTTGTCAGCTAAACCAGACCTTTTTTTGTAGGCTTGTGTAAATTAATTTGTAATTGTGTAAACATCTTCCATCTTGTGAATCCATCTTGCCCTTTTTCTCCTGCTTTTGAGCACATTGTTCTGTAACCCTCAAGTATTTCTGACAGGGAACATTCTTCTTCTTCATGAAAGAGAAGGGGTTGAAACACAAAGGAGGAGAGAGGGAGATAGAGCATCCTCAATGAGGGTGTAAAGCGCAATAAAGGTTCAAAAAACTTCTAGTGCTGCTAGTAGGACAGAGAAAATGTAGTTCTGTAAAGGAGAGATTAGAGGGGAATACAACAAGGAAAAAAGGAAATTGAGCCTGCTTGCTAATGGTGAAGGGTTGCTGACATAAAACAGGGTGTTCTTTTATTTTTAAAAGGCAAGAAAATAGTACTAATGGTCACCTATCTAGAATGTACAAAGACTACATCCTGGTGCTCTTCTTTAAATTAAAACCTACCTAACCTCAATAGAACACACAAGTCTGACAATTACAAAACAAATACTGCAGCTATTGTAAGATGTGGTCTCTTGGTCTATCTATCTATCCATCTATCTATCTATCTCTTTTTATTGTTAACTAACCTAACTACTGTTCTGCACTTTAAAAGTCTTTTTGGAAAGAAGGATCTCTTACCATGCTTTAAAATCATACAATTATTTGCCAAGGAGCATTTGGGAGTCAGGTAAGAAATAAGCTCTAAATCAGCAGCCGCCAACCGGTGGTCCGCGAAAAAACTTTGGTGGTTTGCGGCTTTGGCCGGTCAGGAGCAGGACCCCACTGGGGGGGTGCACCGGCAAAAGCCACAGACCACGTCCCCTGTACAGATCCCAGGCTCGGGGAAGTGGGCGGGCTATGTCCCTGGACACAACCTGCCCACTTTCCCATTGCAGATCTGAGCCTGGGGTTATGGCATCATAACATCACTATGGGGGAGGTTTCCCCTCTTTGAGTGACACCCCGCTCCCCACGCATGCGCGGTCCAAAACCAGTAATTTTAGTGGTCCGCAGGACTGAAAACGTTGGTGACCACTGCTCTATATGGTCAGTAAAGATGTGTAGAGTGAATGTAAATATAGATAAAAGAACAGTAAAATAAAAAAAGAGGTTTCTGCTACCATTTCAAAACTGTGTTGGAAGGTTGATACATTTAGGAAATTAGCTATTAAGGAATGAAATACAGAACCCCTGCAGAAGTAAATCACTTTATTTTGCATTAAAAGCTAATGTGTTGTTAAATTGAAAACACCTTAAGAGAAAAAACTAAGATGCCACTACAATATTCAAGTTAACTAAGCAATTCCAATTCACTCATTATATGAAGTTGCCATCAGTGGATGATTTAATTAACTACTAAAGTAGTGGCAAGAATTTATAAATCCCTACTTAGCATAATAGTTAGAACTTTAAAAATGGATGCACCTTTGTAGAGCCACAACTAAAGAATACTGATGACAAAACTGATAACAAGTTTGTTATAGGCTGAAACATTACAAAGTGACTGCTTGTAACAAAGACAGGTCTCAGGTTACTAATAAGCTACATACGGTAGAAGAGTTTAAAAGTTCAGTTATGCTTTAAAACATATGGTGGTTAATTCTGGGAGACCACACAATGGACTCAATATGCTGTAATATACATTAACACTATTAGCCCATATCCACAGATTCAGCAGCATGTAGAATTGTCTGTTGAAAGAAATCATTGTTATGTATTTTTCTGTTTATACTCATTACACACATTTGCATAATGTATTTAAATATATTAGTTAACATCAAAATAGTTTATTGGTTCAGATGTGTTTAAGTTACATTTATCAGGAACCAACATATGGTGAATCAGCTCACCTTGGTGCTCAGTGAACTCCTTATTACATATGGCTTTGGGTTTGTCCAGTAGCATGCTCGATGGCTTGTGGTCAGTCTCCGGGCTTTTTGACTGGTAATAAGCGTGTCTTCCTTAAGCTGCATACACACGTGCAATAATTATCATTGGAAACGAATGACTAACGACCGTTCTTCCGACAATCGTTAACAAAAAAAGTGCACAATGACAGCGATGAACGAGGAATGTCACTGGAAATGAACGACCGTCCAGGCACGTCTGATTAGGTGATGATCGTTCGCTATCTATTGTGTGTACGGTCGTTCGGTGATCGTGGATGGTTCTGCATGATTCTTTCTCTTTTACATGTCACTCCCTGCATTTAAACAATCGTATCTAGCGTGTGGACATTATTGGTGGATTGAAATTGAACGATCGTATCGTTACAGCATGTACAGAATTGTACACAATACGATCGTTCAAAATAATCGTGCATAATCGTTAGTCGTTCATTTTCTAACGATTAATTATTGCACGTGTGTACCTAGCTTTAGGTCCTGCTGTCTTTTTTGTTCTAATTTGTTGGTTTATTGTTTGACTCTGTTTTGGCACTTGTTTGACTTGACCTTGCTAGCACTCTGCTCTGACCTTTATTGTGTTTCCACATCCCGTATTTATTGCACACTTTGGTGTTGGTAAACTAAACTGGTAACACTAGGGTCAAGCTTTGGCTACTAGACATTCCTAGTTGGTGCAAAGTTTCTGGCATCACTAGAGTACCACACAAATAAATATTGCAAGTAAAGGTAATGATGCCAAGCAGTGGTGTTCTTGTCCTAACAGGGATCAATCCTTACAACTTGGCATTTTATGATTGTGACATTTCTCGTTTGGCCACATTATGGTCTGAAGAACTGTACGACGGCTGAATGCAAAACTTGTTGTGCATGGTGCGGTTTGTCCCCCCTGGGTACACAGCAGCAGTTTGTAGTGTGCCCAAGAACTGTCAGCTGCTCAGTTTCACAACATAGGTCTGAAAAGGTCCTTATACTGGCCGCTCTTTGGTTCCTTACACACATGTAAACATGTACCTGTAGGTTGGAACCAATATATGACAAAACATGTATTTACTACTCTTAATGATAAACGTTACTTTTCTCTGTAGCACAAACCTAGTGAAGTGAATTACACAGCTGCCAGAGCTCTGTATGGTAAGAGGTTCAGAATTCATTTGAAAGGAGAAAAATATAACTTTTATACATTATATATTGCAATGTTCAAAGACTATCACACATAGAAAGTATATGTGTAATTAACTGTGCATATAAAATTAATGGTAAGAAGGATCCATTAGCAAGCTAAGCAGCACTTAAATGAGCTTGTAGTGAAACTGAAAGGAGCTGTCAAATAAAAACCTAAATTAATTAGAAAAGCTGAAAAATACAAAGAAATTGAAATTTTTTTAACAACATACATCATACAGACACGATTATTTAATTACCTCACAGACAAAGCTGGAAAAAGACTCTTGCTGTACCTGAAGAAAAATCATTAGTGTTATTTATTCATTAATATTGCACCACTAAATTGTGGTTCTGTACAGAGCCTATAGTCATCACTAAGAAGTTTATTAAAAATAAAAAAAACGATAATTGAAAGTTAAATCCACCTGTAAACTAGGTAATGAACCACTACGTTATAAGGGATTAATAAGTAAAATAATGCAAGATAAAGAAAGGTTTTGCAATAACACCCCTTAGATGTTGTCACTGCATTAGTTTTCTGTGGTCAGGCTTGTACCCTCTGCACTTATCCTGTCAGTAACACAAAAGGTGTATTAGGACTACAGAACACCTCTCTATTTTTATGGGATATTTACCTGACCAAAAGGGACCAAATATGGGACTTTATTGAATTAAAATTAAATCTGATACATCTGTTTCGAGTTTTTTTTGTTCTGTACAGTAATGTGAAAAAAGTAAAAGGAAGATGTTGATTTGTTGGAACATTAGATCTTCAATCAAACAATGCCCTTGGATAAAGTTGATCTAAATAAAGATAAAAAGCAAGAAAAATCTGCCCACTGTTATTTTGGTTAAACAAATCCATCTTTCATTTATCAAAAGTGCGTTGTTCCTGGAAGCCTTGTCTTTTCCTGTAGGTTCAATGGAAAGGTGTAGTCTTGTTTTATTGAAGTTTTAGTTTTTTCCTGACACACTTCCCATGCAGGATAAATTGGTGTGATCGCTTCCTAACTGTGGATGCATCTAGCACTTTGACATGAAAAGCTGTTATAATTACCTGCAGATCCTATAATGAATTGTGGAGTTGTTATTATTATTATTACTACTAATAATACTAATATATTATGCAGTGTTGTACATTAACATAGGGGCTGCAGATGACAGGCAGATACAAACAATGACACAAGAGGAGGAGAGGAACCTGCCACAGCTTAGTTATGGAGACATGTATTACCATCAGACAACTCTTATGCAGAATATGCTTGGTCTGTCAGTCTTTGACAAATGATAGCAGTTGACTGAAATCAAAACCACTTTTATTTTTCTTATGTTGAAAGGATTGATTTCAAATATGTGGTGATCTTTTTAAATACTTTGTCAGACTCATGGGTATTTGTGGCATTGTTTGCATAATGACACCACACAAAAGAGAGTGTGAAATTTTTCAGATGACAACTTTTTGGTAATTTAGATTATGATAATGGTAATGATGATTATGATAAACATCATGGGAAGTCTGTATGTCGTTTATCCAGGTATATCATCTTATTCTTTAGGTGTTGTTTGAATAAAGAAAGGATTAACATTTTTCAACAAAATGTGACATGATTGTATGTGCTGATAATAACCTCTATTCTCTGTAAAGCCCTCAGTAAGACCTAGCTCATATAGACAACTGAAAGAGGGGACTTAATGGGTATTTTCAAGTGCTGAAAGTTCTCATTCACCCACCATTACTAAGGGATAAAAGGGATAAGTGACTGAATATCCTTCTAGACCAGCCCCCATCCTACTTACACTCAATCTTGTGTAAATAATCCAACAGAGTCTATGAATGCTTTAAATCCCTGAGGAATAAAGTAACTGGGAAGGTAAGTACAAAGAGAATTGGGTTATTGGGGAAAAAAGACAAGCCTAAAACAGTGTTTAATGCAGATTTATTAACAATATTATTTCTGGTATACATAATGGGACGATGATTATATGATGGATATAAATAATTTCCAGTGTTAATGAAAAGCCTAACATTTAATGTAATTTTCATTTTACATGTTAGTTCTACATTGGTTTTAAAAAGTGAAATTTAAGCAGATTCATCAAAAGACATCATTATGATTACAACAAAGACATTGCACCAATATCTCTGTTTTGCTCCTGTAAAAGATGCACTATAACCATAAAATCCTAAAAGCCATTGTCAAGACTCATTAGGTAAACTCATAAAAGATTATAAAGAATGCTGCTGCCATTAAAGGACTATAAATTAAATTTGACATTCCTTAAATCTGAAGCCTTTTGCAGACACAGTCTCTACATCAGCTGACATTGTAAGAATGGCTAATGGGTAGTAATTTTTTGATGAAAAGGTGATAGCATCTAGAAAACCTATAAATCCTGAACTGCTACAAACCTTAAAGGAAGTCAGAAGAATATCATTCTGACAGCAGTCAAGGAAATTTATGAAAGCCCTACTTTCATAAGATTTCAGAGATTTTGGTCACTGCTTAGTTCATTTTTTTCTTGCTTCTCAATGCTTTAATGACCTGCATGTAGCTTCTTCAACATTTCAGATCTGCAGCCTTTTGGGATTGCAATTTTATCTTCCCACATAAACTTTTCAAGCCAGAAGATAAAGCTGTAATCCCAAAAGGTTGCAGATCTGAAATGTGAGAGAAGCTGCATACAACTCATCAGTCAGGCACTTAAAGCTCCAAAGAACAAATAGCAATGTATTGGATTTGTATATCCAGGGACATAAACAAATTTAACTGCAAGGACTGTCTAGAAAACAGACCCGACAGCAACAAAGAGGCTTATTTTTCAACATTTTTACTTAGATAACTCTTTATATAAGGTACAAATTGTTTGTTTAGACTTAATGGTAGCTCAGAGCGTTCTGGGATACCTCTAGCATGCACAGAAGGGGCTTTTCATGCATGCACAGTGAGATGGGAACGTTTCTTTTTTTCTTTACAGCAGGATAAGTCCCCTGATCTTGTGCAGTTCGTAGCCAAATCAAGGAAGAAGATGGCAGGAGAAGCGTCAGGGCAAAGGAAGATTCCAGGACCCAATGGAGAAATTGGGGGCTCTGCAGAAGAAAAAGTAAGTGGTGTTTTTTTATTAAGGATTCTAAAAAATATAACTACAATGCCTTACAAAAGAACTCTCATTGCATCCCCCTCTCATTGCAATCTGAAATTAAGATGAATTTTCATCTGAATTTTATGTAAAAGACTTAGCAATACAGTCTATTTTGTTGAACTAGAATGAAATAAAAATAGCTATTAAATACAAAAATAATTTGGAAAATTGTGAGCATTAATGCTTTCATCCTCTTCACTAGGAACTCCCTTAAATAAGATCTGATCCTACCAACTAACTTCAGAAATTGCTATAAGAAAACATGTTTTGAGTTTCCCAAACAACTTTTTGGTGGATTCCCTAAACACATGGAAGAAAGTGCTCTGGTCAAAAAAAACTAAAATAGAACTTTTTGGCAATCAAGGCAATTTCCACATGTGATACAAATCCAATGTTTCCCACCCCTCCAAGACCACCTTGTCCCACCGTGAAACATTGTGGTGGCAGCATCATGCTGTGGTCATGTTTTTCAGCAGGGACAAGAAAACCAGCCAGAATAAAAGGAAACATGCATGATACTAAAAATAGGAATATAGGAAACTAGAAGTTAAAGTCCTGATTAAATGACAAAATTCTCCTAGATGTGTTGAACTAGTACAGACATACCCCAAGAGTCTTGCAGCTGTAATGCAGCAACAGGGGACTTTACAAAGTATTGACTTAAAGAGGATGAGAATGAACGCTATGTTCTGGTTATTTTTCCTAATCATTTTCTACATTTACCTGTATGGAGTTTGCATGTTCCCCCCATGTTAGGTTTCCACCATGCACTCCAGTTTTCTACATGCTCACAAAAACCTTTATTAAAGTCAGTTGGCTTCCCCAAAAATTGTCTCTGCTATGTGTAGAAAAACAAGCAGCAAACAGCAGAGTGCAGGCTACCAAACTAATGGTCACAACATTGATAATACAATAAAACTAAATAAATACAAATACATTTTAAAAATAAAAAGCCCAATTTTAACCCTATAGGTTATATTGTGAAAAAAACATAACAATCACCGAGTAGGAGGAATACTTTCACAATGCACTCTATAGACTCTATTTTTAATACAGGGAATCTGACATTCCCCTAAACATTGAAACCCATGGACCTACCTGATGATGCCATTATCTCTATCTATAGATTTTTATGTAGATATCATATTTGTAGAACTATTTAACATTTTTGGAATGGTAAAGGGGTTTTATATACTTTTATACTGATATTCCTGGTTAAGAGGGCAGTCTTTAATAAAGGTGGCTTTCAGATTCCAGAAAGGCTTCCCCCAGGCCCTCAGAAACATTTTGGGACACATGTTTTGGGGATAAGGCCCTTTCCCTCAACATGGCACGCCCACTGTTAAGGAGAAATGGGGGTCTAGCATGTTCAGGAAAGAAAAAAAAGATTAGATACAAAATGTCTGCTACACATTAATTTTTAGACTACCATTGAATTATTATAAAACATATCTTTTCAGATCTACTTTAAGGGTGATAGTATTACCAGAGCTCTGATTAATGTTATAGGAATAAATAATACTGGAGAAAAGGGTACTAAAAATGTCAGTATATGGTGAAAGCTATATTTATTTTATTGTATTCTCAATTTGGACACAATAAATAATTACTAGTTACCTATTTGCAGTCACACTCAGCCAGATTCCAAATTAGCTGAGACTAGCAGAAAGTATTAAAACCTTACTGTTCAGCTACAATATAATGTAATGACTATTCAGGTGCCTAGCTACACCATGCTGCATTAACTAAACTGTCTTCAACATTCCTATGCTTATGATTATATACATAGGTACTTTTGATTGAAGAAAATTACGTTTACTTTTGAGTAAGTAGTGTTTCTATTACTTGTCATTTTCCTTTTCTTATACATCTCCACATATTTTACTTTCATTCTGTTTCAGTAGCAGAATTCCATCCTGCCTCCTTATTTTCCTTTTCTTGCTTTAGATCTTAAACCCCACATTAAAAATAATATCACTTTAAATTCAAAATATAAATGTATTTAAATGTTTTAGGTTTAATATGTGATAGACATTTAAAATTCTGTAGACCTTCAATCATGAGACCTTTTAATTTGCTTCAAATGCCAGCAGTTCACTACATCAGATAAACGTGAGTGATATGCTATTGGAACAGTATGTTCCAGCTTTCAGCCTATGATTTTAGGAAACCTTTAAAGCATGTTCTGCAAAAAGGAAGATCTGAAAAGCTAAGGTCTGCTGTATGTATGCTCTAATAAAGCTTAAAGCCTGCCTGAAATTGCAAGTATAGATGTGCAGTGAGTGCATATTTTCAGTCTTATCTCCTCTTTCAGAAGTTCCATAGTATGTCTAAATGTGATTATGCAGTCCAAAGCTTCAGTTCATCATCAATCTGCCACAGCAGGTTAATGAACAGAAGATCAGGAATAAGCACTGTGCAATCCCACGGAGTATAGCCCAGTGGGGTGCTGTGTGTACCCCCCCCCCCCCCCCAACACACACACACACTCTCTAGGGAACAGAGCTGTGCTGCTTTTGGAAACCATCAAAAAATAATATATACAAAGACAATTAATTGATGTCCATCCAATGTCTGTATGAGACTTGATAGGAACCAGATTTAGACAATCAGTAACCTGTGAGACACCCCCTACACACAAAACAAATCTGCATGATATTTGTGATAAGGAGCTTACACATTACTCATCTACTTTACCAAAGACCACTAAAGTGGCAGCGCAGGCAGCAACATATTCACAGTGAAAAGGATATTTTAGGGCATTTCCTGGCAAAAATTATTCAAGCATCATAACACAAGGGGTAACAGGACTGTAAAAAGAAGAAAGACTTCAATGGGCCAATAAGCAGAAATTTGAAAGAAATTAGATTTGAAGTTCATAAAATACAATTTATCCATAATACCATATTATAAATATAAAGAAATGTTTGTATTTTCATCCATGTGTTTTGTCATTATATTTTAAAATTCTGCAATACTAGACTCTTTATTGGTGATGAGTATGAGTCATTTAACAGATAAAGAAAAAAAAAACAAAGATGTTTAGTATTAAATGTAATAAAGTATAAGATGTTTTTTTTTTTCCCCAAAACCAACATGTCTGCAAACCTAATTTTTCTGGTGATACTACAGGTATGCCTTACGCACCTATAATTTGATATACTAATGGTGCAGGTTCAAAGATCGCTATTTTCACTGTGTCTTCATTGCTTTATAGATTTACAAAGGTACATGTGATACATAAATGAAGCTCTTCTAGACAAGGAACAGCAAACATTAGATAAAAATGGAATATTCAGAGGTTCCGAATGAAAAGAAACAAACGATTAGCAGCCTGGAGGTAGTGTTAGTCCTAAAAGCTTCATTTTGTAGCATTGCAAAGTTAAGTTCCAGGTTCCAGTCTCAGCCAGGACATTGTTTGCAAGGTGTTTGTAAGTTCTCCATGTGCTTGCGTGGTTTCCTCTGGGCAAAATAACTGGCTTATACCGTCCATCAGCCCAAGTTGAAAATTTGATTAAAGGTCTGCTTTAAACTTCTATGTCAGATATATTTCTGTTGAGTCAGACTATAATTAGTGACATTATATATAAAAAAATATTTATATATATCCATTGTATTTGTATCTAACGGCAGAATGGTGAGATATATCAACCACAGGCAAATCCTTAGAGTAGCAGGGAGTTTTTATAGGTTTAGAATATAAACTGTCATCATTATAGTATCACTGTTCATGAAGGTGAAAGCTCTTGCGGTGATTACAACTAAATTAATGAAAATGTGCCAGCCGTTTTAAAAAATACTGTGTTAATGTCTTAATGGATGTTTCATAATAGGTAGGATAGGGTAGGCAGTTTATTCAGCAGATGGCTGCCAGTGCAATTCTAAAAAGAATGCTATAAGTGACCATGGACCTTAGGTAGTGGGAGCAATATCCACTCTCAAATGTAAAGCCATGCTTCATTTTGAAGAAAATTGGGAGATTAAGGTTCTAGCAACTATCACTGAACATAAGAAGTGTATCTGTCTGTCATTTGTAACCCCTATTTAATGTACAGCGCTGCGTAATATGTTGGCCCTATATAAATACCGTTGATTAATAACAATTATAATAAGAAGAATATGTGCTGGGGTTGAGAGGCAAAGTAACCATAAGGCCAGTAAATTTTCCCAGAAAAGGCAGCCCTAACATGGGCAAGATCAAGCTTAGATTAAACAAAAATTGTACTTACCTTTACTGGGGAAAAGCCCTTAATCCCTCTGGACACTGAGTCTAGTAGGTCCTGCACCATCACGGCTAATCTGTTCTTTCCAATGCATATGGGACAGAAGTCCATCTTCTTTTTTTCTTCTTCCACTTTCCGGACCAGATCTTGCAATGTGTAACAACCAGGTCAGGTGACATGTCTTCCTGAAAAAGTAAAAGTGCAGATCTCCCTGAGTATGTGTACAGTTCTGGAAAGTCCCTCATGATGATAGCCCGATTTCAGGCCTGTGCAGGAGCAGTCCCTGCCTCTTGGGATATGTGAAGTATGTATCCCAGGAGGCTGTTTCCCCTTCAGTCTTTACCTCCACAGCAAGGCAAGATGGAAAGGTAGGGGATTACCGCAAAAAGCATTTAAGATAAAACAATTTAACCTCCTAAATGGTAACCCCGAGTGTGGCTCGGGGTAAAAAACAACAGCTGATAGCGGCAACCCTGAGCCACCCTCGGGGTAGCTAAAAAAATAAAGAATAAAGACCTACCTGGTCCCGCCGGCGTCCTCCAGTGACCTGCCCTTACGATCCCATCCTCTAGGTGCATACTTTTCCGCTAATCTGTCCCCCGGCAATTGCGCTGACGTTCCCAAGCAGTTCCCGGTGACGTTGGTGCATGCGTTGGTGCATGCGCGGGAGCGTGGCAGGAATTTCAAATTATTTTGTATTGGATTTAATACAAAATAACTATTGAATTCAATACAAAGTAATCATTATAAAATATATATATTATATATGCTACTGTACAGTTATATTACAGGTTTTAGTATTTTTTATTTATTTATGCACACTTGTTTTAACAGTTTTTTTCTTGTAATAAATAAATATTTTCAGTGAGTTATGCCTAAGAATTACAGACCTACAATGTAAAATAAATTTTCATGAAAGACAATGTAGTGCTTTTAGACATATAAATCCAGACAGAAATGAACCACCCATGTAGTTAAAAAAAACCTCATTTTTAAATTATATAAAGGGTTAGCCAACCTTTTGTATAATGTTAAAATGTGGTGTTAGGTCCACTTTACCATTTACTGATAAAGTGCAAATTTACATAAATGTAGCAGTCTATAGCTCTAATTTGCTTTGTTTCATTTGCACATATTTGTGTCAGGTCACTAGTGTCAGGATCAGAGGAAGGCTCTAACTGGTATAAAGTGCTTGAGCTGCAGTGTATGACACCAGCTGTCATCATCTCCTAGATTCACATTCACACTCTTACTTATATTGAAGAACAGATTCTGCTATCTGTAGGACATCACACTGATTACTCCACACTGTGCCATAAAGCCGCAGAGAACACTCTGTAATCAAATGAGAGCTTGGACACAAGACATTGACAGGTCACATATCCAGGCCTTCCTCCTTCTGACACTTTTTTCCCCAGCTCATTAATATGATTTAAAATATCTCCAAATTCACTGGAATTTTTTATGAAACACAATGACAGCAAATCTTTTAAAGTTGTGATCATTATATTTTATTCTATTGATATGACACCTTTCAGCCATACTATCAATGACCAAGTGTGTTTAGCTAAAAAAAAGTATGAAAATATTTTAAATATTCTAATAAATCCTAAATCATGATTCTGGTGGAGACCACAAACAGCTATCATTGGACTACAGAAATATAGATAGACGGTGGGTATAAAGTGCCTGCAGAAGATAAGAAGCAACGAAAAGTAACCAAGTATTAGGAAGATGAAAAATAATAGTTTTTAAATAAAAAAAATATAATACAAACAAATTCATCCTTGCGTTAGGGTTCACAGAAAAATAGCTGTGTTCTACACATATTTATTATATTACTAACTGTAAGAATACAGAATAAAAAAATACTTTTATACCTAGCTATATACAGAGGAAGGACATGAACTTTTAGGTAACTTGAAAGAATAGTAATGCATCAAAAACAACTAGATGCATATTGTTCATGGGGCTGCACAAAAAGTATAAAGAGTAAAAAAAAGTATATTAAAGTAAAGTGTAGTATAGTAAAAAAAAGTATAAATAAGTAAAAAAAAAATATATTAACATCTAATCATATAGAATCATGTAGTTTTTCAGTCTTGACTGGGTGACTGGGTACCATTTTCAAACAATATGTAGATGACAATCATGATGACAAATTTTGAGAAAGTTGTTCAATAGTCAGATAAATTGTAGATTTTTTCAATTTTAATTTATTTTGTATAATAATTTATTAGAAAAATTGTGTTTGTTGTATGGATATGCATGGTGACAATTTTCTTGGATAACGGTCATTATAATATTTGGTGATTATTGGCTTGATTTATTACCTCCTGGGCGGTTAATTTCTGCCGCGCCCCTGTTGACTCATCAGATGCGGAGGACGCCGGCCGGAGGAAGCGAGAGGATGAGGATCGCGAAGAAGGACGCCAGTGGACCTGGTAGGGCTTTATTTACTAATGTTTTACATTGTTTTAGCTACCCTGAACGTGACACGGGGTTACGGCTTTTAGCATCTTTTTTTTACCCTGAGTTACACTCTGGGTTACCGCTGGAGAGGTGAGGTTAAAGCTCTCCAAGGCTAGAGATGATACACTTTCGTCAGTGAACCTGTGTAATTCAGCAAACCTGCAATGTCATTTGCCATTTGATAGCAAATGTTTTCCATCCTGGAGCAGATCCATTCCAGGTTTACTAGATCATCCAGCTTCACTAATGAAAGTGTATCCTCTCCAGCCTTGGAGAGCTTTAATAAATCAGGGCCTTTAAATCTACATAGTCATGTTGATTCAAGTTATTTTTTTTACTATAGGTAGCATCCCTGTAGCAGTTCTGGATCTAGACATGCACTTCAATACTTAGAGGGCACTCTAATAAACAATATATAGGGCATGCATAGTGTGTTTGTATATATATCTTAAATTAGGTTTTTTTTCCCAAGAAATAAAAGATAAAATGATTCATATTAAAGTCAGATAATAAATAACACTTATAATAATAAATACATTTATAAATAAATAAATAAAATATATGTATTGTATTCACATAATAAAAAAATATTTAATTTATTTACAGCCAGCAGATCTATCTATGTTTACCTGTCTATTCTAGGCTATTTCTAATTCTGTTGAAAAAAAATCAATAGCTTGAACTTAAATACAGCCACCAAGCCTATCCCATCCTGCCATCTGTTTTCTAAACAGTTGTCAATCAGAGAGAGAGCTAATCTAAAAGCAAACAGCATATGTTCTGTTCTCCGTTTAGAAAGCCTACAATGATCTGTGACACCAATGCCATGGGTGCACCTTTTATAAAATGATTGTTTGTGAAATAAAGATTAGCAAAAATATAAATTCAATTTAAAAACTAAAAAGTTTAAACAAAATTAAAGTAAATAAAATGTACCAATGACTTTTAGTTATTCTTTAAAGCAGAATTAAACTAAAAATGAAAAAATTACACTTACCTTTAATCCCGCAGATTCCTCGATGGTGCTGGCCTTTCCCAACGATCCGGTCTCACGTCGTACTGAAACTCCTCTTCGTCACCCTGGGCGCCCCCATCTTCTGTCTTCTTCATGTCTTCTTTCTATGTCACCCGATCTGGCACTGGCCTACTAACTCAGGACTGCACTGCCATTGGCTGCTGGGACTTTATATCCCCTCTGCTCTCAGTCACCAGTACCTGTTGTAGCGTATAGCTGGGCTATCTGTGCTGAAGTTTGTTTTCATCTGATTTATTGTTGCTGACCTTGCCTGTTCCTGACAACCCGCTTGAACTCAGCCTGGACCGACGTTTGCCTGTGACCCCGACTCTGTACCTTTTACTTTGTACTTCTTTTGGTGGACTGATCTCATGTGTATGATCTCTGCTCTGTATTCTGGACTTGTCTCTGTTGGAATCATGGTACTGCTTTATTTGTGGGCTCCTGGCTTGCTGCCAGCCCATTCCCAGATACCATTCCTTGCGCAGTAAGTCCTGGGGACAACCAAGTGCAGGGAGAAGTAACCAGTCTCCTGAGGCTGAGCAGGGGCTTACTAAAGGTGAAGACTGCGGTGTTAGATTGGGGGACTGGTGTCTGACCGGGGCCTTATATCTATTTCTTGGGTGGAAAAAATGTCCCTTCTGCGCATGCCCAAGATCAGGCAGCAGCAGCCAGAGCCTCTTCACTCCCATTAAGTCTTGATACGGATACATTAATTACACAGATTTTTTTAACTCTTGTGAATAACCCTGAATATTTGTACTTTACAATATTTGTAACTGGAGTCTGTGTTGTTGATAATATCCCACACAGAAAATCAAAAAATGATAAAACAGGCACAGTCAACCTGGAATTTATCGTTTAAAAGCTATGAGACTGAAGCTTCTAACGTTTTCGGCTGGGAAATAAAAATTACCTTTGAGAATATTTTTAATTCAGTATTGAACAGCCATCTATTTCTACAACTCTATTACCTATTTTAGTGTGATAAGAAATATGTTTTTAATATTTATATAGCTAAAGCCAGTAAGGCCAAATGATGTGGATGACTTCATATCTTCAGTAAAATTGCCTTCTTCAGATTGATGGGATTCTAATGACAGATTTGATCAACTGTTATAAAATAGGAAAGTGTTATTTAAAGAATAAGTGAATTATCTTCCGCTACACAAAATAGAGATATTTATATTCTCTCTGCTACATGCCTTTACACCTTGTCTTTCTGTAGAAATGTGAATATTGTTCTAAGGATATAACATGCCATTATTATCATTGAAGGATGTATATTAGGTTGCACATATCATTATATACTACAGCATTTATACACTGAACTAAAATGTGTTTAGGGAAGCAGTCTGTTTGTGTAATATGTACAAAAGTTAAAAAATGTTTACTTTGGAAAACCTCAAAAGCCAAAAAAAAGGCGTTAAACTGGGTGAGCCATGGTAATTCTTGTTTTGTTCATTCTAGTCACTTTTTTTTTCTATCATAATAGGAGGCAAGAAACTGAACTTCTCTGCCCTTATAATCTTCAGCATTATATTGGTGTGTTCTGAGTTTTAGGGGAAGGTTGGAACTGCTACCATTTATTACAGCTGTCTGGGGTTCTGTTTGAGCTCTTTACCCTCACCCTTTTTTTTTGGTTTGTGAATTGGTACCTGAGGCCTTGACACGTACCCTGAGCTTAAGTTGTCCACCATGCATTTGCAATCTGTCTGGTTTTGGACTCAGAAAGGTCAGGTTTGCCCTATTCTGGTTGTGAGTTTGCTTTGTCAGACCATGGAGGTCTGGTCAAAAGATATCTGTGCTGCTGCAGTGGTTCAGTAAACTTAATAGCTTCTAACTTTAATACCTTTAATAGCTTCTAATTTCAGCAGTGGTAACACATAAACTGTTGGGCAATCTCACTTTGACAGTCCAGGAGCTACAGTGGCTCTATTCTGACTTATTGGTTGGAGTACCTGTGCCTAGTCTTATATACTCACCAGGCTTGAGTGTTTCTTTCTTAGTAAAGAAAATAAAATCAAAACTCTGGTTGAATTATCCAGTCATTGAGTTTATGAGCTCCCTGAGTTTGATGGTTGCCTCCTCCAAGAAAATCCTATTTGCCCAGTTCAATCTGTTCCAACACAACGATTTGACATAGTGAGTTAAGTCCCCAAACAGGCCAGTTTGCTTGTCTTCGAAAACCAGGCATGTCATACCTAGTGGCTCAATATTCTAAATCATCTACAAACTGGACAGGTTTATATCAGAGTATATAGATTCCCTAGTAAAAGCAAAGGATGCCCTAATGGTACTGCAGGACTAGCATACTCTGGTCTATACCCTAATTTTTTTTATATCCTCATCTGTTTTGCAAGATTAGGATTGAGGTCATTCTGGTGACTACCCAGGAAGGTGTATTATGCTGATCTGGTAATGCTTCATGGAAGAGGTTGCTTAAGCTCTACCAGATTATCAGGATCTTCTGTTTTAAGGAACTATTTGCAATCTTGCTTTAAAGTTTTTAAAGGAAATCAGTTTTATCTGGAAATCAATTCTTTTTAAGCTGCTACAGGCCAAGAAGGTTACTTCCTTCAAAGTCATTAACCATATGTCAAAGGTATACTTCATTTGGGGTAAGTCTCAGGGATTCCACCCTTGGACTTACTCTGTGGGTCAAATCACCACTCTTCTGCAGATAGGTCTGAAATTTGTCTTCTATTACTAATAAAGGCCAGAACTCCATTATATCAATGTGTGCAAATAAGTGAGTTAACACCAATTTCCAGAAAAGGGCTTCACTGTTTTTTTTCACCCTCTCAGACATAAATTTATACATTTGTTTACGATAGACATGAGGGCAATTCTTAGATATTTGTGATCCATGATTTTTTTGGTCCATTCTTCCTTTTCATATAGCAATATGTTTATTGTGCACATAATGTATTTTCACCCTGTAAAACCTTTTTAAAAAGAAGGGCTAAAATGGTATTATTTTAGGTAAAATTACAATATTGAGAAATAACAAACTGTTTACTCAGTCAATCAGGAGCCTGCACACTGAGATTTGAAAATCAAGCTGTGAAACACATCTTTGATTTTTTCCTATTAGACTGTTAATGCACAATATTGGATATATTTTCCTTAAAATACTTTTTTCACTTTACTTTTGCTCTCTCCCTATCTGATATAATGCAGAATTATTAATATATACATATTTTATTAATCAAAAGTTATTACTATCATATAATTTTTAAAAAATATTATCTGAACTATAATTATAATATGTATATTTCTATATTATATTTTGTATTATATAAATCTGTGGATAAAAATTAAACAGTAGACATAGAATGCTTGCAAAAAAATCATCCATTAGCCTGGAAAAATTTCATGTAAGCCAGGAGACTGAAATATTTTGGTTGTCATGGGAAGCTTAATAAAGTGGCATCTGAAGATTTTTGAAGATCTGTCAGCTAATGCATATCTCTTTATTCCTCTTCTCTTTATTTTTTGCTCCTTTAAGAAACATACTGATGTCTTGTGACCTCATTTTAAAAATTGCTGTATGCCATGCACCTCTGTACATTCAAATAAAACTCAGAAGACCGAACATTACATATATCACAAGAGTCCAATAAAGTGTGTGATTTAAAATGTAATCAGCATTTTGTTTATTATGTCCCACTGAGGTTCTCAGCTGCTCATACACTGGTTTACACAACCCCATGAGGAGTAAAGTAAAACAACTGAAGTCCAAATGAATGACCTCATTATCGTGTGGAACTCTGAGCGCATTTACTGGGCTAATCCTCATTATTTACACTCCCTAAATTCTTTAACCAAATAGTATTATAACAGCATCAAATAATTTACTTATTCAGCCATCAGACATTAATTATTGACACTGGCAGTTTCCCCATTATTAGAGCTATGTTTTACTTGCTGTGTTTAGACATTATTGCCAAGGCTTTCATGGAAGTTTCAAAAAACAAGCCATAAATTTTCTTGACATAATAATTTATGACATAGTAAGACGTAAGACATAGTATGACATATTAATTTCCAATATATATTTACCCTATGGCTGTAACCAAGTGTTGTCCACGCATTGGCTGGTACCCATGGTAGTAAAACAGTTACTCCTAAATTCTTGTTTTTGGCCATCTGAGAACATGGCAGGTTTACAGGACTGATGAAATAATTCAACTTTACATAATATTAACTTATATGTTACATACTTACATACATTACAACTATCTCTTTGTTCCCCAGTGTAAAATCTAATATTTTTCTGTCTTTGAGCTGTAGACTTCTTTAAATTGCTTGGCTTCTTTTATTATAATTTAGCTTAGTTCCCCCACTATTATCTGCACAAAACCCCCAAAGCATTAACTTGTAGTCCAGTCCTTAGTGCAGATGTACAGGATTATTAGGCTGGACAGATATTTTTCTTATGTGCTGCTGCCTATCCTTAAACCTGTAATGACTTCTGTGGAGTATAGTCAATGAGAAATAATCATACTCAGTGCTAAGTTGATAGTGACACCGGGTAATGTGTACCTATTCTAGGCTACATCTACATCTGGCCTAAAAAATCTTTTGCTGCATTAATGGTACTGAATGTAAAACAGAGCACAACTCAACTGCATGAAAAACAAAGATGCCTGAAAGTAGCACCAAATGCTCTGTTTACAATTACAATTCTTATAATTAGAGGTAGTTATTTGTTATCAGCTCATTAGTCAGTACTGTATGACCTGAACAAGTCCCTGCAAGGAGCTGTCCTTCCAGAATTGCTTGAGATTATTTTATATAATATATCCAAACTAAACTTTGCACTTTTTGTAACAAGGAATTATTTATGTTGATAATTTGTATTTGTCTTGAACTTTAAAACATTTTATGTAATAAGGGGAATCAATGGATTTCACAAAGTTTTTAGCGCTTTGATAAACTGGGACACATGTTTAATACTTTATAGCACCCTAATGTAGAGTATTCTGTGGGTAATAGATAAGCAGTTTGAATTATAACATAATATTGAAGTATTTTTAGTACTTTAGCACTGAGCACTTTTATGGATATAAAACTAAGATCTGATAAAAAATATTAGTTCCTTTTACTAAGTTTGTAATGGATAACGAGTGGTAACGATGTAGCTCCAAAATTATTATTTTTTTTAATTGTAATGGGAGTTGTTGATGCGTGCACCATACTATAGCATGTGTGCTGTAGTCTTATCTCCTATTTTATACTATATTTGTCATACTTGGTAATAGTTGGTAATTATCTACAGAGAGGCCCGTAGCCGTAAG
The DNA here is from genome assembly GCF_032062135.1 of Pyxicephalus adspersus. Lineage (NCBI taxonomy): Eukaryota > Metazoa > Chordata > Amphibia > Anura > Pyxicephalidae > Pyxicephalus > Pyxicephalus adspersus. Next base: position 59,134,092 of record NC_092861.1, read on the forward strand.
AAGTAGGCACAGGGCCTACATGACCGGGTGCTAGGCCTATCCCAGAGGTGTTAAGGGGTTAAGAAAAAAGGTAGTGATGCTAGAGGGGGCTGGGCTAGTATAGAACGTGGGGTAGGAGGAGATTAGGAATAGGAGACGTTAAAAAGGGCTGGATGATACTGTTGTAATGGTTATGTATTATTAAAAGGGGAATTAAGTTGTTGGTTAATTAAGCTATATTCAATGTAATATGTTAGCATTATATAATCCCGTTTTAATAATAATTATAATAAGAATGGAGTGTTGTGTTAATTTATGTTAATGTAAGCTTATCAAAGTGTAAAATGTAATTTTTATTTTGGCATTTATTTAATTTGGGATATTTGTTTGTTAATTACTTGAAAAGTTAATTTTATTTAATGGTGTTTTAAATAAACGGCTGCTTGCCAGCCAATTTAAAATCCAAGATTTGTGTTGGGGTATTTAATGGGGGGGGAGTGGTTGTTAAGCAGGGGGAGGTTTGGAAGTAGGCGGAGGTTATGACAATGATGTTGATAAAGGATGGGCTAGAATGTCCGAGCTACCCTGGTCAAGTATTATCTGAAAAAAATCTTAGGTGGTGTAATTTTGCCATCATCTAGCAACAGCTTGGTCCTTGCAAATTCTTCTGAATCTTCCTTTGTGCCTCTTGGCATTTAATCACATGACACTAGGAACTGCAGTAGCAATGAAGTAGCAATATAATGCCTAACATGTTTCACTGGCTGCAGGTCATGCCCTGCTTTCTATTAATAACAGTATAAATAGTGAATTTCCAGTGTGGCCCACCCGTTTAACTGTATAGGTACACTTCTGGCTGTATAGGTACACTACTGGCCCAGGGGTCAAATGTTCCCCTGCTTAGTCTTTCCTTGCAGAGCAAAGAATCATTTTGGAGAAATATATATATAGTATATAAGTATAAAGACTTATGCATATATCACTATAAATGCAGTCTCTGCTTGACAGTCATTCTGCATTTCTGCTTTGTGCTGCTATGGGCCCTGAAAGCTAACTCATGGGGATAGAAATACGTGCCATTCCTGTGAATGATTTGGAACAAACATTCAGATGCTGAAGTCTGAACTCATATCCTGCATATTTGTTCCACATTAGTGAGTAATAGGTTTTGCAGTTTTGGAAACGACAATAATGGAGACTTTCATATTTCTATCCTTTAAAAGTTCTCTATCACTAAGTACAGAAATATGAAACACGTACTTGTTTCTATTCAGTTATTTGTGCAACAGACATGATCTTGGTAACTATGCTAATGCTGTGAAATGCCGTTTTAGTCCTAAGGTTACTATTTATCCAATTACTTTGCAGAACTAAGTGATGATGTGAAGGGAGTTTATTATTCAGCCCACATTACTGCATTAGGAGAAAAGTGGGGTAACCGCAGGTTTTGCATCAGGACAAGTGGGTCCTACATTGCTTTCCAGTAAGAGTAAGCCTGCTTGTATCTGATATTCAGGGATTTTTGGAAGAATATGTCATCTTTACAACACAAAACTTATAAGGTAATTTATGCAATGAATTTTAAAATAGCAATGCTCTGAATTCTTTACCAATATATTATTGTATATCTGTTCTCATTCTTGAGCATAATTTATCTTTAAAAGGAATCATTCAGCTTGAATAACTACGTTTGCATAGGTAAATGTCACATCATTTTATAGACAATGACAAATCATTAGTCCAGTCATGTAAAACTATAGGAAAGATGACTGAGAAAGGGCAGACATACAGCTATATTATGTACATGTTACAAATGGAATGTAACAGTAATGTATAAACTGTGTTCAAGATTATTTTAAGATTCAGTGCTGACAAGCTTGACTTGTCTTGTTATTTTCACTCAACAAAATTTTTGCATGGGGACAATAATACTATATCTATTTTTTGTTAGAAACTTAACTAATAAAGCTTTAGGTCTATGTAAATGAAAATGTTTGCAGTAACCTAGTACTTCTGGGATGAGCAAGAAGGCCTCTGACAGTCTCGTGAAAATTTCCTTGAACTTCCGAGGTCCGTCTTTAAACATTATTAGCAAAGCCCCTATGCATGTTAGAACCATCAAATTTGCTAGGTATATGTAGGAGAACAGTGGCAAAAATACAAAAGTTTCAAAAGACCATGTGGTTTTCCAGAAAATGGCAGGCAAAGTGACAGCAGGCAAATAGTATTTTTGCGTGATGGACAGTGTGCAGAAGGCAGCATAAACATTAGGACATTGGGAAAGGGTGGTGCTACACGTGAACTCAACCCACTAGCAGCAGTCTCTGCCATCAAAACAGCAGGAGACTGCATTGCTAGCTGGCATCATGGCCTGGATGACATGTGTAGGAATGCCACCTATAAAGTTGTGGAGAAGTAGCGTTGTGACATGAGGCAAAAGGATGGAGGACCAGAGACAGAGCGTGGGTCAGCGGGAGCAGTAGCAGTGTGTGGCCTCTGGTCAGCTATCGTCGGGAGACCGCATTGATAAGTGTCATGGAGAGCTGGGTGTAGTGCATTGTCAATGCCACCCAGAAGTGTTTAACACAATTTTTGTGAATAGAGTACTGACAGGCGCCAGCAACAGGAGGAGACGGTGGGCCCTGAGAAGGAGCAGGAACCGCATTGGTAACTGGCATCTGGAGCTGGATGTAGTCCATTGTCAGAAATTTACCTGTGCCAATCGATCTTCTTTGGTACAGGTCTTCTTTGGTAAATAGGAAAGAGGTATCAAACACTAAAATATCTGTATTTATTTTACAGTAGGCCAGAAATTTAACTGAACCAAACGGTCTTCAGTGATGAATAGTAACTGCAATTGATTTTTTTAGGTTTAGTGAATGTACAATGTGAAAAAAAGATGACTAACAGTGTCTTCACTAATACACAATATAGATTACACTAAATGTGCTGACTGCTGACAATTTAACAAAACTGACCAGCTATGCGTGGCACTACAAGTAGCAGCAACCACGATTGTACCTTCAGTGAATGTGCAGTCAGTGAACAGCACCTATACACACAATATAACTTGCACTAAATGTGCTGACTGCTGACGATTTAACAAAACTGACTAGCTAGTAGCTCATGTAGAAGTAAATGTCCTATAAAACACTGAACTATGCAGCTAACAATTAACAAGAAGGCTCCTATACTGTCCCTGTCACACTACACGTCTCTCCCTGCGTCTATCCTATACACAGAACACAAGACAGAGTAACTAACCCCTCCCCCCTTCCCTGTATATATATGCCTGTGCTCTGATCTCTCCTGATTGGCTGCTGGGCCTTGCTGTGCATCCTGGGAGCAAATGATTCTCTCCCAGCCTCGATTCCCGCCAAAATTTCCCTGTGTTACCGCCCCCTGCTTTTTCCCTTGTTAGTTGGGCGAGAACACGACCTCATGGTGAATTACAAGGCCATTCTTGCTTACATGTTCGGTAAGTGAAAAAGGCCCGATTCGCCGTGAGATTAAATTTGAAAATCTCGCTCGCTTATCCCTACTTCTGTTACTAGAATGCTCGGGCAAGTTTCCTTTTCTGTGGTTAGTGGTTATTTTCTGTGGTTATTTTCATATGTGCAGTTAGAAGTAAGCTAAAAAATTCCCTTTTACCTTCAGCTTTTTATACATTTTGATCAAAGTTTTTTAACAATATGGGTAAAAAAATGAATGTTTAATATATCCCCATGAATTTTAAAAATAATTGTGTGGCTGGTATTTTCAGCGCTGGCAAGCACCCTCCATACTTTAGATTACCCAGAATGTAGCCTGAATGCACTGAATGAACTTTGTATCCAATAATGTATATATGAACATGGAACTATATATATGATATCATGATATCTGTGGTGCAAAATTGGTAGAGGACATAGCAAAGATGTAATTATTAGTGAGTATCGGTGAGGCAATATTGGGATTTGACAGCAGGCAGTAAAAATGTGCATTATTGTAGGCAGTCCAAACCCTGTTTTAATTGACCAAGTTTTGCCCTGTTTACAACCAAGCCAGCCTCACTAGGTTTTGGTTCCACCCTTGGTTTCATTTGGGTTTGACATGGAAAAAAAAAAGAAAAGAGTCTGTGGGCAGTCAAAATATCTATGGCCCATTTCTGCTAATCTTTAAAAACGTATAATAAACCTAAAGTATCACTAAAAGTTAAAATCCAAACCCATTCGCCCATCTTGGACTTAAATAATCAGAGATTACAAGTAATTTGTATTTCAATGTATTTATTAGGTTTTCAACATAAAGTTTTACAAGCATTTAAACATATAGGCACAAGAATGTCCTTTATGGACAGAAAATTACAATATACAAAAATGTAAACTCCTGAGTAAGAGAAAACTAAACACAAATGTTAACAAACAAACAATACAGGGGCAGACAATATAATAACAACTATCAACTTGGGCTTTTTATTCCAATTTTGGTGAGCCGCATCTCTTGATCTTTGCTCAAATATCCTAAAGTCATAAAGTTTACAAAACGGGCTGGGATGGACTTCTAGTAATTTTAAGGTTTGAGATTCAACTTAAGGTGCGTACACACTTCCAATTTTTATCGTTCCAATCGAACGACGAACGATCGATTGGGCAAAAAATCATTCGTAAAAAAGTAACCAACGACGCCGACGAACGAGGAAACTCGTTGGAAACGAACGACCGGACCGGCGGATCGGATTGGACGACGATCGTTGAACATCGTTCGTGTGTACGGTCGTTCGTTGATCGTTCATGGTCTGAGCATGCGTAATGAACGAACGTTCGTTCACTTTCCTGTCGTGCACATAGTTCCTCTATCGCTTAAACGATCGTATCTATTGTGTGTACAATATCTACGAACGATCGTGTCGTTATCTCTATGTGCAGGATCGGTGCTATACGATCGTTCGTATATATCGTGCAGGATCGTTCGTTTTTCAACGATAATAATTGGAAGTGTGTACGTAGCTTTAATTGGGACTAGAAAACACAAACGGGGATGTGAAACAGGGGAGTGATCATTTTCAAACAACCAAAACTTTTACCCTTAGACCTAACGTGACTATCATTTAAAATGATGAATTACAATTATTTCAAAGTTTATAATATGGCCCATTGCCACCATTGTAACAGCACTGGGGCATTACAATTGGCCCTCCAGCTCTTAATACCTTCTTCTAAATCCAGAATTACCAAGAATCTGAGTAGTACTAATGGCAGTTTTAGGCACTAGAGTGTGCCTGCCTACAGTTGTCGAGAGTTTTTTTGTTTAAATCATTATGACTAGTTTATGTTTATGAAATAATAAAAATAGGCATTTAAACACTTTAGAACAGTTGGTCCGAGGTTTGAGTAACAGAGAGGTAGGTTATTAAAGGATATATAATAATGCAATAAATATATTTTTTTTATTCTTTACACAGTGCTTCATTGTCCGGCTTTATTGAAATCATTTAATTTCAAAGCGTAATCAAGTAACACAATAGCACTTTTATTCTCTGCACTGAGAGAATATAGGTCTGCTGATGAAGAAGCTTAGAATAACAGACAACTGAGTGAATTGGGTTTGGGTTTAAAGTGGCAGCGTTGTGTTGGAGCACAGTCTGGGTATTTAGGGTAGGAGACGACTGTGGGACTCCTAGATATTGTGAGAGCAAGAGTGCATCCACTGAAGCTTTACTAAATTTGCTAATGGGAATAAGTTACAGTATAAGTAAAGTGTATGGAAACCTGACTTGTAAACTTGAAATCTGAGTGGCAGAAAGTTATCATTGCAGTGGGTCATCTATACCGCAGGGTTTAACTTGCCATATAGTATAGGGGTATTTGAATACCCTATACTTCACTTCTGCAGGCTTTCTGCTCTTCATAAATCTGCACCCACTATGTTTCTCTTCTCCATTTCCCAGAGTAATAAACAGCGGAGAAGAGAACAGAGTGCCACAGGTTAGCAACGAATTAGTTTGGTATTTCACCTTCTTCATTCTCCCCTAGACAAAAAAAAAAGCATTTATCCCTTGCAATGTGGAAGAGTTGAACTGCAAGGTTTCCTTTGTATCTAGATTTCAAATTTCAAATTTAGTTCTTCTGTAAGATAAGTTTTGCTTGTCTTATTATTTTTTCTAACAATTCAATCCTCAGGGTCTGTAACAGTTGGGCTGCAGCATATCTCTGTTGTTCATCTTTTGGCAACATACTAATCTATTCCCCAGAGTTTAATGGGAGAATTCATTCCCTGTCATTAGTATCCATGAGAGCAATGTGCCCCATCACTGGTATCAGTGAACAGAATAGTTCTATGGCGTCAGTAGGAGAAATAGTTTTGCTTCATTGGTGTCAGTGTGAGGAATAGTTTCTCATTATTGGCGTCAGTATGATTACAAAAGCCCTCCTAGCATTGGTGTTCAGGGGTTATATTGAAAACAGTCCATGGCCCATGCAGCTTTCCCTTGGTCAGATGAAATAACTGCTGTGCAGGCCCTTGCAGTGCCCCTTTACCCCTTTCCCATTATTATTTTTATTTTTTGTGATTATTAGACCTTTCTTATAAAACAGTTTTTTAAATGCTAAATGATCCTATGAGCCCCAGTGCCCTAAGATCTATTTTGTTAGTATGCTGACAGGTGGCACTGGTATAAAAGCTTATATAAAGGATGTACACCAGACTGGTTGCTGTGTTAGAGTATTTTAGCCAGAAAATAGGACACTCTGGAGTGAAAACTATCAACAGCTACTCACTTGGCTATTTAAAAGGGTAGCATTTTAAAAGGGTAGCTTTGCAAAATAACAGTTGTGAAGGTGAAAATGTTCACAAAGGCCCAGACACACTTAAAAAAGGCTGGAAAGGTTAAGCAGACTGGATAAAACAGACAAAAAAGAGGTGATTGTAGAGGTGAAATGTGCTGCCAGGCCTTAGGAGAGAAAAAGCAAGCAGTAACGAAGGATTACAATCATTTGGAAGCACTGTGTGGGACATTAAATCATGGAAAGGTTGTTACCATAAATGATGAGCTCTGATAATTATCAGTGCAGTGCTCAGCTGTTTACCACTTATTCCTCAAAAGTGCAGTAAAGCTTTCATCAGCCCAAGACTGTCATATTTCACCAAAGCATAGATGCATTTCATTACAGCTGCATTTCTGTTATTAATGTTAAAACTATTGATTAAATTAGCAGTTATGATAGCCTAACAAAGAAACACATCTTTGTAGATATAAAGCTTAAAAAACATATTTTTTATGCACTGATCATTGCTACAAAGTTTTACAAAAAATATGAATTGTTTTTGCGTATTTGTATGATTGCCCATATTTCTGCATTTTATGTTTTTTGCTTTCCGTTTATTTTAAACAAGTCCCTTAAAATGAAGGGAAATCATTTCCAATATGCTCTCCATGGTGCTGATGGCATTGGACAGGTTTTTTAGAATTTAGGTTGAATTGCTGCCCCACTCCGGGCTCTCAAACCGCAATGGATTAAACATGGGTAGGAAATGCTTGCCCCATTCAAAAGTGTCAGGGCCAACAAAAATAGCCCCAGCAATATCTGCCAGGAAGTGTCAGGACCACTGATATACCCCAGCAATAACTCCTAGGAAGTGTTAGTGTCAACAATACCCCCAGACAAGTGTCAGGGCCAGCAATTATAACTTTAAGCAAATATACAAAAGTAGCTGTCAGAGTTATGTGTCCACAAACATTTGGGTATCTAGATACAAATTTATCAAGCAGTAAATGTGACTTTCACAAAAGACTTGTGTACATGAAAGCTCTTGGTGCATTTGTTTTAAACAGTAATAATACAAATATAGTGGATAGTTGGTGAATATCACATTTGTTGCTTAATAAATATGCACCATATCATTATTACCTATTATATAATTTGTATTATGATGTTCTTCCTGTTAGTTCTTCATGAGTAATGATTAAGTTCTGTAACCACTACACACACAATTGATTTGTTTATAAGGTTTAGGTCCTTATGAACAATCTTTTTTTTCTAAGACATTTTACAGAAGTATTCAGTGTTGTTGCTTTATTTAAAATAAACAAAGAAACATACAAAAATAATATTTCAACAACAACAATGATTTCATCTGTCTGGAAAAGGTTGTGAGAATAAAAGTCAACAAAAATGACTGATGTGTGCCATAAATGTGAACTTGCATGCCAAAAAAATTCAAAACAGAATAAAACAAACCCATATGACAGATAGCTGGCAAAAAAAGTGACAAGCTGAGACTGTGGTTTAGAAAGCAGAGCTCTCTGGTGGGGTGATTTCCAAAGGGGTCATATGGGGCCTTGATCAGTAATACCAGAAACAAGTGTCACATTAAGCATAAACATGTTAGATGTACGGTAACTTGACAGCCAGAACCTGATAAATGTCTAATTTGAAGGAAAAATAAATCCTAATTTCTTACTTGCTTGACTTATATCTGGACTAAAAATAAAATGCTTTTCTTTTGTTGAAGGGAAGGCTAGTCAGACACAATGTGAGCACTAAATAATGCGTGATGTTCCAATTGTCCCTAAACTAGAATGCTAGTGTTTGTCCGGGATGGATGCATACACCACTTAAAAGACATCTTGCAATAGATAAAGCTTTTAATAACACGTTTGAAAACAATCAAATATGACTATTGATCAGAAACTTTTACATTAAGACTGTGTTTATACCAGATAAAAGAATAGCATAGACAAAAAGGAACAACTCAGGATGGGATTTTTTACCCTACAAATTGACCATTAAAATGTATACATTTAGTACAGCATAGAAACAGTTAACCTATTTTCTAGAAATCTACATACATGAACAGCCCTGTTACTGTCACAGATTTAGGTGCTAAAGAAAAAGATTATCTTTGATTTTCCATCTGATAGGACAATAGTCTGTTGGTCACAAGTTTGATATGTTGAGATAAGTCAGGAGATCACATCCTTTGAAGCGATATGGAAAAATAAAGTGCGTAGAACAACTTTTGTTTGTATGAGGCAAAAGCTTTGTCTATATTTTATGATTTTTTTTAATATATAGAACCTTAAAATCCACATTAATCTGCACAGTCAATTCTCTATCATGATTGATGAAGAGGTGGACCATCACCTTATCTAAAAAAAAGTGTTAGGTTGGGTCTGAATAGACTGGAAATCTGACCAGGAGACTAGGAGACCCAGTACAGCATGAAGTCTGGCTATAAACAAGCTTTGTCACATACATCTTTCTTCTTTTTTGCTTGACCATGAGTCTAAAACTCTTTTATTGCATGATCAGAACTAGTTAAATGAATCCAAAATACCTGTACAGTGTTACAAACTGTACACAATAATGTACAATGTTGCACCCTTATTGTGAGTAAAATGTGAACACAATGGTAAAATGGGCTAAATTCATATATGGAGGATTATGAATAAAAAAGGGGGAAAGCTTCCATTCTTTTAGAGTTGCCATACTGTTATTACTTCTAGGAACAGAAAAAGTAACCGAAAGAGTTAAACATATTATTTTCACTTTATGTATATAGAGCAACAAATGTTGTGTATCTATGCATGCAAAAGTAAGAAGAATATCCGAGTCATTAAAAATGGTTACCTCTAAATTGATGTGCTGTAAAGGCCTTTTAAGCATTGCTGTAAGACAATGTGGATATCTTTTTTTGTAGATACATACAATTTTGAATCTTGACATATTTGGTGTTTATTTACTTGATATTATATATATTATAATTGTTGCTACAATAAAGTTGTTTTATGGGTTAACTGCTTTCAGAAAGTAGATACCTTTTTACTTAAAAAAATACTCTTTTAGTATAGTTTTGTTCAGACATGCAATGGTAACAGCCTTTTGCTGTTGTCCAATCCACCCCCCCCCCCCCCCCATTCATTCTCTTTGGGAAGAGTAGTCTGAACTTAGCCTATGTTTGCACGCAAAAAAGAACGAAAAAAAAAGCAGTAAAGGAGTTAAATACTTTTAAAATACATTTATGTTGTCAGGTGTTGCAGTGTGGAACGTAGACCAGATCTATAATGAACATGTGTTTATACACTACCGTAGCACTGGATGGTACTGTAAGTGCATGTATAGAAGGCCGAGAATGGTATAATATGTCATAAGGTGTACAGTAGCATTATTACTGCAACCCATCTTGCTGATGTATAGTATACACAAACACCAGATACTACCTTGGATTTGCCATCCATTTGAAACCTTGCATCTTCCAATGCTTAAATTCTTTCCAGAGACACAACTTAAAGAAGCTATTCTTTTAAACCTAGCCTCAGAGTCGACCAGTGCCCCAGCCTTCAATAAGAATAACATACATAAGGCCAGTGACCAAGTTTAGACATCAGAAGCATGTGTGGACAATTTCCAGCATGCCAAAAAAGAATGATAGAGACATAAGTGTACTAAATAATATCATTAGGAAAAAAAGACTAAACTAATAACTAATTTAAAATTAAACAATTGTACAGCCAAGATATAGGAATAACACTGTTGCTTTGGATGTTGACTTAAAACCTCCTTCTACAAGATTGTATGCTAGTTAAAGGATGTCATAGCTTTCCTATAAAACAGCTGTTACAGATTAATTAGGATTCAAATCAGGAATAGTACTTTGTGCACCAAATAGGTGATTGACTGGCAAAAAAATGTTGGTTGCAAATACGAAAAACATGTAGGCTGTGTAATGATGATCAATGAGTCCTGCTAGGAGACTAGAACACAGATTTGTAATGAGGTACTAGGAAACAGCAAACTATAAGGACATACTGAATGTCAGAACACTAACAAGATCACACAGACAAAATCTGCAGCTCTAATAATAAGCAGAATTAACCTTAATTTGTCTACAAAATGACACCTACAGAGCTGCGCCCACCTCCACATAACAGGCAAATTGTGCCCAACAGTGGCCTTTCCGTGTAGGCAGAGATGTAGCAAATTCAAAGTCTGGTGGTGACATATAAAAAGATCTTAGCACCCACGTTCTGCCACAGGGACAGTTTGTTAAATGAAAGAAATCGAACGGGAAGGGGGGATCTTAATTAAAATCTCATGCAAGCAACTCAACCAGTGCTGTAGGTTTTTCCTCATAGGCAGTGTAGAAAAAAAAACAGATACAATCAGAAAACAATGAAAGGTGCTTGGTTTTTTTTTGTGTTAAATAATTATAAAGAGAACATAATTATAACTCTTGGTGAGAGAATCAGCATGTGAATTACACTGAAATTACTACTAGTGAACATGACTTGTACAGTAAATATTGTAATCAGTTATCAGATACTGTAAGGTATTTTAGTAAAGCTTTTGTGTGGATTACCTGCATTGTGTTAAGTTCATGAAAAAGCCTTAATATAAAATGCAGAGTTAAAAAGAACTCCGCTTTTAGCCAGAAATTCAACACATCAACAAGCTGTAAAAACCATATTTCTTTATTATCAATAATATAATCACAAATAATAAAAACAACAAAAATGCCAAACCCTGACATGTACTTCAAGTGCAATCATTAATCCTCCATAAATCATAATTATAAGTCTCAAAATTACATAATTATGAGCAATTCAGCCATATAATGAACATATTAGTTCATATAGGATATAAATAAGGTACAATTGTCCATTATCCACTGTTTTCAGGTGAGAAAGGGAAGGAATATCTATCCCCCAAAGACTAATTTGAGCTTACTTAAAGCAGACCCATCAACAAAATTTTTACTTTACATAATAGAGTAGAACAGGGGTCCCCAACCCCCGGTCCCAGTGGGTCACGGCCAACTGACAGCTGGGCTGCGAGAACATGGAGACTCACTCAATGAAGGGCTTTAGCAGCTTCTGGCTGGTGCACCCCCCAGCAGGGTCAGGAGAAGGACCCGGCTTGGGGGGCGCACCAGCCAGAGCCGCGGACCATGTCCCCCATATGCATTGCAGGCTCAGGGCAGTGGGTGGGTTGTCTCTAGACACAACCCACCCACTCTCTCATTGCAGGCTCAAACCTGGGATTGGAGAGTGGGCAGGTTCTGGCATCATGATGTCACTCTGGGGGAAGTTTCTTACCCTTTGGGTGACACGCGGCTCCCCACGCATGCGCGGTTTAGGGTCTATAAATTTAGTGGTCTGTGACATCCAAAAGGTTGGGGACCACTGGGGTAGAAAACTCTTCTAGAAGGCTCCTCCCAGAGATATGCATGTGCAGGGGGGGCTTATTCCTTACAAGGAAAAAAATGCAGATCTCACACATGCACAGTAAGATTGGCACTTTTTTTCCCATTTACAGTAGCAATGTCATCCGTAGGAGCGAGATCGAGTCCAGAGGAAGCATGGCTGTCTTTCAGTGTTTTTCAAGGGCAATAATGGCTGCTAAGAGAATGTACCCAATTAGCTTTTGAAGAATTTTGCAAGCCCATTTTGCAAATAGAGCACTTTTACACATCTGAGGGATATTCTTCCTTTAAAAGGGGTAACAGAATAGATGTACTTGGAGAAGGCACCCACTTTCGTTCCATTCCTTCAACTCCCAGGTCAAGTGCAAATCCACCTCCTACAAGTCCAAATAAGACAGCTTGACCTTTGAAGCTGCAACATTGATTACGTGTTGATATCTGTCCCTTGGATGCTTTTGCTGAAAAACAAGATCCTTTAAAAAGAACGGATCAAAATGGGGGAGTTTTATTTTGGCACAAGAAACAACCTCTCTTTAGCGGGACTCCTCTCCCATACCACTCTGGGGTCAAAAACAGAAAGTCTTTGATAACTGGTCACCAAATCTAGGAAAATGTTAAACTATTTTCAGCCTATCAAATACTCTTATAATAAGTCACTGCTTGTTATAAATCTATAATGGTTTTATTATCTGATTCCTTTTTGAACTATCCAGTTTTCATGAAACCTCAAGTATTTCACACAGACAGACTCAGAAGCCCATGCTGTTTCCTTATATATATTCCACTGTAATGTTATGCCATCTACTCACTATGAATTTGAATAAGTTGTTTCTCCAATTGCAAAAAAAAGAAGGAAAAAAGGAGAGAAATGGAGCAAAATCCTTTTCTAGGACAATAAACACACACACATATATATGTGTGTGTGTGGGGGATAAGCCATCTGCCTCCTGGAAATCAGCAACTCAGGGGAGCATGTGCTTTAACCTACTCTAGACACATATCAGAAGGCAGCCACGTTAGTCCTATCCCCTAGGACAAATGTAGCTTGCAGAACTTAGACTCCTAAAAAACACTGCTTTCAATGCATAGGGCAAACCCTTTTTTTCTGTAATCATTCCAAATGGTACACAGTCTGTTACCATATTTCTCCCCTGAAACATATGTTATTCATTTACAAACAAGGCTATACTCATGCATGTTGAGGTTGCTGTTTATGTATGCCAGTGATGTACATGGCAGACCCTTCACTCACTATGATAAAAGGAATTGACAATATAGTTGTAAAATCCCCCAGGAATTCACAGACAGGGGAATTGCGTCGGGTTATGAGACGTTTCTGTCAATATAAAATAGGGATAGGGACACTGTCTAGCCTATTGGTCAATCTTCCTATGCCTATATATGTGGGAGAGACCAAATGAAATGCTATGTTAAACATCTTCCTAAAATCCTGTATTTATAGATTGTTCTTTACAATATATTGTCCTTTTGCCAAACAAAAACCCTGGCTATCCTTTGTCTTTCTTCTTGCTTTACATACATTATTTAGGGGAGTGGCCCCATGTATATATATGGATGTTGGTATTAGCAGCACCTTTTAGTTATATCTCTTAGAATGTCGTTTCTCTCTTATTTAGAGATTTTCACTTCCCGAAGCTCAAAATAAGATTTCAATGAATAAAATAAGTCTTAATTCCCTTCGTCTACTGTCTCAGTTTTAGTCAGTGTAAAAAGAAAAAGCTAATGGTATTCTGTCTCTACTGAAAACCTAAAATGCACAGCAGAACCAGTGTTACAAGCGTGTATTAAAGAGACCCTGTCACCCTGCTTATTCAAGTGACAGTGTCTTTGTGATGGGCCTCCACCATATCCACTTTGCCATTGCTCCCTTGCTATTGTGTCTGCATAGAAGCTAGGGGACACCCACTGCTTCTGGGTATGTATGCTTTCCATGTGACTGTACTTAGGCCTAGCAGCCAATCACTAGGCCCCAGCACTGTTAGAGAACAGGGGAAGTGACATCATTATACCCTGGATTTTAATGTTGGCTGAAATGAGCAGCAGAAAGGCTGATATGACTCAGGGATTTTGATGGTGAAGGCCTTTAATGCTTAAAAATATATATCTAAAATAAACATAGTAAAAAAGATGTACAGTGAAACATAAATTTAAGGAAAGGAATTGTAAAATACCTCCATTGTTCCGGAATAACAAAATGCAAGTTACCAGACAATGGAGCTGTCGCTAGTGGCTTGTTTTTGGGCATGCACGTCAGTGTGAAAACCCCCTGATATATGCAATGACTTGTCAAAAAAATTTAAATAGTTTATTTTTTTTTTATTCTTGCTTTTCTGGCTTTGGAACTAAGTAGGAGTCTGCACTGTATTTGATGGCTTTCAAATTGACAGTGTAAAAGCTTGATTCTATAGACCACATCAAAGTAGAAATGGGTACTTGTTATTCACATTGCATTGAAACATTCTGTTTTTCCATTCATTCACTCATCTAACTGTCCCACATTGCTTACTAATTTGAGTCTAATAAAGCCCCATGTGACAAATCATGTCAAACGCCAGTCATGTATAATACAGTGTAATAACTATGCAGCTTGTGCCTGCTCCTTTCTTTTATTACCTTCATTTCTAATCTATCAAGATCACTAAAAATCAGAATTAAAGTTTCAGTTAAAATAAATAAGGCTTGAACAGCAAATATTTTATACAAGGCCTGTGTATAGTAAAATAATTAGAATTCCTGTTATCCTTTAAATGCTGCCACAATATTTTTCGCTTCTTATAAATAAAATTGGGAGTGGTTGGGATTCTCTGGCTAGTTTTTATTTCTGTCTGTGGTTCTATTAGGTACATTTACTCCTAATTCATTACTGTAATTAGGTGAAATCTTACACAGCAATAAAAACCTAAATGTGGTTCTAGCCATGCCACACTATCACTAATTCACTAATCCTAAAGTGCCCCCTTCCCATCGTTAATATTTTGTCCATTACTTATTCTTACTTGTTACCTGTCCCGATATCTGCTAAAAGTTATTGGGAAAGGCTGTAAAGCACACATGAGATGATTTCTTCTCGATTCTTCGGCTAAGACTAGCAGGACTATTCGCCTTGGGCAGAAATCTGGTACGTGTACAGTGGTCTCCCAAGGAAATTCATGATTCTGCCATGGCAGATGGATGAATGACTGCTGTGTACTACTATGAAGAATAGGCAGGGTGCTGCTCACTTGTTCTTCCCCCTTCTCTCTCTTTTGAACAGATTGACACTGTGTGTACAGCGCTCGTTCATTCATCTGTCACGGGAAACACAATAATTTCCAGCAACTATCTTTCATCTGGCATCTGATCAGGGCTGAAGGAATAAGATAAACTGCATAGTAAAGGTCTTGAGAGTATTTGGTAAAAACAGCCATCCAGAAAAATGGATTCAATTAGACTTTTCTTTTTTTTAATTTAATTTGAGTACGTATGTAAAAGTGTGATCCTTTTAGTTGCTTTTTCACCCACTGACCAGTTTAGTTAAAAGAAAAATCTGATTAATACTCACTGGAATTAATAGGGAAGGTGGGTTACTTTTCACAGAGTCCTAAATGAAAGAAATGCAATTGAATCACATATGTTTTTTGTGGGTTACACTACTTTTTTGCCTTAAGTTGTGCAGCCTTTAAGAATTTCTGAGCAACGAGGCATGTCTGTAGGCATGTGCAGATAATACAACATTATTATTAGTGTGTCTTAATCTGTCTTTACAAACTCACTTAAAATGTGTACACAAGCCTTTTACAGATATAAAATATATTGTTTTGTACTTTTTTCTGATGTTGTACATTTTTCCATGTCGTCAGAACTTGAGCAAGAAGAAAGGTGATTGTGTGTAATGTGGCATACAAGTCCAGGTTTTTATTTGCCAAACAAATATATTAATAATAATTCTGACTTTTATTGTGTAAGTATGTAAGGTAACTTTTGAAAAGGTTATTGTATAACTTTGCATGCCATTATATTATTCTGAATGTCAGTGTATCACTAAATTTTGTTATGACTTTGCATGTCATATCCTTCTGATTGTCTTTCAGAATGTATTATGCTATCCTTTATACCTCTTCATTTGCCTTTATATCATATTTAGTATTAGATTAGTAAAGTAACAAATATTGTATGTGTGTATGTCATCACTAGGAAACGAATGGAGACATTTCAACCAAACTTGTTATGTTCCACCATCACTCGGAAACACATCAACACATTTGAACCATGAGACCCTATAATATAATATAATATAATCATAGTACATATATAAGATTGCAATAGGTAAATACCCCGGCAACGCCGGGTAATCAGCTAGTGTGGTTATAAATTTGACCTATGGAGATGTTCAATTTATGCATTAGGCAGTTCCATCTCAGTTTATGATTGTCTCAGTAAAAGGAACTTGTGGGAAATCAGCAGAGACTCAGAAAACAATACAAACGTGACATGTGGTTTTTGCTGTCAATGCTTTTTTCAAAACAACATGCTTTTTTTGCATGCATACCAAGTAATTTGCAAGTATAACACCTAGAGGTATTTATTGCCTCTGAAAAATCACACTCTTTATTTCCTTTTTTTTAAACAGACGAACACCATCTTTTATGAGAAATCACCCAGGATCATTATCTACGTCTGGGCTCAGATGCTGACTCAAAGATGACAATATCATGTAAATTCTTGGTTATGTTAAAAAATGTCAGTATATTAATATACAATGAAACAGGCAGAATGCAAAGGCACATAAGCATGCTCAAGGCTGCATAATGAAAGAAAGTGGATTGGGATTGCATGATATAACCAACTAAACCCAATGTGTAAAACCCTTTACTTGTTACAGTACTTTATTTGGATGAATGCAGCAATCAGTTAATATGTGTAAAGCATTTCTGATACTGATGATTGCCATATACTAAAAATCTGGAGTATGTGGACAAGCTCTGTTGCACAAAATATTCCCTCTCCACACTCTGCCTCCCTTTACATGACCCCCATACACAATATTCTCTCTCTGTGCACACTATTTACTTATCCCCAGCACAAGTTGACCCTACTTCATAAGTTGTTCTTTCTACACACATTACAACGGAAAAAAGAGTGGGAAACAGTCAGTGACTACAAAATGCTGTGATTGGGGGGTCACCATGCCAATAGCAAACAGCAAAAATATATGGAAAGCGTGCATGATAGGGGTTGACAACACAGGGGGAAGGTTTCTTAGGAAAAAGTTATCTGCTGCCCAAATATAGTGACGGGCTTCAGAACTTTAGCAGAGCATAGTGTGATTAACTTGGGGTCTACTGGACCATAGGATAACCCTATGACAAATCAGGGACTGTTGGGTAGTATGATTTCTGCTGATGACAGAAACACCTACAACAGAGATACTGACAAAAACATATTGCTAATAGAAAGGAGAAGGGTTAAAGCAATTGTTGAGCATTACTAAATATTGACAGCAGCCCCTAATCTTGTATGGGTGTTGCAGAGACATAAATCAAAAAATTTTCCAGTAGTCAGAAAAAAAAAACAAAAAAATTTCTAATTCTTCCGAACTCTATTCAAAATAATACAAACATCTGAACTGTCCTTCAAATCAGGGCCCGGAGAATAGTTGTTTCAGTGTTGCATATCTTCATTTATAATATACACACCCGGCCACCGGTAACCAGTTCGACTGTTACTGTTACTGCTGGGCTCTAAAGTCACCAGATCTCAATCCAATAGAGTACCTTTGGGATGTGGTGGGTCAACAATTTGCAACATCATGGATGTGCAGTAACTATGTAATGGTATTGTGTCAGTATGAAACACCTAAAGCAGCATACACACATGCTATTATAGTCATTGGAATAGATCTTTCATGATCCCTTCCCACGACTAAGCACTGCAGGATGCATTAATGAGTGCTGTAAATACAGCACCATTCTGCTTTATGCAGAGGAGGGGGGGAGAACGACGGAGTGGCACCTAGCTGTGTGCTCTCTCTTACCTTTACGATCATTACGATTGCTCGCCCGCCAGAACAGTCGTTCGGACAATGGACAACGACGGGTGCTGTACACGCCAGATTCTTGACCAATAACAACCCTGAGCCTATTATCAGGTAAGAACCATTGGGCGTGTGTCTGTACGTAACTTAACACTTATGAATCTATGCCACACAGAAATAGAGCAGTTCTAAGGGCAAATGGGGGTCTAACGCAGCTCTGGCAAGGTGTACCTAATAAAGTGGCTGGTAAAAAGTTTTTTTATTAAAAAAATGCTAAAGCCTCTCCCGTACTTGCTCCCATATCATGTCAGGGCAGCCCTGAGTCATGCAACCCCATACCACGTACTACTGAAGTTTTTAAATTGGATTCCATATTGAATGGGCATGGAGTATATTTATATTTTTATTTTGGAATAAGTAAATATTGTCTGAATATAGGAGGCATTTGTATTATCACTTGAATCTTGGGGACTTCTGAATCTGTGCAGTCATCAAGTACAAAAGTTTGTCTCTGGCCAGTAGTTTCCTGCAATAAAAACTGCTTCTCTCTCGCTTCTTGTGAGAGGTGGCTGTTCTTGCATCTCTTCTTGCATTTGCCCCCTGTACTATCTGCAGCACACTTACTGCTCACTTTTAAAAACTTTCCAGAATTCAGCTTTAGGTGAATTTTTTCTTAATATCTGCACTATCCACAGCAATTAATATAATATAACTTTCTGCATAACATGAAATATGTACAATTGCTGGACACTGTGGTGCTTTACGTAGCTAATATCCCAGAGGAAAATGAGTCACTCTGAAACCTTAGTAACTAGACAAGTTTACGTATATTTATTCAGTAATATTATGAATTCACAGGTTTGTATTACATTATCATATGCTAGTTATTCCTAAATCAGTCACACTTTTCGGGAAGGTGCAAGAATAAAATGCTGTGTAACTGTTAAACTGTCATCCCAACGCAGTATTTTCATTATAAAGTGTAAGGCATTTTAAGCATTGCATTACAAGCCGTGGAAACTAGTCAACTGGGCCATTCCTGCCATATATTATCTGGGAATGTTGAATTAACATTTATGCCATGCTTCTGCAGTAGGCGATGTCTGACAAGAACCTAAACTGTGACCTCCTGTTACTAAATCCTACATATGGTTGCTGCTGTCCCCCATTCTACACAAATGCTGCTGTCATGAAGCAGAATGGTTCCTCTTCTGTTTTTCAGCTTTCATACAAGAACATTTTAGTGTTAAGTCTTTCTGTGATTAGCTAATGACAGCTGAGGGAGGAGGGGTGGCCAGACCACATGCTGGGTTAGTAAAGTTAGGGTTAATCTATTTTTGTTGTTACTTTATTCTATTAAACCATTATCGATACAGTATACAAAATATTTTTCTTTTATTAAAAAGAGGCAGACCAAGCATTTTAATTAAAAAAACTTTATAAGACAAACCATTACTATGGCACATAAAGTGGGCAAGTTTCATTTATTTATGAATACCACCGAACAGCAAAATTTTTAGCTGGCTTACAGCCAGTGAGGAAGAACTGGTTTGTCTCAGGAGAGCCAATACAGCAGCCAAGCATCTAATCCAGCATACAGACAATGGGGTTGCTGCCACTGATGACTGCCCGATCAAGACTGACTATTTTTGTTGCTTCATTTAATTGGGTAAATGGCATTGGCATCCTGTATTTTTAGCCATTTCCTGTAAGTGGAGTACACAGGCTCCACAATATCCCCATTATCACTCACAAACTTGCCTGGTTGGAGTATCAGCTTGGGTCTTCAGAGCCCTTAACAGCTTTCTTGTGTGGCTGTAGTCAGAATAGTTAAACTTGACCAGTGCAGTACACTTTATGGAGCTTCGTAGGTTCAGAAGATGTTGTTGGTGACAATGTAGTCAGAAATGTATGAGAAACATGAGTATGGTGGCACTGAAGTTCAAGGTAGACAAGCTTCATAAAACTCCTGGTGGTACCACAAATGCAGGTGTACCCCTTTCTGCTTGCTATCCCTTGTTTCTTGATGCCATTATATTCATACAGTGTTCTGGATTTGTAAAGTGCCTGCATATGCTTAATGGAATATATATCCATAGTTAGAGGGACCCTGCCACTGATAACATACTGAAATGACCAGGTCACATAGTCATGCAAAGAAGAGACAGTTTTTGTAAACACTTGTTGCGGCTGGGCAAGTTGTACTGGTGATCATGGAAGGTGCTGTCCATATGGTAGCAGCTGAAGCTTCAGCAGCTGTGTATTATTTGCATTGAACAGCTAGTCATGGGGGTGGTTTGGGGTGTCCTTTTTCCACTTCAAAGGCTGTGGGATGAAAGGCTTGCGCGAAACAGTGTGGCATAAAAAGAAAGGGAAGTAAAGTTACATACTCATGTTATATAAAAATAAACATGAGTTTGCCATAAACGATTGCCAATTACAACTGCATAACGCACTATTTTACACATGCAGCAATGATGAGAGAGGCCCGGGGGCATCGGGGACACCGCAAAAGGGGAAGTCTACGTGTGCTTCGAGGGCCCACTGGGGGCTCATTTGAAGGAAGAGGTCAAGGACCAGATCCTAAAAGGTGAGTATATAGACATTTTTTCCTTGCTCCCTTTGGAACGTTTTAATCTGGATAGGAGTGTGGGGGGGGGAAGGGCGCAAGGAGGAAAGTGAATTACGTAGGTACCGGAATGTTACCGCGTACGTTTTTAAACTGGATGCAGGCTTTTAGCATTTTGGCAAGTGTGTTGGGAGAAAAGCAGCCTGAGTTGTGTGCGTCTCTGTTTTGTTACTTGGACACAATCAGGGAAGCTCATCGGATGTTTGGCGGGATTGCATGGCTACGTTATGACGAGCAGTTTCGCCAAAGGAAGGCAGTCAGGCAATCTTTGCGCTGGGATCACAAGGACATTGGGCTTTGGATGAAGCTGATGTCCGGTCCGAGGGTGGCAGGAGGTGGGGGTGTGCAGTTTTTTCCAGGGGGGGCCGGCGCTCAGCAAGCAGGAGGGGCGTCGGCCACTAAAAAGAAAGGGCTTTGCTGGCTCTTTAACGAAGGAGTTTGTAAGTTTGGGGGAGGATGCCGATTTAAACATGAATGTTCCAGGTGTGGTGGATCCCATGGGCTCTCGCGCTGTTTCAAAGCAGGGGCGGGGAGGGGAGGTGATGCTGGTGGAAAAGGGGGTGACGCCGGTGAGGGTAGAAAGGATGCGCCCCTTTTTAGGTAGGTACCCTGACAGGGAGGCGGCTAGGGTGCTGGAGGCAGGGTTTGCGGAGGGGTTTTGGATTCCAAGCGAGGTAGGGCGGGTTCCCAAGGAATCCAAGAATCTGCAGTCGGCACTGCGGCATGCGGAGGTGGTTGCGGCTAAGGAGGTAAGTTTGGGGAGGATGAGTGGGCCCTTTCAAGAGCCGCCACTGGAGGATTTGATTGTGTCACCACTGGGCATAGTGCCCAAGAAGGAAGTGGGTAATACATCATTTGTCTTTTCCGCCGGGGGGATCGGTGAATGATGGGATTCGGCCAGAGGAGTGTTCGGTGGTTTATACTTCTATCGACGCGGCGATTGCTTGGGTTCAGAGGTATGGGCGGGGAACGTTGTTGGCAAAGGCAGACATTGAGGCTGCTTTTCGGTTGTTGCCTGTTCACCCGCAGTGCTTGCGTCTGCTGGGATGTAAATGGGAAGGGGCATATTTTGTTGATCGTTGTTTACCCATGGGTTGTTCTATTTCCTGCCCATTGTTTGAAAAGTTTAGCACCTTCTTGGAGTGGGTAGTGCGGTCTGTGGCTGAGGTAGATTCGATCATTCATTATTTGGATGATTTTTTGGTGATTGGTCCGGCCGGAAGTTCGGTGTGCAGGGTCTTGTTAGCCACATTGCAGCATGTGGCCGCACGGTTTGGGGTTCCGTTGGCAGAGGGGAAGACTGAGGGGCCCGGGACGGTGTTGACGTTTTTGGGGATAGAGTTGGACACGGTGGCCATGGAGAGCCAGTTGCCACAGGAAAAATTGACGGATCTTCGGGGGGAGGTGGCTTGGGCTTGTGGCAGGCGTAAGCTGCGCTTGCGGGAGGTGCAATCCTTGCTGGGGAAGCTTAATTTTGCATGTCGGGTTGTTAGGATGGGTAGGATTTTCTGCAGGCGCTTGGCGGCGGCTACAGCTGGAGTGAAGGCGCCGTCCCATTTTGTTCGGTTGTCTAAGGAAGTGAGAGCTGACCTGGGGGTTTGGAAGGAGTTTCTGGATTCATATAATGGTGGAGCCCTTTGGTTGCATGAGCCGGTGGAGGCGGTGGATCTGGAGTTGTTTACGGACGCCGCAGGAGCTGCCTGTTTTGGGGCTTACTTTAGGGGGCGATGGTGTGCGGGGGTCTGGCCGGAATCATGGGTAGTGGGGGGTTTGGTTCGGGACTTGGTAGTGTTGGAATTGTTCCCTATAGTGGTAGCGCTGGAGTTATGGGGGGGGGAATTGGCTAATAAAAAGGTTAGGTTTCACTGCGACAATTTGGGGGTGGTGCAGGCGGTGAATACGTTTTCGGTGTCTTCGGTGCCAGCAATTAGATTGATGCGGCATTTGGTTTTCAGATGTATGCAGCATAATATTTTTGTATTTGCCCGGCACATTCCAGGGGTTAACAATGTTATCGCTGATGCTTTGTCTCGTTTACAGTGGGACAGATTTCGTGAGTTGGCGCCAGAGGCGGAGCCCTACGGTTACCAGTGTCCGGTTCATTTGTGGGGGATTGCACTAGGATTATAACAGGTTTGATTCAGCGGTCGGTGAGTGCGGGTACTTGGAGGGCTTATGCGGCAGTGTGGAAGGACTGGGAGGCCTTGTGGAGGCAATTGGGGTCCGGGGGCAAGGCGGGGGATGCTTTGCATGTGCTCTTGTATTGGTTGGCTAGGGAGTTTTCGCGAGGTGTTTCGGTGGCCACGGTTAATCGAATGATGGCGGGAATGGCCTTTTGGTTCAAGTGGCAGGGGTGGCGTGACACGACCAAAGATTTTATTGTGCGGCAGGCGTTGAAGGGGTACAGGAGGGGTGCTAGGCAGTAGGACAGGAGGAAGCCATTATCTTTTGGTTTGCTGCAGCGGTTGGTGGGGCGCTTGGAATCAGTGTGTGCTACTAGATATGGGCGGGTGTTGTTTCGGGGGGCTTTTTGTTTAGCGTTTTTTGGGGCCATGCGGGTCGGTGAGCTGGTTAGTCCGACAAAATCTCGCCCTGGAGGTATTTTGGTGGAGGACGTGGTGTGTACAGCAGAGATGGTGAGTATGTGGATTAGGCGGTCTAAAACTGATCAAAAGGGGAAGGGTATGCTGGTGAGGGTGTTCAAGTTGGAGGGGGTATCTGAGGTTTGCCCGGTAGCAGCAGTGGAAGAATTTTTGCGGGTCAGGGGTGTTAGGGGGGGTCCTTTATTAATGCATGAGAATGGGGAATTTTTGTCCAGGTTCCAATTTGTGGCGGTTTTTAGGGAATGTTTGAGGTCGTTGGGGCTGGATGGGGAAGCATTTTCTTCCCATTCCTTTAAGATTGGGGCAGCTACGGAGGCGGCTGGATGAGGTTATTAAGAAGATTGGTAGGTGGGAATCCAACCGGTTTCGTTTGTACGTTAGGTCCCAGTTGTTGTAAGGGGTTGTAGTAGTGGGGGTGTTTTAAAGGATGGGGTGTGTGTGGAGGGGGTGCAACAGGGCTCAGCGTGGGAACATGTGTTGTTGATTCGTTTGTCTTTTTCAGGTTCTGGCAGCTGTCTGGTGTGGATAGTCGGGCACTCTTACGTCTGGTGGGGTGCAAAGAGAGCGGAGGTCCGGCCGGATGGTCGGCAGTTGGGCTTTTCACGGGCAGAGGCGTTAATCCGTTGGATCGGTGTGCGGGGTATGATGTGGAGTAGGATGGTCCCCGAAATTAGACGCTGTGCAGCGCTGGACAGAGCCCCAGACGTTGTGGTGCTGCATGCTGGAGGGAACGATTTAGGTAAGAGGGCCATGAAGGGATTGGTTAGGGATGTGAGGTTGGATTTTTTGCGTTTGAAGTTAGAATTCCCTGGGACGGTTTTTATTTGGTCAGACATGGTGGCGAGGTCAGTCTGGAGGGGGGCGAGGTCTGTGGTTGGTATTAACAAGGCCAGGATTAAGGTTAATAAAGAGGTTGGTAGATTTGTGGCTAGGAATGGGGGTGTGGTTGTGAGGCATAGAGAGTTGGAGGAGGATACGGGGCGTTTTTTGAGACTTGATGGTGTGCATTTGAATGATGTGGGCATAGACTTGTGGTGTCTAGGTTTGCAAGATGGGATACAGAGAGCAATCCGGGTGTGGAGGGGCATGCGGGTGTGAGGTGTCCCACCCGTATGCTGTGGCGGTTGAGGTTTGGTGGAAGGTAAGTGTTCTGGGTTAATTAAGGGTGGGGGGGGCACCCAAGGTGGTGGCGTAACCCCTCCCCCTCTGGTAAATGGAACGGTGGAGGCCCCTGAGGTGGTGCTGTGCTGCTAGGGGGCCTGGTTGGATTAGTGTTTGGTTATTATGGAAATGTGGTGGTGTGGCGGACTTTACCTTCCGGACCTGCAATCTAGTTATTCGGAAAATGGTTTTGGCGAAAAAGAGGTGTAAGTGAGTGGTATAGGTTAGTTAGTGAGAAAGGGTTAATTTTAAGGTTGTCATTAAAATGTTATATAAATGTTATTTAAATGGTTATTTAATGTTATGTACAAAGTTATTTATTGGTTTGAGGGTTATTTGTTAAATATATTTGAATATTTATTTATGTTATTTATGGTAATGATTAAAAGTGTTATGTAAATAAACGGCTGCTTGGCAGCCAATTTTAAAACGCAATCGGTGTGGAGCTTTCATTTTAGGTACAGGAATATTAAACGGGGTGGGGCTGTCAAGTGGGTGAGTGTGAGTTGGTAAGTGCGGGTTTTTGGGGGGGAAGAGAGTTGGAAGGCAAGGTACGAGGTACCCTAGTCATGATTATTCATAGATCCTTGCTAACAAACTACAGAAGTAATTGTTAAGAGATGTGGATGTGATATGGAGGAACTGACATCATTTTGCTTTCAATTGCCTTCCCAATAAAATGCCAGGTATTGTGAGGAATCCTGTTCCAAACAATGCTCTAAAGACCTAATAGTATACTTAACGTCTGAGAAAAGGGTAATAAGATAGGTAACAAGAAGCAGGATATAGGGAAAGGGAAAACAGCCATAAAAAATGACCAGGTGAAAAAAAAAGCATTGAAGATGTGGCAGGGGTGGAAGAGGACAGTGCTGGAAAAAAATACTGGTCCATTTTTGGCAAATTATCTTGCTGTACACAGACACTCACACCAGACAGAGGCAAAGACACCTTAAAAAACAGTGCAGAAAACATGACATCACCAGGAGATGACAGTGCTGGAGGAAAACACTAACACTTTGTCAAATATATGTCCTTGTACTGTTTTCGGATAATGAACAACCATTCGCACAGAGCTACATGCGCTTGTTTGCTTAAGTACCAAATCATTTACAGAATATATATACACTAGATACCAACATATCATCCCACAAATGTATCCACCAGAATGATTAATCATTGTAGTTCACCACATTCACAAATGTACACACTAACTATTCATGTACTGATGTTGTATGCTTGGTGGGGGGGGGGGGTGAAATAAAAAATGGTGAATAAAATAGCTTTTTCAAATGTCACTAAGCCAAGCGAGCCATTATTTCATTCTTGCCTGTCCAGGGCCCCAATTTATCTAAAACCGTCCCTACAAATAGGGAGGTCATCTAAGTTATTCAAGTATTTGCAGCCTGAACACTGCAGAAGACTAAGTTTATGGGTGGTCCTCCAAAGATCAACAACCATAACAGATTTAGGTACACTGAATGTTTATACAGTACAGTCACTACAGACACCATCCAAGAAGACTTCCTAAATAGCATCTTTATTATGCCTGCATCTTCTCATTAACCAAGTCTATGGGTTGGGCTCTTATGGTCAAATATGACATAACATAAGGGAAAACTATGGCATAATTTTACATTTATGTTGCCAACATCATTAACATCATTATAAAAACATATGTAATTACATTTAAAAACACATTAATAATATGTTCTCTTTAAATCACCAAGCCCACTTGTCATTTGGGGAAACTGGTCGACTACATTTTATACTTCAGACTTCATCCTTCCCCCTCTTCTCTCACTTGAGAATAACACATTTTATTTCCCATTATCAATAAAAGTCAATATTTTCAGGCAAAATAAAGTAAATCACCTGCATAACTGAAGTAATGAGAAGCATGAGTAAAACAAAATACCAATCTGGCAGTCAAACTTTACAGTGCTCCGAGGACACAAAGTTTGAACAAGCTCACAAATTACTTGACATCCAGTAAGAACAAGTTAAGTGAAATAAATATAACAACTTATTTAGTCCATATCAATAAATGACTTGCAAAATGAAGTTACCAACCCCAATGACCCAGCTAACATCTCTCCTGACTATTTTGTCTGGTGCTTCTGAACATTGGTATAAAACAACTAAAAAAAACATGTACAAAATTATCCAGTGCTACCTAACCATAAATATATAAGACATTAAATTATATAAACAGCATGCAGGTCCCTTACATAAAGTGTTATCCAATTCATTAATTAAGTGCTATAATAAAATACATAATAAAATGGATTTAAAAGTGTCCCAGTGCTAGCAAATAAATATTTCAGTGTTCAAATATCAATCCGATTAGCTTAGCAGTACTCTTGTGCTTCACATATTACTTTTCATTAGAATACGTTACCTTTTTTCAAGCAGGTGATTCTCTTTGTTTTATTAACCTCCTAAGTGTTACATTTCTGCCCAGACATTTTTAAATTGGGAATTTTAGGCATTATCACTAGTTAAAAACCCCCAAAAACATAATATTGTGGTATGCAGAGAATCTGTGGATTATTTTTAAGTAGCACATTTTATTTTGCACAGTATTTACATTTTCTTCCAAAATTTAGATTGTGTCAAGTAAATAGATATCAAATATGTCAAACCTTAAAACTGTGTGTGTGTGTGTGTGTGGGCGCACAACAGCAGACCTACAAAACACATTATACAGTTTACAGTTAACTGTAAATATTAGTCCTAGAATTTTTTCTGTCATTACAATGTGCACAGCAATATCCAATATGCATTACATAACTGATATTTTACACATGCACATGGATTTGATAGTATGCATGATTACATATGTGTATGGGGGGGGGACTGTGGGTTCCTTCAATCCAATACAATACAAAATGTTTTATGTATTTTATGCTTGTTTAAGTTTTTATTACGTTTTATTTATTTTTAGCTTATTTTTTACTTAACAAGGGGACTGGCAAGGCTCTATGTGATTTATACCTTTGTTTTTTGTTTTGTGTTTTGGTAGGATAAAGCCTCCACTCTTAGGTCTACATCTTAACTTGTAGCCAAACTGTTTATAGTGGGTGAGACCTGCAGATGTGTTGTTTTATGTTATGATCGTCCTCCTGCAATAAATTTTATTTACTGCCTTGCTACCTTAGATTTGGAAAGCATGGAAAATCTTTGAATCCCTGTCAAGGCTTCGTTAGAGAGATTTTCTCATATTTTCCGTTTTAAGGACAATATTTAGACAGGTATTGGGTGAAATGGTTTGTGCATAAATGTTGTAAAGAATGGTACCATCTCCATCAGCCAATGAGAGTGTTGGTCGCCATGTACTGGCCAGGAGGCAGGATGCACAAGAAAAATGCAGCCAGTATTCTCATTACTACCAGCTACATACTTGAATTTAGATCCAGTAACATGATCAATAAGTCCCAGCAATGCAGGCACATCATAAATGGTTGAAGAGGCAGAGCACTGTATTTTGTTTCCTGAAAACAAGAAGAGGAAACATTCACATGGTATACTGAGTCTCTATGAATAGAGAAATGAAATTCTGCAAATAAAGTGGGCAAAGGACTGGGAAAAGAAAGGGCTAAATTATGCTGGATGTCCATGAGCAGGGAAATGCCATGAATTGTACCTGACCAGTTTCAACTTTTAATGCACAATGTTTCAAATCTTTTTTTTGGTTATTCTTTCTAAATCTGTGAGGGTGATATTCTCCTTACAGACCAGTAATGCAAGAGGCCCTACTGACCACCACACTAAGCTATAATAAGACCATAAGCTATGGATATAGTAATTAAAGTAGGGATTCCCTGAGGACCTGAAAGTTATTTCAAGGGGTTCCTCCATGTTACAAAAGGTTGATGGACAATGATGTATAGCATATAGTTGCCGATGCGGGTTGTCCAAATGGTTGAAGAAAGAGATCTGATAGGTGAGAGTTGATCTGATAACCACATTATCATACCATGTACTAGGTAGGCTGTGCGCCCAATTAATATTAGTTTGATAGTTTTAATGTTTAATGGGGATGAAGACAAAAAAAAAAAGAAGAAAAAAGGTAGCAAACTAAAAAAGGAGGGGCACAGACTGGGGGAAAAGAAGGTGAGTAAAGGAGGGTAATTGTTGACAAAAAACCCAGAGAGTGGGAAGGGGCACCCCTTGAAACCACCACCCATTTTCTAAAAGTAGACAAATTGTGCAAAGATTCTTTAAACTTGTCCCTGAAATACATCCAGCAGTCCATCCAGTCTGATTCACTATGGACATTTTCAGGATTCCTAATAAGGACTCAAAGAAAAAAACTGATAGTGTACCTCTTTTCCACACTAAGGCTGGGTACACATGTGCAATGGTTCTCGTCCGATAATCAGCTCAGGGTTGATATTGGACAAGAATGTGGCGTGTGTACAGCGCTCATCATCAATCGTCTGAACGACCGTCCTGGCAGATCCACAGACGATGGAGGAGGAACGATCATAATGGAAGTGAAGGGGGAGAGAGCACAGCGGGGTGCTGCTCCATCGTTCTCCCCCTCCCCTCTCCATAGAGCAGAACAGTGCTCTATGTACAGCCCTTGTTCAAGCATTGTGCAGTTGTTAGTCATTGGATAGGATCATGAAAGATCCTTTCCAATGACAATTATTGCACGTGTGTACATAGCCTAAGCTAAAATGTTTTATTGTTGTTTATTTATTGTAAGATGTTTTATTGTTGTTTGTGTTTCCATATAACTACCACTCTTCCTTAATGCCCCCACCTACACAGGAAGGCCTCCTAGGGAGGAACCTGAAAGGCAAAGCACACATTTAGTATTGTCTAACCAAATATAGTAAACTGTATTTGTATTACATTCATTTTGGCATAGCAACCAGAAATCAGCATTTATAGAGTAAACATCTATTTATATAAGGTAATTTAGGACATGATTAATGGATTTGACTCACTGATCCTTTTTAGTGAATTGAGACTTATCAAGGTAATTGCAATTTTTCCTTAACAAAGTGAAATGAGAATTTCAATAAGATCTGGAGATTTCCCAAGTGAAATATGCGATCTGTTAGGCCTAATAAGCAAAGTATCAGGTCTAGATGAATGAAAACCAAAATAAATATGTGAGACCCCTTTAGGACACACATTTTAAATAATAAAAACACCTTTTAGTAACAGCAAATTGAAGTTTTGGTAAAGTCAAAAGACTTAGAAAGTTTTTAAGCTATTGCATTAGTATGACAGACAAGCCACAAGCATTTGCAAAAGGTGGCATCAACAATGGCTGCTAACATATTTTTCTTTTATTATTCATTTTCCTATTTGATTTTAAGTGAACCAATGGTTGAGTTGTTGACATTCAAGTTTTAATGGTAAATATCCTTAACAATCAAAAAACAAGCTTCAAATTAAGCCCTCACTGATCTCTGTAGCTATAGGCACTGTGGATCATTTAACAGTTCACAGTATTTATATAGCACTAACATATTGCACAGTGCTGTACATTATATAGGGATTTTAAAAAACAGTTTATGCATTAGATGCAGACATGTGAAAAAGTAAGTGTGAAAAGGATTATTTTTAAAGCAAATCTAACAATCTAACTTTAGATTTAGTGTCTTCAGTTAGAAATAATATGCTTAACAAATAACGCATATCAATTTATTCATAAACTGAAACGTTCTCTGATGGAGAATCTTCTAGGTCCATGTGTTTCAGTGGCATTGATTTATTCCCTACCATTTCAGTGAATGTCAGACTCACAGTTTTATAAATGGAGTTCATAAGAATGACCATTCATATAATTTTAATTAAATAAAATGTAGATTTATATTGTAGAAAAGAACTATACCCCTACATTTACCACCACTGGAAATTAGCATTATCGGATCCAGATTAGGTGCCAATAAAAAGAGCCAGGTATACTGGTGGAACTTTTTATTTAAACCTTAAATATCAAGTGTTTAGTGTTCCTTTGCTATTGATGGTGTGGTATCTTCCCACAAGGTCATAGGATGATAGATCAAAGGAGCTCTCCAAGGCCTTCATGAAGGCTTTGGATACCTGTAAGCCTAGCAAGGGATCTAGAAAAATCACCAGATTATTTAAACTCCATAATTTACTGAAGGAATATTATCTACAAGTGGTTTATATTTCAAATGACTGTGTTATTTATCCAGGACTTGCCAGCCCAGCAAATTAAGGCCAAAAGGTAACTGTGTTAACTTCAAGTTAACTCCATCAATTCCAAAATGTATATTGCAACTCTTGCAACAGTTGGTGTTAAGTGCAATCATTTATAATTAATAGTAGATTGAACCAAAAAAACTGCCCAGAAAGTGTATTAGGTAAAAGCTTTTGCCATACAAAAAGTAACATTAAGGTGTACAGCGCTGCATAATATGTTGGCGCTATATAAATCCTGTTTATTAGAATAATAAGAAGAATGTCAACCTTACAGATAGGTCTTCTGTGACATACATGGCAAATGGCAGCTATTGCACAAGAAGAGCAGCAAATTGAAGATTCTAAAATGGAACCAGTTATGACCTTTAATGCATTGCAATGATTGAAGAAAAATAGCCAGGTGGCTTGGAGTCTGATCATGTTTTCATTCTCCCATTTATTAGGATTGACTTTTTACTTGTTTTAGATGTGTGATGCAGAGTACAGTTCCACTTTAATACTAAAAAAGGGAGTTAAGAGAAAGTTTAAAAGATCCCTAATACTTAAGTATAACCAGGTAAATGGTCAAGAATACACTTACCAAATTGTTTTCTCTTTGCAGATAATTTGATTTGTCTGCTGTGACCTGAGAAGTAAAATATACCTTTAATAAGCTGGCAACTAGAAGAACCAACTCATAAAATTAAAAAAAGGTAGCAAGAAGGATGAATGTAAGAAATAAGTTTACATGTGGATAAGAAATTCCAATCTGTCTGAAGCAACAACAGTCCTACACCTTCATTGCCGGTAAAGATATTATTATTAAATATGTGTTTAATACTTACATTAGTACTTCCCCAAGGAATTAATTTGCTTTCTATTTCACTTTTTTATCAGTCAAATAAAATATTTAAAGAAATTATACTTCTATAACTACTGATCTTTTTGTCTCAAAAGCATCACCATTCATCTTTTTTGAATATAACTCATAAAACCCAATGAGTTTATATAAATCTGCATCTTCAGCTCATAATAATCCAAACAAACAGATAATCAATACTAACAAACATTTTTGAAGGATTTCTGTTTTCTCAAGGGATTCCTGTTCAAGCAGCTATGATATAGGAGATAGTATAATTTATACTATGAATTTTATATATTCAGATGTATATCAAATGAAGACAAGAAAAATATGTAAAAGTTACAATACAAATACACACACACACACACACACACACACACACACATATACATGTACATATATATTTACCGGTATTTAGTATCAGTAAAAATAGACATGTTGCATTACATAATTGCTAAATGTATTGTACAAAGTGATTATAATTTGAGGCTGGTGTTATTTGCATATGAATCTCTCATAATCACAGTCTTTGTGTTCTCGCTGCAAGTCACTTGCGCTTATTTCTACATGTTCAATTTATAGTCTTCTGGGAAGACACTGCACAGTAGTGCTGGATTATAGATATGGCCTGGAGACTTGTGACAGCCAAATATGATTGTACAGATGGTAAATGCCTGAGAATATCATTTGTGTATGTAATAAAATGTGATTTTAAACAGTGGTTCAATTTGTATTTATCTTGGTTTGCTATTGCTACAATGACTGCTATGTGCTATGTGACAAAATGACTAACATCCACTGCCGATTCAGTGCCTGCCACGGAGTCAGTTTCAGTGGACACAATGACATATGTAATGCAACTATAAATACAACACATAATAATATACTTCTACAACAAAGAAAAAATAAATTCAACTAGAATTTGCAAAGTGGACTATTGCCAGATTTTCTTAAAATGGAACTCAAGTGAAAGGTCAATAAAGACTAAAGCAGTATATCTGGACTTTTTCAACTTGGGTGAACTCCTTGAAACAACTTGCAGGTTCTCAGGTCCTTGCTATATTCACTATAACCACAAGGCCAACAAAGAATGCATGTGACACTACTGGATAGTGGGGCGAATGTCACCTCCCAATGACCTGAGAGGCAAAAATGTTCATTGCTCAAGAAACCCATAGCAATCTCTGGAGGATCCCTATGATTCCATAAAAAAACACTGGATTAGAGCATAACCCTACCTGTCCCCAGAGCCCACCAAACTTCTTGTACACAGTCTTATCATCTCTTGTCTGGACTACTGTAACATTCTCCTCTCTGGTATTCCACTAACCCAACTCTCACCTCTACAATCTGATATGAATGCTGCAGCCAGACTCATCCATCCTTCCCACTGCTCCTCTTCCGCTGCATCACTTTGTAGTTCCCTTTATTGGCTTCCATTTCACCTGAGAATCAAATTCAAGTTCCTGTGCTTTGCCTTCAAATCTGTACACAGTTCTTGTCCCACTTACATTTCTGACCTGGAAAAGAAAATACTCCCCCAGCCGCTCTCTTTGCTCCTCCAATGATCTTCTAATGACTTCCTCACTCATAACCTCATCACACGTTTCAAGACTTTTGCTGCCCCGACTCTCTGGAATGGTCTTCCTCATCCTTTTCAGCTTGCTCCTACTTTCTGCTCATTTAGAAGAGCGCTCAAAACCCATTTTTTCAAACTTGCCTACCTATCTTCTTCTGTCTTTTCAAACCCTCACTACTTACCACCACTACATATCTATTGTGTGTTACTTTCTGCACCTCCTGGATTGCAAACGCTTCAGGGCAGGGTCCTCTCCTCCTCCTGTATCACTGTCTGTATCTGTCTGTCATTTGCAACCCCTATTTAATGTACAGGGCTGCATAATATGTTGGTGCTATAAAAATCCTGTTTATTATTGTTATTATCAATATTATTATTATTATTGATATTATTTTTAATAATGATAATAATATTATTAATATGAATAATAATAACGTTGCCTCATTGTGACCTCTTGTGCTGTTAGGGTATCCAGGGTCTGGACCTCGAAGGGTTCACCAGTGACAATGGCAAGAGGCACAGTTTGTTCAGTTTTATTGTCATCACTAACATAGTTCTTACATTCTAGAAATGTCCATTCACCCACTTGGTCAATTCTGAACAGAAAAATATCATACTGGTGCCTCAGTGTGCTCTAGACACCAGCATTAATAATGATTTGGCATACATTGAAGGCTACATTCTTGGGAATTATCAACTGCCAAACAAAACAGTGCTGTCCTGGTGGTTCTACAACTAGTCTCTCCATTCCAGTCAGGGGAGTGTGAGACTTGATGTAGAACATGACTATAGGAGAATGTGAAGGACTGTTCATGTACGTGTTCATTTGCCGGAGCAATGTCCAACTGTGCACTTGTCCAATGCAAAGGGGGGTGCTCGACCCTATGCACACTACATACCTTTATGCACGTGTTTTGTACAAACATGCCCATGCAGAGGGATATTTATAAAGCAGTGAATCTGACATTCACCAAAATATTCCCTGGTGGAGAATCTTCCAGGTCCATGTGTTTCAGTGGCAGTAATTGATTTTCCACCAGTGACTGTTTTACTGTCAGATTCACTGCTTTATAAATAGAGCCCTAAGAGTTTTGTGTTTTAAAATGTGTTTTAACAGCAGTATTAAAAAAATGCTGTTATTGGTAATTGCATTTTTCATTTATTTATATAAAGCTCATTTGTGGGCGAACTACAAACCCCAATCCCTCTCCCACCTTCTACTGATTGACATCTAATCTGGCTTCCTTCTTTCTTATATACAGTGCTGGGGTCCTTTTTTGTGTGTCCACATCACTAAATGAATAACATAGACACTTCCAAATTGTTGTTCAGCTGCAGGGGGGCTCTCAGTATCCAGAAGGGACAGATGTCACATTAGAAACAGTGCTGCCAAGGTGTCTGAATGGGGGATTTAGGTAAATATATCCTGGTTCAAAAGAATAGTAAAGCAAAATTCCCAATAGA
This sequence comes from Pyxicephalus adspersus, assembly GCF_032062135.1. Classification (NCBI taxonomy): domain Eukaryota; kingdom Metazoa; phylum Chordata; class Amphibia; order Anura; family Pyxicephalidae; genus Pyxicephalus; species Pyxicephalus adspersus. The sequence goes on from NC_092861.1 coordinate 59,168,751, forward strand.
TGGGTCAGAGCAGTGTGGAAGGGGTAGGCAAAATGTCATTTTTGGCTTTTCAATATTAAAACACATTTTATAAAGACCTTAAAAATAAAAAGACAGGACAAAATGCTTTGAGCCTACATAAGCTTAAAATTCATAGACACATAGTTTTCCTACAATAAAAATGATAGTTTTGAAGCTGAGACACATTCACACAAAAAATCCCATTGAGAGGACAACACACTTTATGACTGTATAGGCCTGTATCAGGCTTTCAGAGTCCAAATTGTCTATTTACTGTAGGTATACAAGGTACAGGTATGATGTGACACTATGCCTGCACACAGGTGATCACTAATCAACTAATTGTTGAAGTTGTTGGAAAAATGTTTGCCTTGTCAGCTAATAACTGCCTTTGTACTCTGTGCAATATTTCTGCTGCTTTGTTCCTGGTTATATCTAAGGACTACAGAACTCCCCCCCCCCCTTTGTTATAAAGAAGACAATAGGTGAATTATCTTGTAGTGGCGTCTTATAGTGAAAACACTGCTTCACTATAGATACAGTATAGTGACTGTTGTCACCCTAGTACAGGAATTACCAGGTAAAATAAGGAAAGAAAACTGTAAAAAAAATGCAGCCACCACATCTAAAACTGGTATGCAGTAATATATTACATAATATATTACATTTTTTCTTACCTTTAGATGTGTTGTAAAGCTCTTGTAGCAGCCTTGCATGACTATATTATGTAAGTAAGGATTAGCTGTTTCCAGTGCTAGGGATGTCTGAAGGACTAGGCTATTAAACACATTGGAAAAGTTGGCCAATCAAAACGGAAAAGTTGGCCGATCATCCTCTTTAATAGAGATCTGACAATCCTGATCAAAAGGCTTAGCATACACTTGTGTCTAGCAAAACGGGGGTGTCAAGAACAGCATACAATCCAAGAAATGTAGTTCATTTTTTGACTTTACAGAAACCTATAAACCTATGATATCTATTCTCATTATGGTCTGTAGTGTTAGTAATATGCATTTCTTTTTTGCTATAGATGTGGCAGTGGAGAAGATTTCCAGGTGGGTAAAATGCTAAAACCTTCCTAGTTTGCAACATTTTCCATATATACAATGTGCAGTATGCACTCTGTAAAGCTTCATGTACAATGTAAATCTGACCCTGGTTATATTTGTTATTCAAACTGCATAAACTTGAAACAAATCTTTAATCAAATCTTTGTTATTTAAAAGATGAGAATTAATTTTGAAGTACACTAGCAGGTAAATCATACAACTCTGTACAATATCCATGGAGTTTCCTAATAAGAACAATATAAGACTTTGTGTTACCCTAAAATTAATCAGTAATTTACTGTACTGGAATGTAACATGTGATGTAAAAAAGGGGGCAGACGTAAAGTCTTGTGGTGGCCACAAGGTTTCCTACAGTAACCTGGATGACTTTGGGCAGGCCTGGGGGTATGAGAGTTGTTATTGGTGTAAATGCAATGCCTAGTGACTGTTTCACCCTATTGTGTGCTGCATTTAAATGCAATAGGTCCTAATTTTACCCAATACCCTGCAACACATATTGCAGGAACTATACCTATTCGAAACAATGTATTTTTATGTGTTGATTACTTGGGCCTGTATAATGCAACTATGACCATTGCACAGGATGTGAATGAGCCGTAAGTAACGGAAATCAAAAATGTACTAGGTATATATGATTGAACTCTAGGTACACATCTAAATAAACCTATGAAATACATTTTTAGGAACTGTTTTACCTGTCAAATCACCTGTGTTTATGTAAGTCAAGTCCTACAATGTATACTGCTTTACTGTCTAGAGGGGGAAAAGACTTGATGTCTCTCTTCAGACATTTTCTTATACTTACAGGCCTCCCCCACCCCTCAATTTATTAGTCAGTGAAAAAAACTGAACTTTCATCCTATCAACATGTTTTCTTGGGCTGCCTATTACACCTCACTCCACCTCAAACTTTGCTTTACAGGTAGGAGACTGATACCTTAATAAATAAAGTACAGTGGACTCTGGACTAGCCAAACTAATGTGACGGAAGGGCAGGCCGGATAGTCTGGATTCTATTAATAAAGTACAGTACTCACCTCCACACATAGGCCAGCCTTCCACTCGCAGCACCCTCGGACATCCGACACACAACTGGAAAGCAGACAGCAGGGACATCTCAACGTGCGCTATGCAGGAGTTCAGCAGCAGATGCCCACACCGCCCCCACATTTTATTATGATAGTCGCGAGCTGGATAGGCGAGAGCCTACTGTACTTACATTGCTTGCATTAAAAATACATTTAGTTGTGTGTGACCTGAAAAGGAGAGTGCATAAAGGGATTAATTTTAGTAAGTAATTTTTTGGTTAGCATGCTTGGGGCTCTGTTCATAAAACAGAGCCCCAAGTACAAGGAATCTGACATTCCCTTAAACATTTCCTTGTGAGAATCAATTACTACCATTGAAACACATGGACCTGAAAAATTCACGCAGGAGAATGTTTGAGGGAATTTCTGATTCCCTGTTTTATAATATAAAATGTTTCTTATATGGTTTCTAATTATGAATACATATCAAATAGACATACTTATATTTATATAATATACTTATACATTTTTAGACAGACTCTGTATCTTGCTTTGTAGTGCTATTCAGTGGTTATGCTAGAACAGCTGAATTGGGTAGATGGTTCAAGTGGAGCTGGCATGGATGTCAGTAAATCAGGAGGCCAAGTAGAAGCAGTAGTAGCACTAACATGTATACATGTGGGAAGGCGGTGAGTCTTCTGTATCATAATACCACCTTCCTCCCTGCCTTCCTTGAATTCTAAGTTTTCTCCTCTGACAGCTAAAGGGGGGGGGGCTGTGTAACAAAAGCCTCACTGCCTTCCTCCCTTCTCCTTTCAGCTGTCAGAGGTGAAATCCATGGACTTAGAATGCAATCCTGTGCTCAAGAACAGGATCAGAGCTCTGTTTCTATATTGGGACAAATTGGGATAAATGAAGTGACTTGACTTTGGACTCGACTTTGAAGAATTCTTGGTGACTTAAGACTTGAACTGGGACTTGGTGTCAATGACTTGGGACTGAACTTGGCTTGAAGGGTGACGACTTAGTCCAACCTCTGCATAATTGTCATCATTCCAGCATTTACTGTAGCCCATGCTCACTTCCAATGAATATTTCAACTTGGGAAAAATTGGATATGACATATTGAGTTATTCAGTTTCTACTTTAAGTAATTGCTTTAACTTGACTCAGTATAAGCTGGCAGTTGTGACCTACATTCTATATTTTGAATTACTTATGGTATGTCTTCTTTAATGTGTATTGTTGACCTCTAAACTGCTCTATAAGCACATTTTCCTACAGATACAATAATATGAAAGAGAATAAACTGATAAAATATCTTGCTAGGCATGAACCATCTGCAGTATGCGATGACTAATTGGAACGGATAATTATTAAAAGAACATTACCTTTCGTGTTGGGTAAAAATGACAACAGCCTACTTTTCTTTCACTCCAAAACAATTCAGACAATTACTTTAGGCACTTGTGATTTTAGAAAGATGTTCAAGATCAAACTTCTGCTCTTGCTTTAATTTTCCATATGACAAATCAGTTAGAACGTCCTGTCCAGCAGTGTCTGAAAATATCTAGTAGAATTGATACTTCAGCAGCTACAAGTGCTCCTTATGCTACTAATCAAAAATTATTTCTTTACTAACCTAATTGAAAAAATCATGAATGTGATTGGTCAATGCAGGTTACTGCACATGTTCTTTAAATTGCTTTTTTAAAGTATTCTGGTAGGTTTGATATTGTTGCATCTGAAATGAGTTGTTAGCCAAAAACCTCATCCATCTTCCTGATCCAAATATTAAGCTATTGGACAAATTTGGAAAATAAACACTTTTTTTAACCAAACAATACTGTGCATCCTAAAGAACACATTCCATGATAATCTGTGGAATGCTAATAAGAGAAAGTTGGAAGGGTTCCACAAAGAGTAATGACATTATTTATGCATTATAAAAATTTTATTGCTCACAGTGCAACAGTGGTGTTGCATTCACAATGACCATGAGGTGCCTGATCATATGTTCATATTTTAGTGCATATTGCTAGGCCTGCAGTCAGGAATAAAGTTCAAAAAGAGAGTGTAGAGTGTCTAGGAGCAGTGCCTAAACCTTTTTTTTTACAGCTGTGAAATGCAACACAAAGGATATTTTGCAGTACATTTACATATATCAGATACAACTACCCTACATGTAGCCTTTTGTATAATTTTGCATAAGGCAGGGTTTTATTGACACACAAAAGACACACAATGTCCCTTCAATAATAAATATTCTTACCTGCCTAATGGCTACCATCTGTCAAGTTGGTTGCCAGGTTACCCAGCACATCCCAGTTTACCATGTGGGTATCAGGACTGAATTAATTCCTGTACACTTGCAGCCTGGCCAGTGAAAATGGCAGAAAACAGATAGGATAATATAGGAAGGTGGTGAGTATCCCCTGGGTTTAGTTCCACTTTAATACCAACATATCCATTAATAGCACTATCAATAAAATTTACTATGGGTCCTAATTTTCTAAGGTACCACACCCCAAATGAAGTATTAATATGACAGAAACCAAGTAACTAAAGGGAGCTTTTTAGGTATCAATCACTCTCAATCAAAAAAACAATCCTAAATACATGTAATAAAATCACTTGTTTATTACAAAACTACACCAACAAAGTTATATGATCACAAACATAATAGCGATATAATTCAGAGCCAAAGGAGAGCAAGGTTTTTTGTAGGCCAAGTAAGATATATATATTCTTAATTTAGGTTGTGGTACATTATTATACAGCAGTCAAAAACATATCCATGTATATCGCAAGTGCATAAACAAACAAAATGGTGTAGTATACATTATAAATGTTTAGTTCACAGAGAAAATGACAAAGAGCCTTGGTGAATGCTTCCTTGTCTTTGCATAGTTTTCATATATAGAGATAGAACTGGGGTATTCAGCACATGTATGACTCAAATGCAATGGTTATAGACCCAACGCGTTTCGCCTTAAATGGCTTCTTCAGGTGTAAGTGTGATAACCAATGAAGTATATCTTTTGCATTGCTTATGAAGTGTTAAACTGAGAGGAATTCCCAGACCTTGTTGGTAATAAGAGTGGGCTGGATACTGCCCAAACGTTGTGTGGGTGGGAGGGGATCCCTTGGTGGAATTCCTCTGAGTAGACTTTTCTCCAGCGTGGACCCTGATGATCACAAACATTGACAACAGTAAAAACATGTTACATGATATCACAATGTAATCACAATGTATATACAGCTTGACTATATTTGTCTATCACCAGCTCAACGCGTTTTGATGTAATAAAGCTGCTTCTTCCGGAGAATACTGTCAATTGAGGACTCCTGCCATTCTAAACTATAAATCACAAATATTCACACAATCGTGACACCTATCCCATACCAACAATTAGGCTTCAATGGTTTATGACAGATTGCACAAGGTCTGAGCTATGTTACAATAAAGTAAAAAATATAAATTTAACATGCACTTTAAAAGGAGGGGGGGGGACTTGGATCTGGTGGCTGTTAGGCAACATATTGGAGATCTTGTGTGAAAGAAACCTGCCATATGAGAGACATGGTAACTGCAGTCGCTGAGCCAATCTACTCCAGGATCTCCTTCAGCTGTGCACATCCTCAATTTCTGTGCAGGGGATGCCGAGAATAGTGTTCACAGCTACAGGGATGCAGGTGATGCTGCAGCATGCTGAGCAGATGATCTGCAGGCGGAGTGGTAACACCCAGCTTCATTGATGAAAGTGTATCCTCTCCAGCATTGGAGAGCTTTATTAAATCAGGCCCTCTCTATCTGGACATCCTATGTAAGAGATCCAAATCATCTTTGAATGCACATTGTGGAGTAAACATATAACACATATCATTATTCTGTGTGTCAGGGCAGATATCTTTTAACTGTCACCCACTTATTTTTTATCTCTGTGTACAATAGAGGTTGTGATGCATAAAACTCGAGGACACCAGCAATTTCCAAGATCCTGCAGTTATCAGGTCAACCACAAACAGTTATTAACCTTGGATTTCCTTCTATAGCTTTCACTTTATATAACATTGATTCTGGGTATGGCAAACCGATTAGACCCGCTGTTTGCACTTCCTCTTCCCTCCCCCTTTTCCCATCCTTTGTGATTTGTTTTTCTGTTGTTTCTCTTTTTTTTTCTTTCTTGTCACTTGCTATTTGTTTTTTGTTGTTTTATGTGTCTTGTTTATCTTGTCCTATGTTTAGGACACGAGTTTGCTTTCTGCACTGTTCTACCAAAGATTGTTAATGATATCTTTTTTTCATTCCTGATATATATGTACTGATTTTTAATACACACTATACTTGATGCATATATGGATGGGGTGAATACTTATGGTTGGGCAATGCTGAAGGGGTTCAATGTCCAAATGAACGTGAAATATATGATGTGTCCTTGACTTTTCTAATAATACCGTTGTACTTGATTTGTTTATCCATCTGAAAACTTTAATAAAAATATTGAAATACAAAAAAAAAACAGTTATTCCATGGTCATTTGTTCAGATCATGCAATTCTAGTCTAATCAACAAGGGAGCTTTTTGGTAATATATTTATGCATGGTTTATTGAGTTGTAGCCCCAGAATATACTGTCCAAAATAGTAAGCAGGTGAACCTAATAAGGTGACCACTGAATAAATTATCAGGCAGTGTATAAAACACTGATATAAAGAGGCCCATAGCCGTATAATATTAGGCACAGGGCCTGCATGACAGGGTGTGAGGCCTCAGCACAGTGAAGGAAAGGGTTCAGTGGATTGAGTAAGGTTAGGGAGGGGCAGCATTAGCGTGGAGCGTCAAGGAGGTGATTAGTGGAAAGGGGTTTTAAAAAGGGGTCAGAAGGAGTCAGAAGTGGGAGGCTCTCTTTTAGGGAAAAATAGTTTCCCGCCCTTCCTGATTTTTGGTAGGTGGCTTTGGTAGGATTTGGTAGTTTGGCGGTTGGGGTCTTAAAAAGCAAGGATCCTGGGCTTGGTAAAGTGGTGAGTTGTGGCAAGAGGGATCCTCGGTGGTAGGGTCCCCCTTTATGGTGGACTGATGTTTATGGCTCCTGAGGCTGTGCTGGACGGCTAGGGGCTAAGGTTGTGATTTTTAGTGTATTTAAATTTCCAGGGGAGTATGGATTTTGCCTTCTGAGACCTGAAGCCTGGTTGTTCAGGTTTAAAACTGTGAGGTTGCAATGTTAAATTAAGGGATTCATTTTGATTTATGGTTATTTGTATTGTAAACAGGGGATTGAGAGTATTGGTTAATTTAGTTATATTTAATTAATGTTTAGTTGATTTATGCTTGTTAAAAGGTAAAATGTGTTTAATTGCCTTATTTATTTATTTACTTTTTATTTATAATTTATTGGTTATTTATTTTTTTTCTATGAATCCATGAAACATATTGCAGTATCAGCATTTTACAGATTTAAAACATTTAATACCAGGCTGCATCATGTGTAACTTGGGTCCTGATGCCAGAACCCCACTGCTAGATGTGTTATGACTTTCAATGAACCAGCAGGTAATAAACGTCAAGCAGAGACACATTGGCTCCAAAGCGCCTATCACAGAATTCTGTTTAGGAGATAAGTGAACATTATTCTCAGTCAGTATCTCTTCTGAATAAAAATTTATCATTGCTAATTATTTACATATTTGCTTGCCTGGCAGGTTTTTATTGCTTTGTTACAGGTGTTACTGCTGCCTAGAGCTTGCCCAGATAAACAACACAAATGATAAACGTTTATTGCATGTCAGACTCAGTTTGTAGGAATCCATGATCTCCAAACTTTATTTGATCCACAGAAAGACACCTAGCACCATCTGCTGAGAGATGGCACATTGCCCAGACAATCTTGTGTGCTCGATGTTATGGAACATTTCAGCTGAGCCATCCATGTTACGTGATTTTATTGCATCTTTCATAGAACTTGGCAATGCTGTTCTAGATCTATTCTTTGCAATCCCATAGGTAAGAAATCAGTGTTCTCTAATTTTTTGAAATGGCTGTATGGAGCTTCTGGGCCCATTTTCCATGGCTGCAGAAGAATTATGTGTGGGAGTGGGCAATGTTCATTTCTATCGTGTACCATACCTAGAGGCTGTTTAGTAGTTTGTTTTATCCAGTCTTCTTTCCGAGAGATTAGGGACTAATAATAATTGGCAAAATATATCATCTGTAATGTTACATTGTGGCTAAAATGTTCCTATAAATTTTAGCATTTCAAATGTACTTTTGGCTTTGACTGTGTTTACTCTGTGAAACAAGTAATACACAAGAAACATGGTGAAAATGGTTTGCAAATACACCCTGGAGAACAATCTATCATTTTCACATTGTTAAAACAGCTGTTCCCTTTCAAGATACATACCTCTCATATGGCATATTAGTCATTACATTGCAAGGAGTGAACATGATCTACCCTCTGAGCTGTTCATTCTTTTATAATTCTGCTGTTGCTGAACTGCACCGATCCAGCACATTTCTAATGATTTGTAATCTGGTGGTCCTGGAACCACTAGAACCTTGCTGTCTCCTTGCTTTTTGCAAGTGGAAAACTTTCAGGACAGTTGCCAAACTTCAGAGGAGTGGATGTCCCAGCAAATTCACCCCAAGGTCAGACAATGTGTAATGCTCAGAAAAATTGCAAAAAAACCTAAGAGCTACATCTCAGGCTCTACAGGTCTCAAGTAAATATTACAGTTCATTGAAATACATTTAGAAAAAGACTGAACAGGTATGACTTGTTTAGAAGGGTTGCCAAGAGAAAGTCTTCTCTTTCTAAAAAGAAGCTTCACAGCAAAGTTCATTGGGCCTGATTTATTAACCTCCTGGGCAGTTCATTTCTGTCCGGATTTATATGTCTAAAAGCAGTACATTGTCTTTCATGAAAATTTATTTTACATTGTAGGCCTGTAATTCTTAGGCATAACTCATCGAAATATGTACAATATTTATTAAATTTAATAAATGTAAAAATAAACTTTAAATAAAATACACACAAAAATCTGTTAAAACAAGGGTGTATAAATAAATCAAAAATACTGAAACCTGTAATATAACTGTACAGTAGCATGTATTTATATATATATATATATATATATATATATATATATATATATAATATAATGATTACTTTGTATTGGATTCAATACAGTTATTTTTTAATCAATCCAATACAAAATAATTTTAAAACTCCTGCCCCGCTCCCTCGCATGCACCGACGCAAGCATCAACGTCACCTGGAACTCTCGGGGGAAGTCACAGTCGCCAGGGGACCGATAAAAGGAAGAGGATGCAGCCGAGGGTGGGATCGGACGGGCAGGACACTGGAGCACGCCGGTGGGACCAGGTAAATTTTATTAAGTTTAGGTAATTTTTATGTTTTTAGCTACCCTGAGTGTGGTTCGGGGTTACCGGTATTAGCTGTTTTTTTACCCCAAGCCACACTCGTGCTGACCGCTCAGAAGGTTAAAGCTCTGCAAGGCTGGAGAGGATACATTTTCATCAGTTAAACTGGGTGATCCAGCAAACCTGGAAAGGGTCTGGTCCAGGATTAAAAACATTTTCTAACAAATAGCAAATTACTTTTAAGAAGTCCATTGCAGGTTTGCTGAATCACCTAGGTTTACTGATGAAAGTGTATCCTCCCAGCCTTGGAGAGCTTTAATCAAACAGGCCAATTGTGTCAGCCATGAACTCTATTGCATACTATAGTATTCTACAGTCAAAAGTGTAGCCATCTATGAGACATGCAACAGGACAATGATCCCATGCACACCACCAAATGTACAATAGGATGCCCAGTATAGAACCAGGGTGTTGCAATGGCCCAGTTAAGGTTCAGACCTTAACCTGATCAAATCCTGCAGTGAAACCTTAACCACCTAGCCGTTAAGCCCGACCTTCGTACGGGCAAAAAAAAATGGCTAGGATGGTTAAGCCCGTATTTTTGTCACATCCTTACCTCCATGGTCCCGCTGTGCACATCCAGCGTCGTTTTCCTATTCCAGCGTCGTCCTCCGTCCATCGTCGTCCGTCGATCTCCCTCTCCAGCGTCGGGTGCCAGCGGGACCGGTAAGATGCCGGCCGGTATCTTGTGTTCCGCCGCCCGGCATCTTGTGTTCCGCCGCCTGGCCGGCGGAACACAAGATACCGGCCGGCGGAACACAAGATACCGGCCCGCATCTTACCTGGTCCCGCTGATCGTCCACGTCCATCTTCGTCCAGCGCCAGATGATCTCTGAAACGAAAAGCCGTCCGGCGGAGAAAAAAAAACGGACAGCTCCTCCCTGCGTGCGTGATGACGTCGGCGCGTGTGCGGGAAATTCAAATTGAAACTCATTCATTCATTTTGTATTGGATTCAATACAAACTCCTGTATTCAATCCAATAAAAAATAATTCAAATAAATACAAAGTTTGTAATTGGTAAATTCAAACTGTCATTTTGTATTGGATTGAATACAAACTCCAGTATCCAATCCAATACAAAAAAATACAAAAAAATAAAAGTAAATACATTTTTTATATTCATATTATCTACTAGAACCCCTGTTCGGACATATTTCTGTAAGTTACAGGTCTACAATTTAAAAATTTCATGAAAAACAGTGGATCACTTTTGGTACAGAAATCTAGACCTCAGTGTAACGCTCAGGTGGTTAAGAGAGCTGTACATAAACAAATGCTCAGAAACCTCAATAAACTGAAGAAAATGTTGAAAAGAATAATGGGCCAAAATTCCTTCACATGGATATGAGAGATTGATAGATACAGAAAATGAATACTTCAGGTTATCGCTGCCTAAAGTAGTTCTACAAGCTAGAACCACCTTTAGCAGAACCTTTAGATAATAAATCATGGGGTTTAATTCGTTTTTAAAAAATATGGCTTCTCCATTTTGGTTTTATTGATGACACAATGTAATCTGTTGTGTGTTGTTTTACACCTGGGGATCAGCCCCAGTCATACAAAGGTAACCAACATGTCAGGTGGACCCTGTGTATACAGAAAATAGGAAAAGCTTAATTTTAAAAATGAGATTCAATTGAAAAAAATACAAATCTAATTCTTTTTTATCAAAGCTAATACTATCCAAGCTAAATGTTACTGGTCAGTTTTAAACCCAAAACCCTAAGTACATGGAACATCACCATCAACCATAAGTGGCACAGGCATTTTTATTTGCAGCTAACCCTAGTAAAGTCCCACAAATTATGCTAGGATTGTTTATATTATACAGATTCACTCGCTAGAATAAACTGTACTAGAAAATGTTATGAGAACAAATTGTTGTTCTCCAGGTCCTTGGGATGTCTTGTTGTTGAAGGGGATAATATTAATCTTCTTGTTCTGTGGTAAAGCATTTTGGGACTCTGAGGGACAGTCAAATAATACGTTTTTCCAAGATAGAAGGAATTAGTCTATCTTGTCTCTCTTAAAATATATGATTAAAAAAAACAAAACATTTTCACTTCAACAAGAAGTGAGTTACTGTGGAATGAGTCTGCAAAAAAATTAGAGAAAATAAATCTTATTATAAAAAGCAATTTTTTTTTGTCTCATATTATTTTCAGATTTCTTCTAGTTTCAGTTCTTTAGGTGGTGCAAACGTAAGCTATATTTTATATACCTGTATATCTGTTCAGTTATGATTAAAATAGTGACTGATAGGTGGGGGGTCTACAAGATAAAGACATTGGCTGCAAATTCTAGCAGAGTACACATTCTACGCATCCTCCTACATTCTCTAAAATGTAGACATTAAACATGGACAAGATGTTAACTGGCAGTGTAATTGAAAATCATTTGCTGAAAACATCCCCTGTACATAAATATTTTGTACAAAGCATCTGAAGGTTTATGTTATGAACTAAAAATTCACTTTCAGAAGTTCTTGAGATCTGAAATTACAACAACCCCAATGCAGTTTTAGAAAAACAACGGCTGTAGAAAAATACTGTTTTATTTATGGGGTCTCTATGTTTCTAATGTGTATGGAAGAATTAAAGGCTAACTCCAGCCAAATGTTTATTTTTTTTTCAGAATGGAATTTAATTCTGTCTGTCTGGTTCTCATTGCTTTCAGTGTCCCCAAAAGAGATTTTTTTCCCCAACTTCGGGTACTCAAGATACCCATACAAGATTTTTTTTCCATAAGTTCCAACGATTACTTACTATTTATGAATACATTCTGTCATACCACTGGTGCAGGCTTTACTCACCTCCTTGCTGCGTGATGTCCATTAGGATATTGTTACTACAATATCACACATTAGGAAGACTTTGCTGGTAGACATGGGGACTTTGCAGGGGCACTGTAAGAAAAAATGTAAATGAAAACCTAATATACAAGGAAATGTATCTGGTGAAGTAATTTTAGTTTATATACTTTGATGGCTAAAATACTGTATGCTCACTGCAAATAAAAACAATTTTGATGTGAAATTTAACAAAGATGCCAAGACTACATAGTTCCCTGCAGTAATCCCCGAGTCCTATATCATGGTAACCATAAATTATTGCAGAAAGTTTGTATTTTAAGTGTTACCCTTAATTGGTTAACTTGAGTTATTAAAAATGCAATTCCAAAAACTTGCATTTTTAATAACTCAAGTTATCTAATAAAGACAATCACTTGATCTATAAATGTTCTGCTATAGAGAATGTGTTATACCAGAATCTACAAAATGGAGGGTGGAATTTAGAGTTTCACAAAGTCCTGTATTTTTTTAGAATGGTAATATGATATTATTTGTAAAAAGGTTGTAAACTATTATCTTAGATTCTGTAATCCGAAGTGGTATATATTTGTGCATGTAGATCTGAACTCAGCCGTATCTTTTTATTTGGTTGTTAATTAAAAATTAGGGGTAAAGGATAAAAAAAAGGGTGCACATGCACAATCATGACCTTGTATTTGTGTCCTTTACAGGTTTTATAATATGCCTGAGCACATCAGTATACTCAAACAAAGGGAACAATAACAGATTCACAATTAATAATCCTCATTGTTCATTTACCAGCCATGGCTATTTATAAACACAAATTAAAGCAGTGATCCATGCATATAATAGGAGAATTACATTTACATACTGAAAATTGAGGTTTCAGAGCCTGATTTCAATACTTGTACTTCATTATTCATTTTATGGAAACAGATTATTAACAAACACAATAATGAAGTGCTTTTTGTACCATTTTACTAAGACCATTCAAAAATAAATTGCAAAACTGCAAATGGTTTAAAAGGATTATTTGTAGGAAACCTTTACATAATTATGAGTGAAACAATAGATGCTTTTTTGAAATGTATGCAAAGGAAATTTGTTTTCATACAAATACATGTTTATTAGACCCAGATAAGCTGTGAAAACACTGACATCCGGTAAGTATAGTGATTTAGTTAGCTTTAACAGTATAGTCACTAGCCCTGATTTATTAAAGTTCTCCAAGGCTGGAGAGGATACACTTTTATCAGTGAAGCTGGGTGATACAGCAAACCTGGAACAGATTTCTTTAAAGTAATTTGCTAGCAAATGTTTTGAATCTTGGACCAGATCTATTCCAGGTTTGCTGGATCACTCAGCTTTACTGATGAAAGTGTATCCTCTCCAGCCTTGGAGAGCTTAAATAAATCAGGCACACTATATTTCCCCATAATGTCCAGCAAAGGATGTATTTTATTTTGCCAATTTTTGGTTTATAGTGAAATTGGGTTTGCATACAAATGCGCCCATTTACACTATGGTGTGTTACAGCAATGCATTCACCACTTTAAACTGTTTAGGTTTTTAAAAGTATGCATCAGGTTGCCAATGTTCAAAAACCCAAGTTTGGGCTCCCAGTATGAGCAGCTCCCTAAATGATCAATTAGAACACATTAAAGCCCAACTACAACCTTACTTCTACCACATTGGGAAGACTTCAGAATTGGGAAGTAAAGTTGTCAACAGGACAGGGATGCCTGTCATTCAAACCCCTTCCCACCCTAATAAAAAATGTTTTTTTTGTACCCGAAAGATTTCTTTTTAATCATTTACCTAGAAAAAAATGTTTAAAAACTGTTAATAGTAAAGTGATAACTTTTTCCTGGTCTTTGCCAGAGTTTGGGCTTCAATTTCTGTTAATGGTTTTATGTTATTATATAAACATGGGTATATGTATTTTTCATATTGCATGTGATAGTTATTACATATTAATGAAAATATGTATATTTGTATATTGTATGTGTGGGTTTTACTTTCTACCTAGTAATCACCTAATAAAGGACACTTTCTGAGCCAGTAAGGTAACTATTTACTGTTATTGTGATTCAAGATTAGTAGTTAATGAAAGGTAAACTCTAGTTATTATATTGCCACAGTTATTATTTACATTTATAGTCTTCAAATCTGCCTTCCGTAATCCTCTGTAATTCCCTGGACTGTAGCATTTACAGTGGAATAAGAACAGCACTCCCATCCAACCAAGCTCTATTGCATGCTCAGTGGCAAAGAAAATGAGCTTATTAGTGTGATGCTTGATGATTGTCAAATTAGCTGGGGTGTTCTTACCAGTCTTCCTGACAAAATAGTACTACACTCAATAGTGTTGTGTGGATCTGTGTGACCTGGCACTGCCCAGACCACCAAACTATATTGAGGAGGTACCAGTACCTGAAATAAAATCTTCAAACTATGTCATTCCACATGTCTAGTCCAGGCTGGTAATGGCATAGGTCTCAGTGACGGTGAGTCTGACGGTGTGTCAGTTGTTCCTATTGCAGTGAGGAAAAAAGATCACAATATTCACATCACTGCTGGGCTGTAGGTAAAGACACAGATAGTCCAGGTACAATAGTGATGAAAGCAATGAAAAGCAAATCTCTTAGCACACAGCACTCTAAGTAAGACTTTCACCAGTCTATGACTATTATAAGTCAACGTATTTTGGACGGAGTGAGACACATTGTACATACAGGCTTACTGTATTAAACAGTAAAGATTTACTTGGTTAATGGAACCTGAGATTAAAGAAAAATAGGAAGACATCAAGCAGTAAAGACAATGGAAAGTGTGTGTTTATGCTAAAATCAGACATAAAACACAAATATGGGTTATCTTAATGCACTTTCTGCAAGGCATTTAAAGCAATCATTAATTTTACTGACAGATAACAGCAGCAGAATTCAACCTTGCTATAAATGTCACGGAGAATCCATTCCCACATGCAGTATGAGTCTGAGTACTGGAACAGTTAAGAAGTAAATGACAAAATGAAATCAGCTACTATGCAACATCAGAAAGAGGTTTAACTTTGGGGTTCATATCCACAGAGTCCTATCAGATGCTGCATTTTCTGTTTGAACATATACAGCTGTGGGTAAATGGAAAACATAGCTCTTAACAACAAAAGGCTATGCTCGACCAAATGTATGTTAAATGCAGGGCAAAGCAACAGGTTTACTTCAGCTTAGTTCTCCCTAAAAGCTATCTTTGCCCCCCAGCAACTCCAACCAGCCACCAAAAGAAAAGTCCTTTGAAAAACTACAAGCCTTTTGTCAGTAATAGACTTTTAGTTTTTTCACCCTATAAAAAAATGTCAGAGGCTTTCAGTATTAGTTCCATTAGTATTAGTTTACTGTGGCCTGTAAAGCTTTCAACACCAAAAACTGTGTGTAGGAGGTAAAATTTAAAATATAATGCATAGGTAATTGGCTCTAACGTCCCTCTTGAAAAATTGGCAATCAACAGTTGTTTGTTACATGAAGGGAAAGACAATGTCCCTTCTGTGATAACTATTCTAGCCTGTCTAATTTTTTGCCCAGCTGTCAAATTTTCAGCATTTGTTGCCAGGGGTACCAGGCAAACCAGGCTTTCTATTCTTTAATACGAAGTTCCCCAGATGCCCCCTAAACCTAGTGAAGGAGTACAGGGCTACAAAGTATCCTCTTCCCAAAAAGGAAAAAACAAGTAAAGTAATTCCGGTACAAATCGACTTAATAAATGCACAAACACTGTAAAAAAAGAAAAAGTATTAAAAACACAACACATATTTACCAACAGTAAATTCCTATATTTATGTCTTTGAAAGTAAATTGATCATCATTTGTGTCATAGAGCAAAGTAATTACATGTCAGGTGCAACTCCTGCCAGTACAAAGACAGATTCCCTAAAGATGCTGCAAGAGAACATTCAGGAGGGATATTTTGCCTCTAGACTATTTTATGCTACATCTTGAAGAACTTGATGATATTCTAGTATTTTTAGTCAACATTATTAGCAGAAACCATCATTTACTGTATATACATCCTTGAAAAAATTGACTTTTTTCCAAAGTTTGTGTTGGATGAAATTCACTAATTGCAAACAGATTTGTGATGAAG
Source organism: Pyxicephalus adspersus (assembly GCF_032062135.1). Lineage (NCBI taxonomy): Eukaryota > Metazoa > Chordata > Amphibia > Anura > Pyxicephalidae > Pyxicephalus > Pyxicephalus adspersus. The sequence continues at coordinate 59,185,249 of NC_092861.1, forward strand.
ACAAGCATATTTTCTAATGCAGCAGATATACTTATTGTTTGTAATGTAAATAATGTCCTTTTTGAGTAATGGTAATATAAAGAGGTGTTTACATCCAATATATCATAAAATATCTTCTCAGTGTAGCTCTTTAGTCGCAAATTTACTTTAAAGCACAACACAACCAAATACAGAACTTTGAGGGAGGCAGAGCAATGCAATGACTTCTTTACAAAGAAAATGTTGCGGAATAACGTTAACAAAACATAATATCTAGCTTACCAATTCCAAATATACTTAAAAATGTTTGCATGGAAGTCTTTGACAAAAGTACATTGGCTTATATTGATACATGTATCCTACATTAATGATATATAGCGCAGTAGTAACCAATACGGAAATCAATGTGTAAGGAATAAGACACCATTTAGTGTCATTATGGGGAAATAATTGGAAGCCTGTATTGTATTACTGATAAAAAAAAAACGTGCTGCAAACCAAGATATTTTATACTCACAAAAGCAAATTACCCTTCTGCAATTGCACATTTCCGAAATGCCTTATTTCACTTGTAACATGTTGAGAAATAGGTTAAGAAAAAAAAATAACCAAAACACTGCTTCTAAAGGAGAGGCAGCTAAATATTTCCTGAGGGTTTCCTGGAGGTCACATTTACTCCATTGTCAGCTAAGATTAGTTCCTAAAATAACTGTTCGCAGCCAGTTTGAGGTATTTATTAAAGCAGCGCTAACAAAATTGATGACGTGCAAAGTGCAGTAACTCACAGCCACTGGAAAGGCTGAGACAATGACAACCAAAGGTTCAAACTTTCAACCTTTAAATGATATCCATGAATATTTACCAAGAATTTTGTTTGTCTATAAACCCACAAACATTTACAGCACAAAAAGGAAGTTACATTATACCTCAGTAACTGTTATCTATATAAATATTGTTCACACACAGGCATTATTACTGATAAAAAGTTGGCTTTACAGGTGGAATCCAAACATCCCTTGGGCTTGGAGAGGGGGAAGGAGGTAGAAGATTAACTGTCACAACTTGAAGAAAGCCACATTGCTGTTACTCACAAAAGGTATAATTGATTGCTATGCAAAAGCTGCATTAGCAAGTGCTAATTGAAAACATTTTGCTGTTTTCATTGCAGTTTTCCATGCTCCCAGCCTGTTGTTTTTTTTACATTCTTTACAAAAGCTTCAGTAGGCAGTCAGCTTCCTTCAGCCTAGCTACTATGCCAACTGACATACTGAAATGTATGGCAGCTGCAAGTATCTCACAAACTATTCCAGACCTGCTGGAATATTCTGCAGTACCAACAGGCAATGGTAGTGTGGCATAACCCTCTACAGCAGTGGTCCCCAACCTTTTGCAGCTTGCAGACCACTAAATCTACAGACTCCGGACTGCCCTGTGTCACTCAAAGGGGAAGAAACTTCCCCCAGAGTGATGTCATGATGCCAGAACCCGCCCCCTCTCCCATCACAGGTCTGAGCCTGGATTGGGGAAGTTTGTGGGTTGTGTCCAAAGACACAACCGGCCCACCGCCCTGAGCCTGCGATTATGTGGGACATGGTCCGCAGTTCTGGCCGGTGCTCCCCCCCAAGCCAGGTCTTCTTCTGACCTCACTGAGGGGTGCACCGGCCAGAGCCGTGGACCACCGCTGGTCTCCATACTCTGGCGGACCACCTGTCAGATGGACCGAGGGTTGGGCACCCCTGATCTACAGGAAGGTGTTGATGGCTTTAGGGTAAGTTTTGATAACAGGTATCCTGATTCTTCCTTCACTCGCACATCCTCATTCTGGATAACCTCCCTCCACCTTTTGGTCCATGTAATCTAGTGTCAGCAATGGTCAGCTGTGTCCAGAACTGTAATAACAGAGAAGTGGATTAAGTGATGTAAAGAAAAACTTTTCTTTAGGGTAGACTTAGGCATATAAAAAAATATATATTTGTGCAACATTTGCTAGTGACACAGTAATTAAAAAGTATTTTGTGAGCAAGGATCGTATATACAGTTAGTAGGCTCAGGTTCTAGAGAAACATGCCCCTTTATATTCCTGCACGTGTCAGCTCAGTGTATGCACACTCAGCGTCAGCCATGACACACGTAGCGGTGCCCTTTGAGGTTAGCAATGACATTGTATGGCACTCAGATGATCCGATATAGCAAAAATTAGACCCCTAATTTGGCATGTGAATTGTTACAACCTCTTCTTAAGTGATGCATTTCACGGAAACATATGCTTCATCAGACTTTTTACATCATCCACTGTATAAAAAAGTCTGATGGGTCCTCGCCTCCTCCTGTGTCACTGTCTGTATCTGTCTGTCATTTGCAACACCTATTTAATGTACAGCCCTGCATAATATGTTGGCGCTATATAGACGCCGTTTATTATTAATAATATTATTATTAATATAATAATATGAAATATGTAGATTTAATAAGAATAACCGGCCAAACATCTCATCCTTTTTAATATACAGTACCCTTAAGTTTTTTCTACATCTTTTGTAAAAGCTAATTGTTGACATGTTATGTTAGGCAGAAAAACAGTGGCCATTCAGGGAACTGCAATTACAATAATTTATGGTCAGTTGTTATTGGTGCTATCTAGTGGCAACTGTTGGAATTACACCACAGTGTAATCCACTACCTGCAGGATACCTTGTTGACAGCTCCAAATCTGTACAGTTGAGTACTATGCATATCCTTCTGGAGTGGTCGTATTTCCTAGAAAGTTCAACATTGCAAGTTTACAAAATCATTTATAAAATCTGCAAATGCATTTTAAATTGTTGCTTTTTACTTGCAATTTCAGTCGGTGACAGGGTCTGATTAAAGCAAGGGTTTTTTAATTTTTTCACACCACTATTCACATGTTAGGTTACTTTAGACAGACTGGGGAAACATGATTTATTAGCTGCTATTGGATATTGTGTTGTTTATATGTGTAAACCAAATTAAACTAAATTGCAATGGTTAGTGGTCTGGGACACCTATTGCTAACTGATAACATTCAGTGTCTAGGTAATGTTCTGAGCGATTGACCTGGAATAAGTATGCATATCACTAAAGGCAGAATAAAGTCAGATCTCCATGTTTGTTCATAGTCAGGGCTCCAAATATTGAAGTTCACATGTCAGCCATGTAACTAGCATTTACATAATGAGACATTAACAATGGCAGCCACTAAGTTTATTGCAAGAAAGGTTTCCTGTAGGTGAAATTTGTTCTAACAGTATTTACTAAGTAAGGTTGAAAAAATGTGGCATGACATTTTTTACTATCAGTTTCCTGGTTATGACAAAAAAGGACATTGGGTCTGTATATTTAAAACTCTCCAAGACTACAGAAGAAAGACTATTATGGGCGAACCTGGGTGATCCAGCAAATCTAGAATGGATTTCTAAAAATCATTTGCTATTGGTTAGCAAATATTTCCAATCCTGGACATGCTCCATTCCAGGTTTGCTGGGTCACCCAGGTTCACCTACAATAGTCTATCTTCTTCAGTTTTAGAAAGATTTATTAAATCAGGCTCAATGTCTGCATGATGTGTGGTAAAATGGTCAATTGCAGTCTTCATCAGAAGCTTGTGGGACAGGGAGAGAATGAACATTTTCAGAATCACAAATGGGAGACAGAGTAATAAATCAATTACAAACTAGAACACATGGGAAAGACTGTGAATCTTGGCACAGGGGCTACTATGACCAAAAGGTAGTTCATGCTAAGGAATCATTTTCATGGGCTAAAAAAAGTGTGACACCCAATGTGTGCCATGTTGCCATAGTTATTTGTGGACATGCTAAAAGTTAGGTTTATTGTGTTACTTTTTTACATCCTCCAGCATGACATTACATTTCTGTTTATATAGCCAGCAATGCAGTGTTCTTGTCACTTCCTGTGAGTTGACAGCAAAATGTGATTAGGATAGTTCTGTTCTTAGGCTACCCTTTAGTTAATCGATAACTTGCTTCAGGTGCTGGACCCAAAACAAGGCTTGCCTCACCTTCAAAATACAACTTTCACAAACTGGAAAATGAGCTGCACTTCTCAGCATTCTGCTTTATTCTCATCTCATGTCTTTTCATTTTCATAAAAGTTTATTTTTTCCAGCCTCAACTTTTTTAATGCAGGTTAAAAGAGAATATCGAGCCTACCTACTTCCTTTTTGCTATATTTTCTATTTTTATTTTTTTTTTTACGATATCCTTATACTATATCCTTATGCCTTTCTGAAGGACTGACAAGGCATAAGTCATGCAAGGGGTTGATTCAATCCTGGCTGGTTGCTCATTAAAAAAACCTTATATAACTGTAGTGATGTCATATCCTAAACAATCATTGATAAGTCATGAGATACAAAATTGTGTATGTAAAATATGTCTGGCTTGTGACCACTTGCTTTCAGTAACTGGTGAATCTTACCAAAAGGCTTCGGGAAAACATTTTTTCTCCCAAATTTGCATAGGGTAAAAGGGTTACAAGCTGGGCTTTAAATGGATCCTGCGTGCCCTCCCTTTAGGGAGGTCGCCTCTCACTTCCTCATGGTCAACTAAACAAGAAGTGAAAAGTCATTTTCCCAATGAGGACCCAGTGAGAAGAAAAAACTGAATAACCCTTTTCTTCTCTTTATATTTATGAATTTAAGTATTGTAATTTCACTTCAATGGCTAAGAGATTATTTTTTTTTACTAAAGAAAGAGTTTTGTTAGTAACATTTTTACTGTGTATTTTTACTTTATTTATTCTGGTATGCAAGGGGGCCAGTTTTGGGGGACCACCAAAGCCAATATTCTGCCTTGAGCCCTACATGGTGGAAATCCAGCTGTGTACAAGAGTGTAAAAACTGAAGCATTGACAATAACTGGACATGGTGTGAGGGTCATAGATTCTATATGTGATAAAATACTGATGATTAATGACTCATATCCCTGCTGCAGGAACGGACACATAAATAGATTTAAATGAAGATTTTATTATCCGTTATGCTGAGAAGTAATATGACATCTTAGTAAATTAGAAGTCTCCTGCACAACAATTATAGCCTAAATTCTCTTTTCATATAAAACACAAATCCCTAATGGCAGGCATAAAAAATAAATACTCAATGTTCTTTGAGTAATTGCATACTTTTTTTATTATTTTTGGAGCTTATGTCATATTAAAACTTTGCAGATAGTAGTAGTAGACAAATTCACTCATCCCTGTGAGAGCTCTGTCTTATAATGACATTGAGATATTTTAATGCAACCATCTTTTAGAGGTAGTTGAACTGTGTGATCTGTGGAGATTATATTAAATGTAACGTCTTCAAGCATGTAACCAGCCGACAAAACACTGTTTATTCCTCCTGGTACATCATTATCTCACTTTCTTACAGCATAAGATCATAGATGAGTCACTTTGTATTCTACTCATTTTCTTTTTAAAATTTTTATTGTAAAAATATTTACCGTTTATCTATGTACTTGTTCCAGAAATTTTGCAATAAGTAAAACCAAATTAACACACAATAATTAAAGTGTAGATTAAACCACTGTTTGGCATTAATTTGAAATAAATCCTGGAAATAAAAAGTGTTAGGTAAAGCATGTTGTACAGAGTAATCCAGAACTGAGATTTTGGAAGATATTCTATTCCAGTTCCCACACTGTCTCTCTTTATTTATTCCTAAATTGTCCATACATCAATTCTTTTTTCCAAATTTGATTAACAAAAAGTGATCAATATCGAATGTAGCTCATTGAATGTACCTTAATTGATGTCAGAAAAATTTCTATTTCATGAGAAAGGAAACAAAATCTGTTCTATCGAGCATTGGAGCATACACACATAAAGCTTGACTTTATTACATGAGATCGAGTGAGAAATTGAACAACTTTTATCAATTACAAACATTACAAATATAAAGGATAATAAATAATGAACTGTGACAGGTCAGGTTGAACACATAAAAAGCGATGAGCTGACCTAGATTGTAGACAAGTACAACAAACACATAACAGTCAAATAAAATAAGGCCTAACCCCTCCGGCTTAAAAACAGTGCTCAAGAAACCACCCCATGACATCCCTTCATGTTCCAATGGCAAGGTAAAGCTAGAATGCAGAATACTGGTGAAACATAGAAGGTATCAGTTCATTGAATGATTCCAATTAATACCACAATGGATTTACCTGAAATAAAGAAGATAAAGATCACATAAAGATCATAAAGGGACTGGTTGAATATCAAGGATGCTGTGGTACCATCATGCAGAAGTCCTGCATTGTTCTGACACAGCTAGACTGCAGCAGCTGTAGGTGTATCAAAGAATAAGGTTTTATATATTGGTATGACCCACATTCTGACTAGGTATAACATAGAGAAGGGTAAGTGTAATTCCTCAGACAATTTTTTTTTTGAAAATCAGTAAGATCTTGCTTTTTGCACAGAATGATGTCACATTCCTGATTCAGGGGCCATATCAAGAAAAGTTTTGGAGAGTTCCCAGGAGGTAAGATGCACCTAGGAACACAGTCAGCCTGTTTCACAGTGAACAATGCATTTACATTGCATTGTTCACTGAGATATGTTGCAATTGAAAATATTACACAGGTTTAAAGGCCTCTGGTTTTTTAGGTTTGCCTATGAAATTAACATTATTCTGACAATTTTTTTTGCAGAGTCCTCCAATTTGTCACTCTGTTGGGTCAGGCCACAAGTAGCAATGTAGGCATCATGTGTTAGAGAAGTTAAAGAATCCTATATATCAGAATATTTGTTTCCAGAACTGTGTTCCCCTATGGTTTTTATATCTTGGTATAGCAGTAAGGATGTGTCAGAAGGAGCTCCCGTCTGCTGGGTTTGTTTAACGCTGCACCTAGACATAATCAAAACATAGAAGATCCTGTATCTAGATTACTAAACAGGCCACATCCCCATATTGTGAACAAGTAACAAAAAGAGACATATAATTTTGGGACTTTTTAGGCCAAATCATTAACAGTACAAATATATTTAAAAACCTTTATTTGAATATGAAGCTTCAATATGAAGGTTTTTAAATATATTTGTACTGTAACAGAGAATTTGGGTCTCACCCCCCTGTAAAAACTATTTTAAAGGATTCAGTGTATTTACTTGTTACTCCCATTTTTTATGTTTTTTTTTACTTATTGTATATCTAATAAAAGTGATTTTTTAATTTCATACAATACTTAAAGATTTTCTGTGCCGCAAATAGCCTACTGTTCTGTCCTTACATTTCCTCATAAGTCTTCCCTATTCGGACATTAAGGGCTTAGGCACACTAACCAGATTGATTGAGTTATATATCAATTTACATTATCATTAGGAGGTTGACGACACGTATTTGTTCCCAATCTAAAGAATGAAATATACCCTGTCAGGATTTAGGGGTATGCACTTTGTGTGTCAGAAACATTTTGCGTAAATCACAAACAGGGACAGACTGAGTAGCTACTACTTGTCAAGGACAGAACTGATAAAACATGCTTGGGGCATGGGTGGTAAAAACACCAAGTGGTGATAGAAAAGTTACCAGGGCAGGGTTGGGCCAACTTCTGGAAGATAGCTGTTGTTTGTAAGTGAGATAATGTAAGACACAGGTGTTCACTATACTTAAGGATTGAATGAGGATATAGGATGAGGATTTAAGAGATGCACTTATTTCTGGTAAGGAGGTATATCCTGGACTTGCTCATCTCTGAAAAAGGAACCAGACCAATCACCTTCCTGGGGCTGAAATCAAAAACAGACGCTATATTTTCTGCAATTATGAATAAATCCATGAATAAAGTATTCTCCTGGAGATGTTACCAACTCTTGTGTTTTTCTGTATTTGAAGACCCAGGAAACATCAATACACAGATAGACCAATGTCTCAGAGGCTGTTGCTTTATTTTTTTTTTTGACTATAAGCTGCATTAAAAGACTGGTTCTTTGAAGTGAAAAAAGCTCTAGCTGCCTCTGAATAGCCAATATGACTCTGACACAATTATCCAGCTTTAGAAAATATTGCAGCATAAAAAGGAAATAGCAGGGTATTGCTTTAATTCTACTTAAAGTTCTTTTTAGACTTCCAGGAAAGTTAATAAGGCAATCACGCAAGAAGGAAAGAAGATTTCTGTGAAAATACAATGCATATATAACAATAAAGTGACTTTTGATTTTTTTTTTTACCAAAATCATAAATCACAGAACGGCAGTGGTTTGGGGAGCTCTTTGGAAGGTAGAACAGAGGAACAGCATTAGACACTGTATTTAGGATTATCATTATTATTATTATTAATATTAATAATGTATATAGGGCCAACATATTACGCAGGGTTGTATATTAAATAGGGGTTGCAATTGACAGAGAGATACAGACAGTGACACAGGAGGAGGAGAGAACCCTGCCCCCAAGAGCCTACAATCTAGGAGGTGGGGGAAGTAACACACAATAGGAGGGGATATATGTAGTGGTGGGAAGTAGTAACAGTTTCAAAATACAAAAGAAGATCAGTAGGCAAGTTTGAAACAATGGCATGAGCAGAATATAGGAGAAAGCCGAATAGGATGAAGAAAACCATTCCAGTCGGGGCAGCTCTAGAAAAGTCTTGGAGCCAGGCGTGTGATGAGGTTATGAGTGAGGAAGTCATTAGTAGGTCATCAGAGGAGTGAAGAGAGCGGCTGGGGGAGTTGATTATGAATATTATCTCCATAAATATTGATTATGAATATTATTTACATAAATATGGATATTATATCACCCTATCAATGCACATATATATTCAGTAAATGAAGGTTCATGCACAAATAAAAGCTAGTCATTCAAACAATTTAAATAAGAAACATGTTGAAACAGAAAACGCACAGCAATATTGGTTTATATAGGGATAGGAACTTCAATCAACAAAGTATACAGTAAATGAAAATAATGTTGTTAGTAGGTAAACCCCTGTAGTAATCCAATAATGGTTAGTACATAATACAGCAATTACAAAATAGCAAAACAACATAACAATATCATAGACATATATAAGACAAGGTAGGAATGCATTCAGGAATATCTTATAACTACCTGTTAAGATGTAAATGGGTACCCCAGGAGCCTGATAAGAACTGGGATGGGAGGTGAATTTCTCAGTTAGGGCCTGATTTATAAAACCTCTCCTAGACTGGAGAGGATACACTTTCATGAGTGAATCTGGGTTATCCAGCAAACCTAAAATGGATATTTTAAAAGTAATTTGCTTTTTGTTAGCAAAAGTTTTCAATCCTGGACCGGATTGATTCCAGCTTTGCTGTATCACCCAGCTTCACTGATGAAAATGTTTACTCTCCAGTCTTGGAGAGGTTTATTAAATCAGGCACTTAGGAAGAGGTTAGGATTGCTGGTTTACTAAGGAGGTAAGTTTAACTCAATTTCAGGAGTATGGTTGTTGGTGTGGGATTGGTGCGTATGATGTTGGCAAACATCTCATAGTTTTGTTTATGGTTTGTATAGTAGTTTTAATTGGATTTTCTGCTGGTGTATTTGTATTAAGTTGTATAATGAAGTGTTCATTTTTTATTCTTTTGATTTTGGAACCCCTCCTTGAGCTTCTCATTATTGGGCATATAAATTGGAGATATACAAAGAAAATTGTGATGTGATGGTGTGTGATAGAGAAATACAAAGGAATTTGTGTGTAAATAATTTTCAAAAGACTTTTGCTTTGTGGTAAAATCGGTAATTATACATGTTTTGATTTTGAAAATGTTAAAAATACAAATATATTTTTACTATGATAAATATAAAGTTAAGGTGGGATACGTACCTATGTATCTATTTTGAAATTAAGGACATTTATTCTGGTTGAATTCTAGAAAAGTTTTGGTTGAACTAATTTTTTACCTTATGGAAGGAGTTTTGATGGTCTCCTCTTCTGGGAGAACCTCATGCTTCCTCAATTTATGCCCACCCTACTATTCTCTGAAGGTATCGTATACACAGAATTTATTGACTGGGTTTTGTTTGTGTTCTTGGAGAAATATAACTTTTTATGTTTTTTTAACTGTAAAACTAAAAATTTGTGATGTTGAAATTAGTTTTGTATACTACTCTAGATCTCAATCAATTCCTGAAGAAGCGGACGATAATCTGCGAAACATGTTGCATACTAATTGGGATTGTAGCCATTGAAAATTTTTATGGATTGTTTTTATTTTTGTATGGAATTAATCAATAAATGCAATTTTCTTTTTATGAATATAGATTTATTCCTGAACTTTGATTCCTAAAAACTCAGATTTGTTCTTTTTTTGTACTGCTTTGTACTGATCTGACAAGCTAGATTGGGTGACCCATCTCATTCGTCTAGACAGAAAATTTTAAAATATGATTGATTCTGTCCTATCCCCAAGAATATAAATTTGTAAGCATCAGTTGGCAGGCATTTATGAACAGTAAACGTTGAGCATGCTTCTCATGCCCATGAATTATTATATAACTGGTCATTATGTAGCAGCACAGTTTTATTTTCTTTATAAGTTATATGCCATAAATACATACAGATTCTATGTGCCTTTCCACATGTGTAATCATTCTTACAAGTATGTTTTTATTAAAATGGTTTAAAAAATGTTGCTTTTTCAAATGAAATCATCATTTTGTAACTTGTAGGATTATTCTCTTCAGAAGATAAAAGCATTTGTTTTTTCTTTCTTTATATATCTACATCTGAACCATTTTGATGTCCCTATAAAGGCTATCTCTGGTAGAAATGCTTTTTGATCTGTGTGCCCTGGATGCCCTCTGTGTGTTACATGGCAACTCACAGGCAAATTGATACAACTTCTAAGCCTGTGTAAAGTTTTAGACCGGTGTGGGTTCAAAGACCCTGCTTTTATTTCACACTATTCTATTTTAGCCTTCTTCTTTACATTTTTTTACTTTTATACTACCACTTTCTATCAAGAATTATTCTTATCTATCACTTGCTTAGGTTAAAAGTATACACATTCTAAACATAAGTTACTAATAATGAATAAGCATCACTGCAAGTTAAAAAGTATACCAAACAAATTTAACATATTGAAGATTATCAGTGTTATTTGTGAGGGCTGCATTTATTCAATTTTGGCTAAGTACAGAAATATTTCTGGTTATTCTGCAAGAATTGTAGTGTATGTGTAGCTTCGTGCACAATTAGCAAAAATCTCTCTTTTTTCAGCCTTTTAAGTTGTATTCTGTGAATTAGAGAAACCTCCTGCTATGTAATGGTGATAAGGAAAAATTAGTAAACCACACTACTAGTGACAACTGCTAAAATTTAATGTCTTCCTTCCCTGACATTAATGTAAGGGGCAGGCTTTTTCCAAGTGACCCCAATGTGAAAACTGACACCAAAGTAACAAGTAGTCTTCCTTTAACTGAAACCCGTTTAAGGGGCAGTCTCTTTTTTCCATGACACAAAAATAAACAACAGTATTCATTCCACGTATACCAGCTGATACTAAATGTCTCTTTTCCAAGTACTATCAATGTAAAGGGCAGGCAATCGCTCCAGGATTCCCAGGTTCTACCCAGCTTTGGAGAGTTTTAAAAAATCTGGGCCAATGTCTGAAGAAAACCACACACTGCTCACCACCTACCCAATACCACCTCAACAGTGAAGCATGGTGGTTGCAGCATTATACTGTAAGGCTGTTTTTAGTAGCAGGGACTGGGAGACTTGGTCAGGGTTGAATGAAAGCTCGTGGTTCATCATAGACTCATGGACAGATTTTCAACAGATTCTACTAGAGTCTCTCAATGGGCCTGATTTATTGAAGCTCTCCAAGGCTGGAGAGAACACACTTTCATCAGTGAAGCTGGGTATCCAGCAAACCTGGAATGGATCTGGTCCAGGATTCAAAACATTTGCTAGCAAATAGCAAATTATTTTTAGAAATCTATTTCAGGTTTTCTTGATCACCCAGCATCACTGATGATAGGGTATCCTCTCCAGCCTTGGAGATGGATTTATTTAGCTGAAGGTTTTTTCCACCAAGTTTAATTTTACCAATGTCCACCTTTCAAGTGTTAAGTGGCCAAAACACCTTGTTTGCCTTGGTATACCCAAGGATGCTTGGGCCTTTTTTTAATTATAGGAATGTCATTGGTCGACATCAAGCAATATTAAAAGCAGTAGACACTTACACATGGTTTACAGAATTGTCAGCTGGAGGTCAAGTTATTTACACTAAGAAGGCATTGCATTTAAATATAGGACAACATATTTTGCAAGTGTCATAAAAAAAATCAGACACCTTAAACTACAAATTAAGCCTGGGTGCATATCACAACAGGAAAACCCAGAGGGGTCATACAGCACAGAACACTTAAAGAATAAAGTTATTTGAGAAGATTGCCTCTGAATCATAAATTAGATTAGGGCTGCAAAACTCTATGAAATGTTTGGTTGCCTTGGAAACATTACTTACAAAAATACATCTACATTCATTATAGGATCTTTCTAAAGGTCCATTATAAACAATCTTTAAAGACAAGCAGAATAAAAGAAACTGCAAACATTTAAGTACTTTGAATACTATATGGACTTCTAAATCAATCCAGAATAAAACAAATGGGTTGAATATGTTATTAATTAATTATTTCTTTCAAATACACTGTCATTTCCATTTGGACGTGTTGTGCATATATGGAAAAAAGATAAAAGTTAGTAATGAACAAGAAAATTTTTATACCTCTTAGGTTTCGTTCTGCTATTACACTATTCATCTCCTAATCATCAGAAAGCCAGTATTGTCAAAAAAGATAATTAATAGTTCTTTTCTAAAAAAAAAAGACATTTACACACAATAACATATTTACTATAAATTGCATACCCCGCCATTTCTTAGGTTCCTGAAAGCAAAAACTGTTCCTGATTTCTGTTAAATCACATTCAGTCCAGTAGCCACTGCCCCTACAGCAAATTGCCATAAAAATAATGGGTAGATCTCTTTGAGCAGAAGCTTTAGGAAGTTTGCTCACCTATGGTACTTAAATGATAATGATTTATATTTGCAATACCTGTCTATGATTCCATAGAATTATCCAAAAATGATAATTCTATGGATGATATCTGACTTTCAGGACAGTACGTAGCAATTAACAGTAGGTATGAGTAAAAATGAGAATAGTGTTTTAAAATAAAATTTTCATGAAAATAAGCATTTATGTGAAAAGTTAATTTAAAATACAGCAGAATACAGGGTCCATGGAGCACAGAGGTCACTGGAGCACAAAAGTTCACTAGATTACAAAGTAACACTGGAGCAATGGGCACTGAAGTATTGAGTTATTGGAGCATAAAAGGTCACTAGATTACAAAGTATCACTGGAGCAATGGGCACTGAAGTATTGAATTATTGGGGCACAAAGGGCCATAGGAGTACAGGGTCACCGAAACATGGGGTCACTGCAGCAGACTGGATCAGTGGGGCAAAAAGGGTCACTGTAGCACAAAGTCACTTTAGTACAGAAATCACTGGAGCACAAATGAACTTTCACCCAATTTTTATCCTTCGGATTGGTGACTGGGCTTTCTTAAAAGACTGTAGTAGTGTTAATACTGTTTGAATACAATCCCTATAGATTCTAAGGGTAATGTGACTGGTGCACTTTTTGCTTGGCAAAATTGCAGTGAAATATTTTTCAGTACCAGTATGTATTTATTTTAAGTGTATAATTAGGTTACCTAAAGTTTAAAATCAAGTAAACAAAATATAGGTGTAAAAGTCAAGTTCCTAAAATGAAACCAATTTGCTTTGAAGAAATGAAGAGTAATTAGTGCACTGCCTGTTCCACAAAGAAAAGTATTCCTCTGTCAGAGAAGTGACTTGTTTGTTGATTTTTACATTGTTTTGTTTCTATCAAAAACCCTCTTGCCGTCTCAGCACAGACCTTAGGCTTACTAAAATGTAAGTGAAAAATTTAGCCTGATACCAATTAATCTATCAGCATGTCCCTGAGCTCTGGAGG
>NC_092861.1:59199588-59203565 GCF_032062135.1 Pyxicephalus adspersus
GCACTTAAAATGTAAAATGTGTTAAAAACGCAGAAAAAGCGGTAAAAGCACGTAAAAATATGGGGAAACGCAGCATAGGCGCTTCCCAGTGTTTTAAAGGCAAGCTTTAAAACGCTAATAAAAGTGCTTAAAAATGCATGTAAACAGAATAGGAACGTTTACATGTGTTTTTAAAAACGTCCGTGTAGACCCTGCCTTATTTTATAGCCAGTAGTGTAATCTGTGAGGCTATCTTAGCACTCAACACACATTACAATTTCTTCTTACATCCAATTTTTGTAATTCTGTAATGGTAAAATATGTCCGTATTTTGCTGTTCACTTATCCTTACATAGTTCCACAATTAAAAACGTAGGATTTTTTTATTGCGGGCAAAGTCCTTTCTGTCCTTTATCCTTTCTTGTGTGGTAATTTGTAGTACAACACAACTTACAGAGGGGAGGGCACTGTATGCAAAAGGGCTATAGCCTATGTGGCATTGTCCAGCAAAGAGGTCATCCAATGTGTGTAGAAATATATACTGCAAAATGGGGCTAACTTAAATAGACTATTCACTTAGCAAAGTAAATTATACTTCAAAGGATTTTTCACTGAGCTTAGTAAAAGCTTACTTCAATGATATATTCATGTTATTATTATTATTATTATTATTATTATTATTAATCATATTAAACAGGATTTATATAGTGCCAACATATTACGCAGTGCTGTACATTAAATAGGGGTTTCCAATGACAGACAAAAACAGACAGTGAGGAAGAGGAGAGGACACGAAAAGCTTACAATCTGGTTCAAGCAATTATCATTTTTTTTTACCGAAGAAGAAGGAGTAGTCTTTGAAAAATTAAATTACCCTCATTAACTAAAGTGAAAATTCAAATCAAATATGATTTTCACTTTGCTAACAGAACAGTCTACACTTCTTATGTGTAATAAGGATGTAATCTGATCAGCCCTTTCCCAGACACCATCCTTTGCACAATAAATAACCGATGTGCACATCCCCAGGAGCCTCCTGGAATGTGTGACGTAGGTATCCCAGAAGGCTCTGCACTCCCATTCTGACTTTATAATGGCAACAATAAAAACAGAAGGGAGGAACTTCCTTTTTTTTTACAAAAGGGTGTTGCAGAAAAAAGAAAACAACATTGTAAAGAATTGTCTATTTTTTTATCTAAAGTAACAGCTTTGGTGATAGGTCTGCTTTAGTCTGTTCATGATCTCCAAAATCCTAACCAATGACAGACTGTGCTTTGATACAAATGTGTTTTTATGGTACATTGTTACTGTACAAATACCATTGTTGTCCCCACATGCTGATGGCAGGCTGTTATACTGAGCATCCACCTCTTTCAGAGCCTTGTAAGTGTTAACCTGTAATATGTTACCCACATTAAGGTTCTGTCGTTTAAGCTTTTTGGATTTTACAGACAGTTACAAATATATAACATGTCCCATATAGCCACTACATTATTATGATAATCTAAGGGATGGAGCAAGTTATCAGCCTGTCAGGTCTCTACATTGAAAATACATTTCCTTGTATTAAATGTAAATAAGACAATACTATGACAAATGTCTTGATAATAGAAGTTATATATCCCTTGCTTGCAATTACATTTCATTCCAATCTTTACATGCACATATTAGGCTGCGTACTGAATTTCACAAAAATAAAAGTTTTTTTATGCAAATAAATCACAAAGTTGAAAACTTAGGGTGTACTTAAAAAGTTAATGCATCATGATTAAATGCAGTAAGCGTGACCAATGTTGTTATGTCACTAAAACAAATTGCAAACAGCAATAACCTTGCCCCAGCATACAAAATCTAACCATTTACCATGAGTTTCTCAATGACGGATAATTCAATTAAGGACATTCAATTTGTGTTTTTTAAATTGGGATTGTAATAAAGGATGATTTCTAAACCCAAGGTGAAAGTCCATTCCAAAAACAGAGGAAAAGGCAGCACTGGGAGCATTACATTAGGGCTGCTTCTTTCTGGAGTTGTTTGAGTTTTTCTAGTTTTTCTCTCTATATAGATATTATATATATATAATTTCAATATGCACGCACAATATATATATATATATATATATAAATATATATATAAATCTTATATACACACACACTGTACTGGAAAAAAATAAAAAAAATTATCAGTATAACAAAACTATTTCTGTTAAATTGTACAGGGAAGAAACTTGATTAAAGGATCATCTTAAGCAATAATGATGGTTAATTAACAGGTCTTTTAGCTATATTTAATCATGTTCAACATACTGATTATAAGTGCTGTGATGTACCACTTCAAGAAAGCTCTCTATAACATGGTAACATTTCCTAACTGTATAAAGTATATACAATGCACAATTGGGTCTTGACAATTTTTTTTCTTTTGCTTGAGATGAAGAATATTTTAACAACCAGTTCATGTATCATAAATTCATATTTATACCATAGTTTTTGGAGTAACAGATGCATAAAAATCCAATCAAATGCACCCTTATTAGTTGTGAACTGTTACATCTGGGCATCAAAGGACGATTTACCAGATCAATGTTTAAATCGGTTATGATGTTCTGGGGTTACCTTCTGCTATTCTTTTAAACACATAAATATTATAAATGACTAAATTAACATTCAAACCTGTTGAAATGTTGATTTTATGTAAAACACATACACTTCTTATATGTCTTCTATGTCATTTCCTGCTCTATCATCTGCCTATTGGAAATGTGCTCATCCCAACTCCAACTTTTATCATATCTTTTGGACTTGCCCAGAAATTGCTATTAACATGTTATAGCCACCTTTTATGCCAACATCACAAAAGATTCCCCTGACCATCTTACTAAAGATATGCCTATTGGGACTGGTTGAGGCTCCCACCACTGCAGAGAGGACATTACGTGGACTGTTACATTTTATTTCAAGTGAAGCCATTGCTATGTATTCAAACAGGAAAAATAAAACCATTTGCAAGACTAACTTTTTAAACCATGAAGCTGAACTCCAGGCTGAGAAAAAAAAAAGATACAAATAAGAGCAGCTCTGTGATCAGTAATATATCATTAAATGTATTTTCTAAATGCAAGAAGTGTGAATTTGACCTGGTATCAGCTTTCTTAATTCACAAGCTGGGGCAGTTTTAATAGACTCAGAGGGCCTGATTTAATAAAGCTCTCCAAGGTTCACTTTCACCAGTGAAGCTAGGTGATCAAGCAAACCTGGAATAGATTTCTTCAATGTAATTTGCTATTTGCTAGCAAATGCTTTGAATCCCGGACCAGATCCATCCTAGGTTTGTTGGACCACCCAGCTTCACTGGTGAAAGTGTATTCTCTCCAGCGTTGAAGAGCTTTAATAAATCAGGGCCAGAGAAAGAATGATCTGTCCTACTTTTCTTGCATAAACTTACAGATGAGGGCTTTCAGTTTTACACATTATCATAACATTTCCATTATTACAGTACATAGTACATTCATCTCCTCAATGATTTACTAGGGAAACAGTGGTTTGTGGCCCGAGTGGATGGCATAGGCATGTCTACATATTTCCAAAATATTTTGCTACTATGATAACCATACAGATAAACGTAAGCCAAGACTCCAAAGACGATGGCACATGAAAAACTGTTCTACATCACAACATGATCACATATCCTAATGAATGTGGTAGAAACTCATTTTGCAAAGAATACCCAGCTGCATGCAAGAAAATGTAAAAACACAACTCTTGCATTGTGTACAGTTTAATCTTCTTTAGTAAATCAACCCAACAGTCGTTTTTTACTTTTCAGGTTACTCACATATTTACAACTCCTAACAGAAACCTCCAACAAAGTTGTTCTAGTGCAACGCACTAGTGACATTTGACTTCTGGAAGGGCATAGGGGGAATTCATGTAAATTAGAGGGCTCTGCTTTTTAACACAGTATTGTGCTTTCTACGTGGGGTGTATGTCATTTTTTTT
>NC_092861.1:59208979-59257785 GCF_032062135.1 Pyxicephalus adspersus
ATACAAAGTATCATTGCAGATGGAATCATGCTGATGGCAGCCTGGAACCTTATATTATATTATGACAATTGACAATGTACTATAGACTGTCAACAATTCAGTGTGTGGTTGGTACGGTAGCCGCACTAGGTTCCTAATAAAATCTTTTTGGTATTGTAAATATTTTGTGAAAAAAAATAAAATAAAATGTATATATAAATTAAGACAATGATTGTTTCTACCTATATGCAAAGTCCTTATTGGCCACTCCATTTAGCACCACATCTGCTAAGATACCGTATAGTTTTGCTTTTTGTCTTTTTCTTTGTCTGTTCTCCTTGTTGTATGGTTCCCTGCAGTTGTTTAGCAATCTTTGTGCAATCTCTTTTAAGGGCAAAAATAATTTAAAGATACCTGTGGAGGTGTTGAATTGGTCATGTAGTGTGAGTATGTTGATTAAGGTGTTAACAATACCAATAGACCTGGGCAGTCCAGGAAAGGCTGACATCTCTTTCATGTTCCTGGAGCCAAAGACTACCATTTAGCACATCTGCAATTCAGATCGCCCAGCCCAGGGGTCAGCAACCTTTACTATCAAAAGAGCCCATTTGCCTCCTCTTCCACTAAAGAAAAATAGTCTGGAGCCACAAAACATAACACAGTTTATAAACTTTTAAAAGTTTTAATATTTTTTTAATTTTACCTGTTACAACAAGTGTGCATGTGTAGGCCTACTTTGAAATAAATTAAACACTGAACTATGCCCCTAGAAGCCTCCAGCTTGTAACCTATCATCCTCTTACATTAGAAGCTGGAGGCTTCTAACGTAACAGGGTAGATTTTTTTGATGGGCAGAGTTCTTTATGTTCTGATGATAGCCTAACAAATAAATTTTAGGGGGTGTTAGTCAAAGGTGTCCCCCACTTGCACCTACATTTTTGGTTTTGTACATCTCCCCATTCCAGAGGAATTGGGGTTCAAAGGAGGGGGATGTCATTGTACACACCCATTTGTACACGCCCCGTGGTAGATTTATTTCACTGGTAGATTTTTTTCATTAGAACACCGGATAGGGAATCCCCCTCCTCCACAGTGTCTTGGGAGGAAGGGGATCCCCCATCAGAGATCCCCCCGCGGCAGCCGAAGGGAGCCACAACAAGGAGGCTGAAGAGCCGCATGCGGCTCCGGAGCCGCAGGTTGCAGACCCCTGGCCCAGCCAATTGCTTTTGTTCATTGTTGTTTTTGCTCATTCCCCAGTGAATCAAACATTATAGAATAAAAGTTTTAGGTGCATCTAACAACAGATTTATTGAAAATTAGCTTGTTTAATTTATTGCCTTTTAAAATGGCACTCAGTGGGTCCCAGGAGGGTTAAGTACTGGAACTGCCAGCTTCACTGACTACTTTTGTCCAGCATTAGGCTTCGGACGAACGGTCGTTAGTTGTTCTTTTCCAACGATAATTATTGCACGTGTTTAAGCAGTATAAGGTTTACACCAACTAGACAAACAGCAGAGCCAGGCTGGTGGCTGGAGTTTTTTTTGCTACAGTTACAGAAGACTGATTGATAAGGCCATCTTATCTCTAATTTCTTCTTGTCAGGATCCTGGGCAGCAAATGTACATTGCAACATGCTTGCTCTACTACCCCATACTTCCCAACATTTGAAAGTGGCAAAAATGGACAAAGAGGCAGCAGTGTGCAAATCTAAAAAAAAAAAATTTTTAAGGCTAGGCTCACACTGGTCGTGAGGTCGCACTGTGCATACTGCTTCTTCACGCCAGAACCTGCTGCCTCCTGAGAGACACTGCATGGTAGTGGTTTATTTATATGTCCACAGCATTTTGATGACCTAAGTTATCGTCAGTATCCGCTGTATTATATGCAAATTACAAAGTTTCATGTTACCTTAACATCAACACCTTTGCAAGCCACATGAACAAATTATTTTGATAGGCTGTTCTTGTTATTTCCTCTGTCCATTTCAAATATATATGCATACCAAGATAATTCTGGGAAACAATACAGTACACAAGAGCATGATAAATGAAATATGGCAGGAAACCAAGACCTGCATCATCCTGTCCCAAATGTGCGATGACCTTTGTTTCCCTAGTTCATTGTCTTATGACTTGTACACAGATCACATTTTTTGGGGGAAAAATGTATTACAGTTCATACACAGAATAACAAATAGTGATGTACATGCTTTTATGTCTATTTGGATATTGGGATTTTGAGTATCGGGATCCTAACCCTTAGCCCTGTTCTTAGCCCTGACCTGAAAAATGGATGAATATCTGCTTCTTGGCAGATCTGCTTCTTCAGTTATTTATGTGTAATTGTTTTACTACTTTGTATGTTGAGTTATGCCGTATTTTTTTTGCTATATGTTGTTGTATATGTTGTGTTTTTTTTCTTTTTCATGTATTGTCTTTATTTGAAAATCCCCAATAAAAAGATTACAAAAAAAGGATGTATCATAAATACAGATGGAAATTTTGTTTGTCTCTTTTGTACTCCCTTCTAGTTCTGATTATTGGCAGCAGCACAGTGGCCTATTGGAGACCTTCAATTACATTCTATGATTATTCTAGATGCCAACTAGTGGCAGCCAACAGAATTACACCGGTGGTCAATCGCTATTTATGCAACCAGGACAACACTGTGACTGTGGGAACAAAGCTGGAAGCTGTACTGGCACTGTGACAGTTGAGAGCTATTGTATTAAAAACATCCAAAAAACATCCAAAATATATTATAACAATTCTTCACATAACTTTACAATGTAAATCACACAGTACAGAAAAAAAAATGTTAGGAAAAAAACTGCGAGTATCACTTTGCTAATTCTGATAACCTTATTTATCTTAATTAACATTTGCTAAAGAGTCAAGCAGAGGCTAAGGTGGTACAAAATCAGTGAACTGGAATAAGTAGTTTTTAATATAAGCCTGGAGTCCAACTAGTTCACACTAATGATTTACAATAACATATGAGTAAAGTAGAACTATGACCTGCCTTAAAAAATATGAGATTTGGATTTAAAATATTATTGTGTTTGCACTATTTTCTCTTAGCGCCCCTGTAAAGTCCCTTAGATACCTGTTGATCCTGCCAATAAAGTCCACCTAATGAAGCATCCTGTGATGGTATGGCAATGATGCTGCAGTAATAATGAATTCAGAGCAGTGTTGCAATCCATATTGAGCTATGTTTGCACACAGATGAAAAGAGGCAGGGAATTTTTAGGAAAATGGAGTTGTATTATTTTTTTTTCCTAACAAAGATACTGTTCTCTATTAGAAGTCAATGTATTTTAAAGCAATGTATTCTATTAAAAAAGAACTAAAACTGTTGTTAATGCACAGTCCTGGACCAGATTACCCTCTATGCAACCTATGCAGTAGGGATGAGAGAAACATCCAAATTCAATTTTTGGAGCTGTACTGCACTGCCAGAGCTGGGTGTTTATAGCGGCAACCCATGTTTTTATCATGTGGATAATAGACCCACTTTAACCTGCAAATTGAAATTGGCCAGTAGTGTAATAATGCTTTTCCCATTCTTCCTCATGCTATCCTACCTCTGGTCAATTGATATCAAACTCTTAGATCGGCCACCCTTCTCCTCTGTGCATGCCCACCACACTGTAAAGTTTTGCCTCTGTCATGCACAGTGTTCTGACCCATACATGAAAGTTCCTGTGCAAACACCATTAGGTGTAAAATAAATCTGTCCATCTGTGCCTGCACCCTCCAACCTGTTGTACCACTACAAAAACCCTGCCATAACTAACTGTATGGATCATCTCGAATTTTAGAAATATTCTAATATTTAAGGCATATTAAATAATTTACAAAAATAGCAACTGGGATACTTAGAATATATAGCGATTGTCTAAATATTAAATGTTTATTAACTCTAATAGTTAACTCTGTCAAAACTGAAAATCATTTACCAATCAAACTATTACAAGTGTTGCCTAAGGCTTTGTACACATGTGCAATCATTGTCGTTGGAAAGGATCTTTCACAATCCTTTCCAACGACTGCATGATGCATGAACGAGTGCTGTACATACAGCACCATTCTGCGGCACCCTGCTGAACCCTCTTCCCTTCACTTTCATTATGATCGTTCGTCCTCCATCCTCCATGGATCCCCCAGGATGGTCTTTCAGATGATGGACGACGAGCGCTGTACACACGCAAGATTCTCATCCGATATCGACCCTGACCCGGTTATGGGACGAGAACTATTGCACGTGTGTATCTAGCCTAAGCTATATGTAATTGGAAAGTTTTGAAAGGAACCAAATATCATTACTCCCCAAGGGACCAATGTATCTTATCTGGGTCTGACACCAACAGCAACAATCTTCATTTCTAAATAAATACAAAAGATAAAACTGTGCTGAGTTGATGATTACAAACAGGTCTAGACATAAAAAGTGCATGCTTCCAAAACAGAGATACCCATTGTGTGGTGGGGACCGCAGAGGTTTAGGCACATTGTTGTAACTTAATTATGTGTATGATAATTAGTAAACTTATGTTTGTCTGTCTATTTAACAAATAACAAGGACATATATTTAAATTTAGCATCATGACATCTAAGTTTGGAAGACTGAGCGGTGCTTTCTTTTGTAACATGTGATCAGCATGAAGCTCATTTTAGATATGGTAAGAAGCACATTTCTCACAATACTGTATTCAACCCAGAGAGTGCAGAGGAGCAATAATGTTACCACGGTAACTAGAACCAGCTTCACAAAAACACTGTCCCCTCTATACACCAATTAGGCCACTTGTAATAAAAGATGGAGGGTGCTGTTCCCCTATGGACCGGCCCTAAAGACTGGGAAGTGCTCTGGCCTTATGGTCAAGTGCTCTTCCTTACTGGGAATCTCTGTACGGGAGATTCCCAACCCACAGAGAACAGAACTTGTCTGATCTCGGTCAGACAGGTTAGTAGGCCCACTCAGCTTCAGATGTGTGGTCATAGTACCCAGCCCCCGTCAGGAGCATAACGCCCCGGGGGGGGGGGTTGTCACATTTTTGTGGTGTGTTTTTGTACATTCGCTTTTTTTCAAGCCCCGGGGTTTTTGTTTAAAGGATCGTGGTTAGCGGGATTTATTTAAAAAAAAAAACCTTGTAATAAAAGCAGATATCTTACTTTATTAAATAATATATATTAGTAAAAAATGGTAATACATAATAAATAATAGTAATAAATTGTAGCTTAATATGTATTTTTAATTCACATAGTTTTTTTTTAATTCTTTTTTATTTTTACTTTGAATCACAGATATTTTTCTGTAGGAAATAATTTGCCTACCACATATATAATTACATATTTCTAATGACTTTTGTGACTTAATGTATCATTCTAAAACTTTTGGGAGATAGAAAAAATGGCAGCTTTTGTAATTTGTGTCAAGTAAATGTTTGCATAAGTGGATGATAAATATGGGTTATGACGCACAGGTCTGGTTAATCAATGGTTGGCCAAAAGTTCTTTCAAGTTGGGGAAACTGTCTTAGAACATTTATAAACGTAAATATTTATCAATGTTCACCCTATCCTTTGTTACCTGAACCTGGGCACACTTGTCCATCCCTGGTAAAATGTTATGTTTTCCCCCAAAAGGTAGTTAAATAGGAAAAAACATTATTTTGCACAGGAAAAAATACAAATACTGTTAATGCTTTGCACCACAGTAGTGTCAGTAAGGACAGAATTTTGGAAATAGTGATTGTGTCTATAATGTGACCCATGTGCTTTTTTACAACCATATTCTTATTGATATTAAGGCTTCATGGATCTTCCTAAACTAATCTGACACCTGGGAGGTCTCACCCCTGTGTCCTACTCCTCCCATTCCTTTGTTGCTTTGTTAATTCTAATTGGAGTGATTAGAATAAAGCCTTGGTGTGACTTAAATTTGTTAAGCTAGTCTCATCTGGTTATCTTTCCTCTTGGTGACTTTTCTCTTTGTTGATTTTTTATATTTGTTAATTTTGTATTTTTTTTTTATAGAAACTTTTAATAAACACATTAAAATATCAAGATCACAAGGATAAGATGTGTCAATATTACTGTACAATTTTTACAGGTTTGGATCAAAACACTTAAAATATCTAAAGTCTCTAACATCTAAACATCTGGAAATTGTGAAGTTAATATTAAGAGTGCACAATAAAATAAGGTTTCCATATTTTATGGTAACTTAGGTAATAAAACCACACTTTAGTTCTGCTTTGAGCATCTGTGATATCTGCTTAAGTAGCATGTATGATGATGCAGCTAATCCTTTATTTTCATAAACAAATGAAATGGGCGCCAGATGCTTTAATAATGTAAAAGGTTATTCACTGGCACCATAGACCACTGATGTAATATGACTTCCAGGAAAACTCGGGAAGAACACAAATACACTTTACACTAGAATCTCAAGTATCCATCATGGGTTTACATAACTAATAAAACTGTGACTATTTTATATACATCTAAAGTTAAAAAAATACGTTAGTAATATTATTATTATTATTATTATTATTATTATTATTAATATTATTAATAAACAGGATTTATATAGCGCCAACATTTTACGCATCACTGTACATTTATTAGGGATAATATATCAAAGTATTTTTTTTTAAAACAGTCATGCACAAAATTTTTAAAACTAAGACATTTATCTATTACATCCTTATGATTTCTGTATTATTGCATCTTTATCCAGATGGTCATTGTATAAGAGACAAGTTATTTAAACTTTTAGATGTAAAACCCAGCTGGGCCCTGCTGGCCATGCAGAATAGCACACAGCGGAGATTTCTTCAATTATGCTTTTTATAGCAAATGATAAATAAAAAGATATCCTTCAGAGATTCATTGCGACAGGAACCGTGGGACATCTTACCAGCTTTTTTTCTGGCACCAAAAGTGTTAAAATGCAATCCTTCTTATTTTGCTGGAAAACAGAACAAACTATATACATCATGTTAACTAGCTAAAACAGCAAACCCACAAAAAAACAAAAAACAAAAAAAAAACAAATTAAACTGATCAGCATGAACAGATGTCACAGAGTATTCTTAACACATATTTCTATGCCAACGCCAGGCCTCATCTCTAGGGTATAGAAGGCACTCGAAACACTGACCAATACAGGTGAACACAAACAATCTCTGACATCCAATAATGAAGTATGTATTTCTGGTGACAGTGAATGTCAATTTTGTGAAATGCAGAGTCATATATATATATATATACATATTGTAACCCGCATGTCAGCTTGAATGATTATTAATTGGTATATTACGTGGAAAGTACCCCCACCACTGAATCATTTAGGCCAGTCTCTAGAATTTTCTGATATTTTTTATGTATATCCATTCTAGCTGTGTGTTCCTCTGCCCTCTCATTTATATGAACCTAAACCTCAGTGGGGAAGTTTTATTTATTCAGGACTATCTGAGATGGCCGGGATAAAAGCCTTAAATTTTGATTTCTTACTGACTAGAGGCTTTCATTGACTAGCAGCATGAACACTGTAGAAGCAGTTGTAATGCTGAAATAATTCATCACAGTGATGTACAGCAGCATCAACTTCTTCAGAGCCTTTAGTAGCTGCTGGTGCTGATCATTAGATTTCCCACTGAAATAAGCATGATAACTGACTTCAAAAGTCAAACTGTTTCCCTAAATAGGAGGTCAGCATTATTACAGTATTAGATAATAAGGATTGGCAACAGAATTTTGCTGACACTGCATATACAGACTGCATATTGTATAATAAACTTTTAAGATAATGAAGGGACACTTTTCAGCTCATAACATGCAGGAAAATGAGACACTCCTGGCACTCTCCTATTCTGCAAACCATAAAAAATAAATATTGAAAAATTGATTGGTTAAACCATCACAAGTTTTTTTTCAGAACTACTTTCTTTTTATTAGCTTTTTAAAAATAACACATAGAATAGTTTAAAAGCTGGATGAAAGGTTAAGTACAAAAATGACACTTTTTTAATAGTTGAATAATACATTTTTATATGTACAGTAATATATATATATATATATATATATATATATATATATATATAAATCTTGGATCTGAAAGAGAGACGGTCCCATCAAATCAGGGACAATTGGGAAATATGTCATTCTGAAAATGTCATCTTTTAAAAAAGAGACCTAATCTAACCTACTGTTCAAGAAAAGGAAAACACTTTTGTATATACTATTTCAGAAGTCTTTGATTTGTTGCATGCACTAAAGGTGAAGTAAAGGAATGAAAACCTGTATGATCAGTCCCTAAGTAGATACAGCTCACTCGCTAGTAAGTATATATACTATCAGTGAGATCTGCCCCCCTTCCCCAGTATATAAAGGTCACTCCCTAGTAAGTATACTATCAGTGAGATCTGCCCCAGTAGATACAGCTCACTCCCTAGTATGTATACTATCAGTGAGATCTGCCCCAGTAGATACAGCTCACTCCTAGATACAGCTCACTCCCTAGTATGTATACTATCAGTGAGATCTGCCCCAGTAGATACAGCTCACTCCCTAGTATGTATACTATCAGTGAGATCTTCCCCGGTAGATACAGCTCACTCCGTAGTATGTATACTATCAGTGAGATCTTCCCCGGTAGATAAAGCTCACTCCCTAGTAAGTATACTATCAGTGTGATCTGCCCCCCACCCTACTACTAAGGCCATTTTATCCATTCACTAGTAACTGATGACATCACTAAGAAAGCAACCTATATATGCATAAGAGATGAACGGCATCATGAAAAAGACTGTGTTATCATACACCTAAGATCAATGACATCACTGGAATTAAAACCATTCATTTATGACTGGTGACATCCCTTAGAATGTTGCCAATTCATTCATTGGTGATCAGTGACATTATCAAGAATGCTACTGATAAGAATACTGACAATGATACTGATAAGAATGCACATTATTCATTTGCTGACAATCAGTGATATCACAGAGAATTCAACCTATTTACTACAGACTGGTGACAGCGCCAAGAATTCTGCCTGTCTATCCACTAGAGATCAGTAACATACAGTAAATCAGGAAACAGCATATCCATTTAGGAGAGATTGGCTTACAACACACAATACATTCTCAGATCTAGTTTAAACAAAGTAACTAGTGTTGCTCCAACATGCAGGTGTTAAGTTTGTTTGCAGTTCTGCTGAAGTTGTCCTGGCCTGCTGTGGTTGGGATATCCTAAATATTGAGACCATTGAAGTCAAAGGGAAAGAAAAACTACTGCTTTATTTTGGTCTCAGGAGGGTAACTAAAGCAGGTAAATACATCAAAATGAGGAAATTGGGAAAATGTTTACAGAGGTGGGGAAGGGTCATTTATGCAGTGTAGTGCACAGCGGTCAGGGTTTCCCCAGCAGAAACAGGAGGGAGACCAGCGTAAGCAGCATACACTAAATAGACACAACATCAGGGATAAGTTAGGTGTGTTTAATGGAAGTGAATGCATACAACACACAGCAAATAGTGAATCTCAAGCAAATTGCACACAACTCAATTGTATGGTGACAGCAGGCAAATGCACTATATACAACAGGCAAGAATTCCAGGAGCAGGGTACAAGGAGCAAGTGGCCACCAGCAAGGATACAGATCCAGGTAGAGGTACAATGCTAAGGTCCTCATTCACCAGTGGAACCAGAATATATACCTTCTCTTTTAAAAAAAGAGAAATAACATGGTTGCAGCAAGCCCCTTGGTGGTTGGGAGGGCAAGAAAGGTATACTGAAGCAGAGCGCCACCAGCTGGCAACAAAGGCAGCTACAGATTCCTGACAGCAACATGGGAAAGATCCAAATTAAGTAGCATAGTCTGGAAACAACATAAGCAATAGCACCCCAAGGCATAATTAAAAAAAAATAAAAACTCAAATGAAAACACTTTTTCCATTGGATGAGCTTTAATTGGTGACACTTCAGAGTGTTCCATAAAAAAAAACCGTATTTAAAGATTGGCAGAAAGGCATTTAGGAAGTTGTTTTCTTAGTAGATGCATGAAGGATAGCAAGCTAGAAGCTTCACATTGGACATGTTAGTATGAACAAAAATCATAACTTTAATCTCTGTGTTTGCTGGTTAAAAGATATGGGGCCCCATTTGCATTTAATTGCAAAGTGCAAATTGCTTTTTTTCTTACCAAACGTTGGAGTGAAAGGCCTCATGTATATAGTACAAGAGAGTACTTTATCTGTTAGTCCATAGTGCCAAGTTATAGCAAAGACAATCCCTTCGATATATATTAGATTATATATTAAATTTGTTTTATGTCAGTTAGGAATATACTGACCCTACCCCTGTCTTCCATATCTATTTGTGTGATGTTGCTGTGGTTCTGGATTAAGTCCTATGGAGCAGGTAAAATCTTGTGGGAAGACACCCCAGTCCACTGCAAAAGCAGACCAGCAGACCATAATTGCTCTAGTATCATCCCCTCAAATGTTCTTTAAAGATGAACACCAGAAAAAGCAAATATTGTTTAAATTTAGGAGGTATGTGTATTTGTACTTGAATCTTGGTGTGCTTTGTGTACTTTTCCAGATTTGTGTCATATTCCTACAGCAAACTTTTCCTTTGTGCAGGAACTTGTTATACTAAAGACCAGTCACTTTTGCTTGGTCTCTTTATATCGAGTGAATGGTCTTTTATCCACCTCTCCTGTAGTTAGTTATGTTCAGGCAGTCCGTAGTGGAGGGACCTGCTGGGTCCTTTACAATTCTGAATACTCCACACTACAGACCATGTGCAGCAAAGTAATAAACTCATTGCCATGTTATCTGTTTGAATTTGGTGCACACAAAATTGATTTATATCCTTTGTGTCTATTTGGAAATATACTTAAATAATGTTTTTTGTGCTCAGAGTTCAGTGTTGATGGACAACAGGTAAGCACAAGGATGGTAACCTATTGCATCTAGTCAGGTTTCAGCTAAATTTTAACCCTTTGCTACTTATGTGCTATGTTACTGCACATCATCTTTGCTCTGCACTGCCTTTTGGGTAGGTGTGTAGTGATAGTCTAGAACCCCCATCCAATAAGGACAACATTTTTTTTAAAGATGAAACATATCTAAGCTAAAAAAAAATATTTGGACGTTTCTGGCACGTTAAATATACCACTGAAAGCATTTTATATGTTCTTAAAAAGCAAGGTTCTGAATTCTTTGTTTCTGTTGTCCTGATACTGTATGACAAATGAGTGCTGGTATAGTATAACCCTAAGCACGGCTAGTGCTGACTTGTCACATCATTTGTGTATGGTCACTCTCTATTGCAAGCAGAATATACACATACATTAGAAAGCACCTTGTTCAACATTACTCATCTTTAAAAGACATTGATTGTGACACTCGTTACCACTGTTCAAATACATCTCTTATCTTCCGGAAGCACTCCGAATCCTGTATTATGACTCCTGCTTTGGCTTCATCCCAGATAATTCACCTAGAGCACATGGACTGAACCACGCTTACAGTCAATCAATGTAATTATGATTGTTTCTTTTACGTAACTTCTACAGATGATTCCTACAACACTAATGGATCATTTAAGGTCCATATAGCAAAAACATTCAGAACTAATGTTTTTATATAAACTAATGTTTATATAAACATTTTCCAATAAAAAGTGCTTTTTGTTATCACATCTGAAAAAAATAAATGTATCTATAGCTGTAGTTATTCTTTTAAAAATAATGTAACCTAAAATTCATATAAAATATCATATATGTAAATCAAACATTGGAGCAGAGCATTTGTTTTAATACTAGTTACATGTGTGCAGAAAATCAGATCGATAAAGTTGAACAATTGATCAGGTAAATGGCCTAGAAGAACACTACTACCTCCTTGTGGATTAAAGTATATGTTGCAGGATTTTTCTAAAAGCAACAAAGGCTGTAAGTAAAATGATATATCTTTAGACAGGATGGTACCCTTAAAGTAAACCTGTTGTGATTGGAATACAAGGATTTTTCATTTGCAGGCATGTTGTAAATGAGTGTTGGGAAATTGCAAACATGCCTTATTTGTAATTCTAGCTACAGATCAGTGACTCAAAAAACATTGAAACCTTGAGAGAAAAACATTGAAACCATTGACAGTCTTGAGGGACTGTTTGCCTTCTATCACCACTCTCCCTTCCATTTTCTGAAAGTCATCAAATTGCTCTCCCCCACAATCCTGATGGTAAAGCAGGCCAAAAGAACTTCCTGACAGATACCTTGAGCCAAAAAAACACTGGACAACAATTAATAATCACTATACTAACAAGTATTCTTCCATGTACAGAATAAAAAATGGAAGTGTTTTTTCTCAATGGTCAGTTCCAAATGACAGGGACTGTCACTGCGGGTTTGCTAGTAGCCCAATATGATTGCAACAATGCCCGAGCCTTTTCTCAGTGGCTATGATTTCCAGAATCCTCAACAAAGTCCAAAGCCAGGGTTTTTTTTAGTCTAATAGCCCGGGGACAGTGCACAGGAGCTCTCTTGTGATAGTAATTTAGCAAAATAAAAATTTTTATTATTATGTATTGGGTATAGTATTGGGTATTATTAATATGTATTGGGTATTGGCACTAATGCAGAAATAATTGTAGGGCCAGAGCTCTAAGGTAACGCTTAACTGATGAGCTGTAAAGACTGTAAACACTGAGTATGGACAATATCAGATATTCTAGTTTTTCTACATTTCATGAAATATGTATATATTTTTTTTTTAGATTTTATGGGCTCTATTTATTCTCCTGACATTTTTCTGAAATTCACTGACAGGTGTTAGAATCTCTCTACACTTCTTGTTTCATTGCCAACGAAACATAAATAAAACATAAATAATAAAACAATGACTGCCACTTAGTGGCCAATTGTAAAAGTGCACAGCTGTCACAATAGGAAATGTATACGAATGTGTGAATGAATATTTGGGATGAATTTAGAGTGAGATGACGGGAATAATTTATAAATAGAGCCTCATATGTTTGGTATCTATTTACATAGCACAATCTCATCTTTTATATTTCACAAAAATAAAACTTGCAATGTGTTTGTGTGCATTACAATAATTTTAGTGTATGTTTTACGAAAAACATAGCTTCCAGAAGCAGAGATGTAAACATTTTGTGGCATAAAAAACTGTGTAACCACCATTGTATTCTACAGGGTTTCTATTTTCAGAAAATAAGGCCTGCAAACTATGCCACCTGATTCAGTGCTATGCACACTATTTTCACACAACAAACTGCTGCTGAAAGCCCAGGGTTGGCAAACTGCAAAACTGGTAACTACATGTGCACGCAGCTGTGACCACAGCACAGATCTTCAAACAGCACACCCAGAAGGAACTGCAGCACCATGCAGAAAATGGTTCCCAGCAACTGCTATTCACTTGAATGGGAACCGATGGGACTGTGGTTGAACCTGCAGCAGAATGCTGCGACTGCCAGTTTGCCAGTTTTGAATGGCTCTAAAATTATGTACACTACACTATGCTAGGTTTAAGTCATTGTAAACAATCTTTCGTGACTGTTTCTAGTGACAGTAGAAAGAATGAGCAATGTACACAAAATGATGTTCTATGGAGAGAGAGGAGGGGGGAGATGAGCAACAGGCAGCCTGCTGAGTCTTCCACCATAACAAATGACAGTGGTAATCCCCAGTCACTCATTTAGTTATCTGCTTGGTGGATTGCTAAATGACATCAGGGAACTGTTGTACTTGTGCTAGAATTTTGCCCAAGATAAACGTGATTGCTCTTTTCAGCCATCAATTATGTAGTCTAGTTTTAAGCTTGTGAATCAAGAGAACAGTGACAGTGAGAAGCTTTGCTTGAGGAGGTAAGACTTTGTTGTAAAGCATGCTGCAAAACAATATATGTGGGAGGCATGCTGGCCACCAAAGTAAGAGGGGGCACTGACCTTCAATGTAACACCCTGATCTCCATTCTAAGGGGTCACACTGAGCATTGGCTCTCAATGTAGAGAGGTGCTGACCACCAGTGTATAGGGGGTATGCTGAGATATGACCACCCCCCTAAGGAGGCACACTGATTGATCATCATCAATGTAAGAGGGCACAGTGATCAATAACCACCAATATAAAGTGGCACAATGACCACCAGTTAAGAGGATGAACTATAGAATGATTACTATTTTTTAACGAGTATTTTTATAAAACTGATATATTACACAACACTTTACAAAGTCTATAGTTATGTCAGTAAACGTCCGTCAAAGGGTAAGCCAATTACCCTAACTGAATGTTTTTGGAATGTGGTAGGACACCAGCAGAGTACCAAGAGTAAACACACACAAGCACAAGCAGAACATAACCTCTGATCCAACTGTGCTATTGTGCTGCCAAAAAGGGGACTCACTGGGCACTGGCCACCAGTGCAAGTAGCCATGAGGAGTTACGGTAACACACTGACTACCGCACTTACTACTGACTAATGCACTCTTACATAATTGCCCCCTTCACTCCACTGCATATGTATGTTATACATCATACTACCTAACATGTACATGACCAATACATTGTCACTGATCTATATGCTATTCTTTACATTGCATGGTCCGAACCACTGCACTCTATACACTTGTACATTGCTTAGTACTGATCACTCAATTTAAGATCTTTGTTGTATATCCATAACATAGTCCCAATTGCTGCACTCTACACACTATCCAGTGTGTATTTTAATGCTGACTAACGCACTTTCAAAACTATGTTGTACATAACTTGTTACCAAATGTATTGTCCCAATAGTCACTGCTTGTAGAAGTTCACAACTTTTCAGTAAAGTTCTTCTTGAAAGCTGGAATGAAGTGATAACTCTCTGTGTGTATTATGTGTGCAGAAAAACATGCATGTAAATGTAAATGTGTTTTGTAAAAAAAATGAAGTTGTCTATAGATCTGTGAAGTGCACACTTTTCTCATGTGCTCATCACATTGAAGGAACAATAGAGAAGATTAGGAGGTAGGAAAGCGTACTGCCAAGCTTGACTTTATACTCTTTGATTGACAGATTTATTTGACATGGCTACCATATCAAATAATAATGGTTGCTGGGGAAAGGGGGGTCAAACAACCCCAGGTATGCCTCTGATTATCATCCAGAGCAGTGTAAAGGGAACTTTCACCTGAACTATCTTCAGTGACATGGTACACATATGGTACGCTCCTGGCTCATTAAAAGGTCAACCCCAGGTCTTAATATTGTGGAATTTGGATGTTCTATTTTGTGTAGCTCCAATGATTAATATTTACCTAAGCATTATCCTCCCCTGTAGTTGTTGTGTTATGTATGTATGTTGTATGTTGTCACTCATCAGGAAATTGATATTGTACTTTTCGTCTCCTGACTCTCAGGCTTGACAGTATAATTATTAAAATATGTGCCTTAAGGGGCTTAATTTAAAGGGTATTCGGTCCTAGAGTTGAGCAGGGGGAAAAGTCATAATCATGGCAGAATACAGATGCGTCAATATCAGGAAAGGAACATTAAACATCAAACAAAAAATAAAACTTTCCAGTATGTTACTGGCAAGTTATTTTGTAAAGTTAGAATGGTTTTTCGTGTTTCCTATTCTTTAACATGCACACATTTTGTATGCATGGGAAAACCCATATTAAACACATTTTTTTTTTTCAAATTTTTCTCTGTGAGCAATTCCTACTGGACTTTTTGTATTAAAAATGTCCCATCTGGTTTTATACCAATCTGCCACAAATATATGAACTGCATCATTTTTTTTAATGTCTAGTTTATGTAATTTAGCATCCTGTCAAGAAAATTACATATTGTGATACCAAATCCCATATGTTACATGCTTGACAAATAGTGTATGAAGCATTATTAATGGGTATAATTTAACTTTTAGAAAGTTGACATGATATTTAGTTGAAAATGTGAAGTGTCATTATATGACATAATTACTTTCGTAACATAATAGGATCATGGACATAAACAACTGTACAGCTATAAATAGGTTTATGATAAGGTATAGTATGATAATCATTGCTCAATATTAAAAGAAAATGTGCAGTGTTAGGGTATAAAAAATGACAAGAAAAAAATAACTAATAGGTTATCGATTTCCTTATTTTTAAAAATAGCCTATATAGCTCTCTGTGGAACCTCTATGAATAGAATACAATGTACTAAAATACTGCCTTCTGAGATGGCCTTAATATTACCACTAAAGTGTCACAGGAGAAATGATATTTATAGAATAACAACAACAGCTGTTATACAACCACTATAGCAAAAAAAGTATACATTAAAACACATAAGATATAGATTGGAATCAGAAATATACGTAATAAACATGCCATTTTTTGTTCTGGTAAAACAGTATTCTTAGTGCTTTTCCCCAAGGCTTACAACAATCCCTGAGCATCTTTAAAATAGTCAGTGGCATACCAACCATCACAACCACTTATATGAAATAAATGGAAGTTCCACTACTAGTGAGTGGGTGTTACTAGTGGTGGACTAGATGTTCTTTTCTTGGTAAGGGTGTTACTCATACAAATTGTCTGCCATTTGCTATACCTAAACATATTACTGACTCATGCAAACTCAAACTAGAGCTGCAAATGTCTAAGACATGTGATGTCTGCGGTGTACTAAATGAAACATGTATGTTGAGCAATAATGTTCCCCATCCATCATATAAGAAAGAATAAGGAAGAAGGAGGTCAGATAAGTCATATGACCACAACCTTAGGTTCAATTGGAATGCATTGATCTGTGTAGTGAAGAACAACTCAGATTGGTAACATAGTTAAATCACCCCAGAAGATTTTCATCACTTCTTGGTGAACCATGTATATAAATTTAGTCAACAGGAGTTAAATCGCTCAAATTGGAACAAATGCGGGTATCGGTGAACTGGAGAAAACAGGCACATGGAATAACAACTCAAAAGAATTTGGATATCTATTTGACCGAGTTCAAGTTGTACAGTGGAAAGGATGGCATATTCAGTTACAAACAAGGGATCTGACATTTCCTGGTGGGAATCAATTACTGCCATTGAAACACATACACCTGGAAGATTCCCACCAGTAAATGTTTGATTCCCTGTTTGATAAATAGAGCCCTTAGTGTAAACATTTTCTTTAATATTATGTACAGTATTTTTTATGTTTATTGTGCCTAGTAATTATTGTCAAAAAAAAGTACATCCTATTCAAAATCTAAGTTTTCACTTATCAGGACATCACAAATCATCTGTTCCTTCAAAGGTTTTAAAATTTTCAAAAATTTAATTTTAACCTCTTGTGTAAAGCAACACAAAATTGAACGCACTATGTCATTATATATTGAACAAACATGAAGCCAAAATAGAGAAGCCATGTGTAAAAAAAAGTTTTTAAGATTCAGCTGCCTATAGAATCACCTTCAAGCTTCAAAAACTTATTATAATCATTTTCTGTCTTTTTCTATTATATGTAAACGTGTTTACAGTTACTATTTTCATATTAACTATTCTTTTATACCCTGTGCTTCACAATACAATTAGCCATCAGATAACAAATAAGTATCGTTGTGATCTCAGTCCATTTTTTAGGCATTTGTCAATTTGGAATTGGTATATCAAGCAGAAAAGGCTTGGTGAGTTCCCATTTAGCATCCTGTCACTACAATGATTAAAGCTTCTACCTTTAGGGTAGACTATTTTACATGAAACCCATGACCACACACAAAAAAAAATGTTGCTAATGTGTTTTTGAAGTAGCAAAGTAACAGAAACCACACTGGGTATTACAATGAGAAACATGTCAACCCTGGAGCCTATATCCTTACCAAAAGCATTGGGAGCTACCATCAGTTTATCCTCACCTATTTTGAGATGAAACATATTTGTTATATATTATTTCCACATACTTTAGGATACTTCTTTGTTATCTAAAGGGATCTCATATTGCCATAAACAAGGTAAAAACAATATATGTAAATAATTCTAATAATATAATTCTAATTGTAATCATTATTTATTATTAATATTGATAACTCCTAAGCTGGTTTATATGTAAGAACGTTTTATTTCTAATCTTATACAATTTAGGTACTACGTCTAAAATGGTATTAAAGAAATCATCTTTTCCTGTGAGCCACATAAACTCAGCCAAATATGACTCCAAACTCTGGCAAACTCCTTGTTGCTCCTTGATTCTCAATTTCATTGATTCCCCTACATCAATTCTGATTTGTGTGTTAACTCAATAAATTGATAATAAATTGATGGTTCACATAAAATGATTTACCTCCTGCTTAAAGTAACCCCACCAATAATCTGAATTGATTAGGATAGTAAACAAAGATACCACCTCCTCCTTTGTTCCAGGCAAGCCCTTCAGTCAAAAACTCTCCTGCCCAGTCTACTCGCCCCTCCTAAATCCTGTGCAAACATCAGATGATTGTTCATGGAAATAATCTTTCATGATCATTTCCAGTGACAGATGAATGAACAAGAATTGTACACATAGGACCATTCTGTTCAATGGAGAGGGGAAGACAAGCCAGTGTAAGTAAAACATACTTTAGGTTTCCTAAAGAGAAAATACAATGTTGTTCACTTGTATGTTGTCCATATGTTTTATGTAACTTTTTAGCCCGCTGCACTCTCCTTCCTTCACTTTTATTGCCATCACTTGTCTTCTGTCATTCACGGATCCACCGGATCAGATCCATGAACGATATCAGACAGCCTCTGTACACAAGTCAGAATCACCTGAAGTGTGTACAAAACATAAAAGGTGAAATTTTGTATTGGTTGATAGGAGTTGCTAGGAGGCAGCACTTAAGTGCTTGCTATATACAAGTCCCTTACAACCTACCTGTAAATTTAGTGGTAATTCTATGTTCTGGGGCTTTTCAATTACCTTAAAATTTTGGAAGTCATAGATTCTAATTCAATGGAACTTAAATTGTGGTTGAATGCTTCTAATGTTTTGACTAAATAGAATACAAAGGATATTAGGCACTCATGAATTTTTTAGGTAAAAATTGAGCCCCCCTTTCCCCAGAAGAGAACAGTGCAGCACTCATTTGTACAACTGTTGCTGGAAATGATCACTAAAGATTGTTTCTAGCATTATTGTAATGATTGCATGTCCGGCATACATTGCAATAATGTAGTGATTGCATGTCTGTTTCCAGCTCTGTGTCCTCTATACTTAACAGCTTCTATATAGCAACTGACCAGGGCCCCCAAGAACTAGGAAACTAGGTGCTCAATGACCATCTTGTAATAAAGAACTCCCCAAGGCCTGGTGTATTATGCTTTTTTTATCTTCCACAGCTCCTCCAGCAGCTGGTAAAGGGTTCTTCCAGTCTGCAGCTGTTTTCACTCTTTGCAGGCTGGTTTGCTAAGAGTACTGTGCAACTTGACAAATTTTGCACAGCAGCTGCAGCACAGGCAGAGTATGCAGCAAATCCAGGAAACAGCTCTGTGTGATGTCCTATATACCACTGTTGTAAGCCGTGTACCCCCTTTTTCATGTACAGTCATATGAAGCAAGATCTGAATGACCCCAAACTCTTCAATGGTGGCAAACCAACTTGTCCCACATTTTGGCATTCAATTGGCTTGCATACTCTGCCTAGGAGTTATAAATCCAATGTAAATAATCCAATGCATCCTCTGGAATTTCTCTGGTCTCTCAGCAATTGTTTTGGCCGAATCCTGTGGATCTGCCAAAATCAGGCCATGAAAATGAACCGTTCCAGAAGCTGACAATGTTGAAGATCTGGTATACAGCTTCTTCAAATTTAAGTTCCATTGGAAATTGTTACTCAGTGTTTTTTCATCATACTCTAAAGCTGCGTACACACCTGCAATTTTTGTCGTTGGAAAGGATCTTTCACGATCCTTTCCAACGACAAGGGAGTGCACGATGCATGAACGGTGCTGTACATACAGCACCGTTCATGCTCTATGGAGAGGGGAGGGGGAGAGCGACGGAGCGGCACCCTGCTGCGCGCTCTCCCCTTCCCTTTCATTAGGATCGGTTGTCGTCCATCGTCCGTGGATCCGGCAGGACGGTCTTTCGGACGATGGACGACAACGACTGTACACACGGCAGATTTTCGCCCAATAATTGGCCGATGCCGATTATCGGGCGATAAAAATCTGACGTGTGTACGTAGCTTTATGGGTTGCCTTTGTAATTTTTAATCTTCAGGAACAGGAATCTCAGTCAATTGTTACATTTGTTACAATATTTTTTCAAAACATCCTAAAGCTACGTACACACTTCCAATTATTATCGTTGGTAAACGAACGACGAACGATCCTGCACGATATTTGCGAACGATCGTATAGCACCGATCCTGTACATACAGATAACGACACGATCGTTCGTAGATATTGTACACACAATAGATGCGATCGTTTGAACGATACAGGAAGTTACGTGCACCACAGGAACGTTCGTTCATCACGCATGCTCAGACCATGGACGATCAATGAACGATCATACACACGAACGATGGTCAACGATCGTCGTCCAATCCGATCCGCCGGTTCGGTCGTTCATTTCCAACGACTTTCCTCGTTCGTCGGCGTCGTTGGTTACTTTTTTTACGAACGATTTTTGCCCAGTCGATCGTTCGTCGTTCGTTCGTCGTTCATTTTGAACGATAAAAATTGGAAGTGTGTACGCAGCTTAACACTCACACACATAAATACACAAACATATGTTTGTTTGGGAAGCCATTCCCAATTTGTGGTGTGCATTTTACCTTTTTTATAGCAGTTTCCAAACAACCCAATTTATTTTTACCACTAAAATATTTTCTGTATATTAAAAAGCTTAGTGTCCAATCTAATCTAAATATCTAAAGTGCTTTGAATAATTTAATTTAATCTCTGAAGCAGAGGTAGTCCATGGACTGGTTGAAAATCCTCAAGGTTATAGAATATGGGGCAGCACTTTCGGCCTTTGCAGCGCCAGACTTCAGGTTCGAAACTTGGCCAGAACACAATCTGCATGGAGTTTGCATGTTCTCCCCGTGTTTGCGTGGGTTTCCTCCAGGTACTCCTCCCACTTTCAAAAAACATACAGTTAGATAATTGGCTTCCCCCCAAGTTGATGGACTTTGTAAAGCTCTGTGTAATATGTTGGCACTATATGAATACTGTATAATAATAACAATTGAATCCCTTCTCTGTTTCCCTAATATTTTTTTTACAGAAAACCAAAATATGCAAGGTGCCATAAAGGCAGCTCGATTGTTTGTGTCCAGTTTTCATTTCGTTAATTTACAAACCAGAAACAAGTATAGTCATAGCATAGTAACATTTCCACGGTTTCCTGCTTGTTCCACGTCTGTGACACAGAAGTATAAAAGACAAGGCCAAAAATGCAGTGGAAGGCCAGCAGAGGGAGACTGTGTATTTATCTTACACCCGGTTTGTCTCATGGTATATTATATACATCGCTACAGCTACAGTGATGTTTTACACTCTAAACCTCTGTATTATCTTAGGAAAGGTTTTAGGAATTCAGCTCCATCTGTACACATTCTGAAACAAAACTTTGTACCGTACTAACACAACCAGAAATATCAGAAGGAATATTCAGTATTTTGTTTGTAATGACACAACCAAACATAAGTTTACATACACACCTGTACAAGCCCAGGCTAAGGCTATTCGCCAAGGTTTCAGAAGATCTTGTTTTAAATTTGGCAAACCTGAACTCAGTGGCCAATCCCCCTGACGTTTTTAGGGGGAATCCTCCCTTTTGAATATAAAAATAATAAATACACAGACCGGTGTTTAACTACAAGAATAAAGAAACTGCAGATAACACAGCACACAACAGATTCAGGGGCTTTAGTCCTGCAGGGGATACAGAAGTGTACAAA
Source organism: Pyxicephalus adspersus (assembly GCF_032062135.1). Taxonomy (NCBI): domain Eukaryota; kingdom Metazoa; phylum Chordata; class Amphibia; order Anura; family Pyxicephalidae; genus Pyxicephalus; species Pyxicephalus adspersus. Next base: position 59,230,914 of record NC_092861.1, read on the forward strand.
TGGCCAGCAGGAAGACAGTTTTTATAATAACTTGGGGATAACTGGTATTTGCTTATTTTTTATTTTTACTACAAGGACAGAGAGGTGAAGCGGATATGTTTCAGGTGCATGCTGTTTTTGTGTTGTCCAAGAACATAGAGTTGTTGTTTTATATTTCCTTCAAATTTTGCAGAAGTGTGCTAGAAACAAAAAACAAAGTAAATCTGCACTTTAGGCACACCATTTTTTAAAGAGATCCAAAAAAAGTTTAACCAACATACAATAGAAACAATATACCCGCAAAGGAGGGGAGGTCTCCTTTAGGGGCATCAGAACTCTGTTAAGGAAGGGGACTTTCTCTCACTCCCACAATAATAAGAGGCATGTGGCTTGGAACGGTACAGGCAAGGGGTCTACATGCTCCCTGCAGACCAACCCTTCATGGCCACCCAAAAGTATCTAATTTGGATTAATTATTTACTTAAAAGAGTTGTATTTTCAATGGTATGCTTGAAGCCACATGAAAAGACCCTCTCTACCACTATACAGTATTTAAAACTATTTTGTTTATGCACCTAGATAGTGCAGGGTTGTTATATATATAACAGCCATCATAAGAGTCCACAAGTGCTGCTCAGTGTGTGTTCTCTATAAAGTTCACACATATGTACTTTATACCCTGAAACCTGCTAGAACACATATAGTCACTACATAACTATTTATAGAAACTAGAACAGAAAAGCAAGAACATTTTTTGTTTTAAGATAACACTAAGTTTCTATATGGGGAATTAGTTAGACTTGTATGCTAGCTGTTGCTAATATGCCTATAACATGAATGGTAAAACAGGGAAGGTAGACCTCTATATCTAGTGGTTCTGTCATTTTCTATTATTGTCTGTCTTTTTGTTGTATGTTACTTTGTTTTGTAAAAAAAAATAAAATGGAAAAAGGACAAAATGGTGTAATATTCCCGGTGAGTGGAATGACGACGTCATAACAAGGGACAGCAACAAGACTAGTCAGCCCTGGGCTCCAACACTAAGTACCTGAAGATGTCTGGGGAACACACAAATGCCAAGCCTTATATTGAGAAATAGTCATTGGACAGGTTAGGAAATCACTGCCCGTCTAAAACATAGAAGGTTTCACACCAAAATAAAGAACATTGCTGTCAAACATGTTTTACTTTATGAAAGAGACCCAAAGGAGCCATTACATAGCTTTTTCAAGCTTCTCTACCAGAATGTCCAAGAAATACCTGATATGAAGGTATATGTGACACTTCCCTGCCAAGACCAATCACTGCCATGTTGGGCAGAGGAAGTGAGTTTAATTATGTGTACATTTCAGCTAGCACTGCAAGTCTAAATTTATACAGGAAACTTGGGTAGCCAGGCAGCAGGAGTGCACAGGAAATTCAAGTCTACTTATAAAACCAACATGTAAACTTGTTTACTTTGCTCACAGGTACACTTATATAAAATGTAAAAATTGTGAATCAAACAAGTGTCAGTTTATCACCCTAAATGCCTTGTGGGAAAGTAAATTTAAAAAATGCTTGTTTAGTGACTACAGGGAAAATCATGTGACCAGCATGCTTTCTATGTCAGTAACCTATAATGAGTATGTAAATTAAGTCTTCTGATCCTGCTTACCTGCATACCTGTACCAGGCGAGTCACTCATAAGATCGCAATCACAACCAGGTAACTTTCGTTTCCAGATGGTTTGTAATAATTGTTCCCATAGATCTCCTATGCCAGGCTTCCTTTAACCTAAACTAATTCCAAAGGGCTTTGTCCTAACACAAAACACCCTGATGTAAGGTAACATTGTTTGGAAGAGGCTATATTTTGCTGGTAAATGCAGTTAATGTAGTTTTGTCATTTAAATATTTGAACATTTTTACTAAGGAGTACAATGGATCCAAGACCTAGTTTTATTCAGTCTCAACTAATTTTTTTATTAGAGCAGGGAATTGTAAAATCTGTCAGGTTTTTAGTGATGTTTGTGTCTCAGGATGATTTCTCACTACTACTGTGATTCTAATAACACTTATGATGTAGGAAAATCAATGGGGGGTTCCAATGGGTACAAAGCAAAAAACCAACCAAGTTCTAACCAAAACTAAAAATACCAGTTTTATCTGGAACTTTGCATTAATTTTATTATTATTATTAATATTAATAAAAAGTATTTATATAGCATCAACATATTACCCAGTGCTGTCCAATAAATAGGCGTTGACAGACAGATACTTTAAGCTATACTCCAGAGTTTCCATAGTACCAAAAACCATATGGCCACTAAAGGTTCAGGTAAAGGACAGGTAAATGACAAGGGTAGAACTAAAAAAACATTCATAACCCAGGATTTTTGTAATTTACTATTAAAAATAAATCATGCACTTTGGACATGACAGGTTTTCATTATTGTTACAGTTTTATCTTTTTATTTTAAAGAATGTGAAGATTATATTGTGCTTGTGCACCCCAATAAAACTGTGGTGTATTTTTTTATTAGGAATATAGTTTACAAAACAAAATGTACAACAGGTATGTTAAAAAAAAAAATAGATTGAGGTGTATCTGTGTGCTGTCATCTCCAGATAGCTTCCAGTGCTAGCAGAGGACGGCAGAGCAATCACAATGCCTTCCTGAATTCCCGCCGTTGGCTTCACGCTCTTACCCCATGAGGGTGGCATATTAGGAGGATTAATCACACAGAAGGAAGTCAAAACATGGTACACAACGTTGGTGAAGCCATCCTGGCGCCCACCTAACTGGATGTTTGCCCCCGTCTGGACTACATTATATACTTCCATGGGGTACGGTTCAATTTTGATCCATAAGGAGCTGGGTGGTTTCACTGAGGATGCTCTGGTTCCATTAGGACTCAATGCTGGACAGCTGGCACTTAACTGGGTCTGGACACCTATCTTCTTTGGTGCTCACAAAATTGGTTGGGGCTTTGTGGAATTATCACTCCTGTCACAGTGGTCCTCACAACCATTTCCTGGTACCCAATTAGCAAGACAGTGGCCTACCTGAAGCTTCTGTATTTAGCCTGGCTGTCCCTGGTCTCTTCCCTGAACTATGTTATATGGAGGGACAACTAGGACAAGTTAGAATAGAAGGATCCTGTAGGGATGAGTTACACCAGCCAGGGAATGAAGACCCCTTTTTTTTTAATGTTTTATCACTTTTTACATTGTAATGAACGTCACAAACCAGCACAACACTAGAAAAGCAATTTGTATTTTTAAAGCAGAAAATAATCATTTTTCCAATTTTTTTCTGTTTCTGTATATATATATATATATATATATATATATATAAATAAAAGTAGATTATCATGTTAATTCTGCAGGCCCTGTGTTTACAGAAAATAAAAGGTTGTCAGCATTCAGTGTACGTTTAAGATGCCAAATATTATTATAATATTTATATAGCGGAAAAATATTACACAGCGCTATACAAAGTCCATAGTCATGTCACTAGCTGTCCCTCAAAGGGGCTCACAATCTCAAGTCCCTATCATAGTCATATGTTTTTGATATAGTCTAAGGCCAATTAATGTGGGAGGAAACCAGAGTAACAGAAGGTAACTCATGCAAAACATGGGGAGAACCTGCAAACTCCATGCAGATAGTATCCTGGCTGAGATTCGAACCTGTGACCTAGTGCTAACCTCTGAGCAACAGTGATGCCAATGTATTTAAATAATAGTCCAATTGGAAAAATGCAAGCCAGCTCTTGGTACCTAAATAAAACAAATGCATACCGTATTTATTAGAAAATAAACCAGTATATATTTCAGTCTCTGGGCTGTGGAAATTGGTATACCTATTTTTTTTATTCCAGCCATGCAGACTCCTTTATTCAGCCGCTGCCAGTCCTTGTGTATTTTGCTGCTGGCCACATCATAATGAAACCTTACTGTATCAGCCCTATTTTATTGACATCTTTATGACAGCATCAGTATTTTTAGGGTAAACTAATACAGGGGAGGAATACTCCCCAAAAAAACATGTACTTTTACGCATTACTGCATTCATCAATCTGTACAAACAGATCACAAACTGCTAAAAGGAGGTAGCATTTCATGTGTCTGGCAACAGTGTAGCAATCACATCTACATATGAACTTTGACATGCCTGGAATCAGTCATTTATTTTGATGGGTATTGCTTTGCTACGCCTGCTGGAATCGCATGAATCGAACAGGACATACCAACCTTCGGCTGCGTACACACGCTCAATTATAGTCGTTTGAAACGATCTTTCATAATCAAGAAAGCAAAGAAGCTACATACAGCACTATCGGTTCTATAGAGTGGGGGGGGGGGGGGGGGGCTTGTGGCAAGCGAGCAGCACCCCGCTGTGCACTCCTCTCTTCACTTCTATTGCAGTTGTTCATCATCTGTTGTTCATTGTGCCTGACCTTTCCTATTGGGCAAAAATCATCTGACGTGTGCCTTTTGAAAGCAGTTTGTGCTACATTTTTTATTCACCCTAGTTGCAGTTTATATTTGTACATTCAGTCTATTTTTCAAACTGACGTTAGGGAGAATAAAATAGTTTTACTGCATGAAGTGCTCCCTTCTTGCAGCAGTTTGTGAAGTTAAATTCTATGGTTCCAGGTGCAAAAAATTTCATTCCTTTTTTTTTTTAGTTTTTGCTACATTCAACTAATATGTGGTGCATAGGCCTTTATTGTTTTCCTAGTCTTAGTTACACTGATCACACAATACCAGACAAAATTTAAACATCATCTACTTTTAAATGCTGGAGCAGGGGACCCCTTCTGTAAAAGGCCAGGATCTAGACACATTTTTAGTATTCCATTAAAAGACAGCAGAAAATTTAGGAGTGTATGGTTGATAAAGTCAGAAAATTCCTGTTTATATGAAAAGCCAGTCTGTATAAAGGGTCTCAAGGACGGACGTTGGACACCTCTATTTTACAAGCTGCGTTTAGAACTCTGCATGACAGTCTCTCTTTAAGATTCCTGCCATTGGAGCCAAATGGTGTTCTCAAGAGAGATTAGATAGTCTGAGAGAATACTGCCAAGAAATGTACTGCTATTTGTCAGGAGGAAGCCCAGACAAAAGGTAGATTTTCAGGCTTCTGCTTAGGTACAATTAAAACAAAATGCGGTTTGGTGATTTCTTTTTGAATGAGTAAACAAGGGTTACCTCTATTGAGGTGTAAATGTAGTATGGATCACAGCTTTTTTTCTTGTGAAGAGTTTATTATAAGAGTTTCTTGCCTGCTCCAGTTTTGTAAGCTGCAGTACTTACCCTCTCTCATTGACTATGTACAGAACACAAGGTATATGTAGTTTGGTGTGGCAGTATCAGGATATAAACAAATGATCTGTGTACATTTTAAAGAGGTGGCTTCCGGCATGCTAACACAAGTGATTTGGGTGGTGATCACTCCTAGATGTAGGCAGATCTCTTCCCCAGCATGTCCCGTGCTCACCTGGCACATTCATAGCAGCCTTTAGGACAGGAAGCAGAGGAGAGAAGAGTAACCTCTATTTCTCAGTGTTGTCTGTAAAGAAATAAATGTGGAAGCATTCAACAATTAACACTTCTGGTTTCAGAGCTGAAAAACCGACCAAGTACAGTCTGAACTTGATCACTTTAGGCCACAAAGTAGGTACTGTACTAAGGTTCTATATTATCTCCAAGGGACTACCTGTCACAATTATTGGTAGCATAGTTGGTCTCCGTTTGCAGTTCTATACAATTTTCAAACATCAAAAGTCTTGACATGTCTAATGCCCATTTAGACATTTGGAGATTTAATTGTGCATACTAATAAAAAGTAAAAAAAACAGATGCACAATAAATTGAGACAAAACAAGTGGAGATTATATTTTTTCTAAGGGTCCACTGTTGAGTGTGTGTCCATGTACAAAGTGGGAATTTTAGGACATGAGTGCAAAACGAAAAATGGCTCCAGAGGCAAAAGGGTTAAAGGCTTCCACAAGCCTGCTGAAAACTTAGTACACACCACTTTTATACAAACTGAAGCCCATGTGAACAGGGCCTTAACCCCCCCTAGCGGTATTCCAGTGTGACTCGGTGTAGATTTTACCTGCAAAAAGCAGTAATCCCGAGTCACACTCGGGGTCGCTAAAAACAATAAAAATCCCACTTACCTTGTTCCTTTGGCGTCCTGCTCGTCCGTCCAGGTCCTCGGCACGTATCCTCCTTCTTCAATCTTCTTCCAGCGACTGCAGAGACCTTCTCCGGGGTTTCCCAGTGACATCGGTGCATGCATCGGTTCGTGGGGGAGGCGCGGCGGGAAATTCAAATAATTTTGTATTGGATTCAATACAAAATAACTGTATTGAGTCCAATACAAAGAAATCTTTATATTAAACATATATATTATACACTACTGTACAGTTATATTACAGGTTTAACTATTTTTTTTTTAAACAGATCTTTGTGTTTTTTTTATTTAATTATTTTAGAATTTTAAGCCTACAATTTAAAAAAAAATTCCATGTAAAAAAGGTAACGCTTTTTGTGTTAAAATATGAACAGAATTAAAATGCTGGGGGGGTTAAAGGGACAGTAGGTTTATGAGACAGGTGCTGTAATATGCCATGTGTTTCAGCTAACTAGGGACTAGCTAGAAATCACTGTAATCAATAGGAAAGTTTTGAATGTGCCCTGCAAAGAAAAAATAAGTTAACTACAGACAATGCATGAGTCAGAGGCACATCACAGAACTCTGCCTAGCTTCATATGCTCACTGTACCTCCATCTGCCTCTGCTCCACGTGTTTCCTAGGTCCTTGTTTACCCAGTACTATGTATTTTAAATCTCAGCCAGCACGTGGACATCCCTCCTCATCCATGCTGAAACTACAGAGGGTCAAGTGAGTTAGTATCAACACAGGGCAAAATGTTTATGATACAACCCATCAGCCTAATACTGTTAATAAACTTGATCACTACAACACCCCCAGTTCTGCGCTCTATACAATTTCCTAAGGTCAGTATAATGTCCCCTGTACCACCACCACAAAAAGCAGATTGCCTGAGCAATTCATGGGTAAATCTATTTAATTAGAAGCAATGTAGGTCATGCTTAGGTGAGGAATTTATTATTCAGGAAGTCAGCAGCACTTAAGATGAAAGTTATGAAAGTAACATCAAAATAATCAGCAAATTGTTTGAATCCACATCTGTTAAGAGGGTCATCTGCTAACAACACCGTTTATTACCTTCTAGACTAAGCATGTGCCCATTTTTAAAAGGTCATTTATACTGGGCTTATTGAGATGCACGTTGTATGGTACTGTCCCCAGAGTCAGAACTTTTTAAGAACAAGTAAAAGCTGACCTCACTATTATTTTTATATGAATGGTTTATTACAAATCTACATTTAATATAAATTACCAATACATACTTTACCATTCCTGCCAGTCAGCCCTGATCATTTCTAATAACACAGAGCATTCACATACTCACCACGCTCCTCTTTCACCAAGCACACAGGAACTTTTCATGAATTTCTCTTAGTCTTAATGTAGAACACGTTTACAAATGCCCTTGTTACCAGTATATTAAACATTCTAAATAAGCCGAAGGTGTAAAACGGTTTCTTTTTAAACAGAACTAATGACCAAGCAAATGAAACATTCTAGAAGCGATTTTATTTGAGCTGACTGCATACACATATAAAACACGGGGTACATATTGCAACCCACGTGTGTAGCTAATACTACGCCGCCATCTTGCCCACTCCATTAACCACATGTTTTTTTCTCGCCCAAAATGGCTACAACTACAGTCGCATTCCGTCCTCTGATAGGTCAGAAAAAGGAATGCCCTCTCATTGGTGCGATCTTTGCGTTCCACAACTGCTTCTCGCTCACCATTGGCAGTGGGTTCGAACATGCTCAGAATAGAAGTCACAGCCCATGGTGACGTCGCCACCTTTGGCGCTCGCTGATTGGCTAGCTGCGGACACGTGATAAGCAACCTTTATTAGCGCCTTCTACCGAGCTCGGCGACCAGTTGGTTTCTTGTCACAGGCCTAATAAGTCTTTAAGAAGCTCAGCACAGCCACGTGACGTTCCATCGAGTGGATCCACACATCAGCCGAAAACATGGTTAAGCTAGCTAAGGTAATATTAGGATGCAAATAACTGCGTCTGCTCATTACTAAATTCTGTTTTTCTGTTTAATATTGAATTGTTTTATGTGCAGTGATGGGAGTATACAGTGTATTATATGTGTAATATATTAATTATTAATGAGGATTTGGGCATTCGCATGGGATGACCGAGGCTTAGCGCTGCAGCAAATCCGGCGCTGTACGCATGCGCGGAGGTCTGTGGGTGACGTCATGCAGCTTCTCCTTTTCAGCGGGGATTTAGCGGGTTATTGTAGTAATGGTGAGGAGGAGAATGGCGTGTACTCCGCCAGATGTCTGTGTGTAGAGGGGGGGGGGGGTTGTGAGGTGGCGGGCCCGCCCGCGCTCGTAGTGAATGCAAATGTCCGTACAGTGTTCAATGTAATAAAGCCTCGTGTGATAGGTGTGCGTCTTCATCGGCGCCATTTTGTTTTCCCGCGATCTGCTTGTAAAACTACCTCGAGAGCGACTTCCGCTCCCCACGCACGCGATTCCATCCCGCGTGGCGGCTGCACGTGGTCCAGTGGCGGCCACACGTGGCTGCCCGGCAAACCATGAGCTTGTGCGTGTGCTAGATCCTAATGATAATTATACTCCTTTGTTAGACTTCGATGTATTGTTTGGTATAACTCTGCCTCTACTCTCCCATACGTTTTTTGTATTATAAGATGAAATATTTGTTGGAAGCACACTGTATAGTGCAGGCCATGCCTGGTGATCTGTAATGGATCCTTTCCATCTCTGGCTCACAATCACATTCTGATCAGATTTATTCAGCTTTACCTGTTACAAAGGTGAATCTAACAGTGCACTCAATAAATGTGTAAACTGTTCTGATATTACAGCACCCAGCTGCTACATAGTGTTACCACCATGTTCATGCAGCAATGTGTAGGTGATTGGTAGTGACATTGCTGCAAATATATGAGCCCTTGGGGTTGAACTTTACACAAAAGTAATACGAATACTTCCCTTACCCCAGCTTCTGTACTACAGGTAGACATGCAAAAATCCAGCGATCCATAATCCGTTTCCTTTAAATTTCTGGCATGGATTTCAAATTTAGGCTGTTTTCTGGAGAGGCCATTTATGTATTGATGGTGCTGTACTCCAGGATCAGCTGTTGAATCTTGCTTGCATGGCTTTCCTGCTCATTCCTTCTCATTTATTTGCTGCTGTATAGCCCCAATATGGATTCAGCATACATTTAAAGGACTGTGCAGGCAGTCATCTTCTGTTGAATATATACAGCATATAGGTCCAGAGATTGCCAGATTTTTGAATGTCCACTTGTATAGGTGATATCACTTTCTGCTCAGCTTCACTCTGGGGCTTGCAGAGAACCGTGACTCCCACACAATTACCCCCGGCATAGCATAGGCTGTTCACATGGATAGAAACCAGGGCAAGGGTGTTAAGTATTCGAACATCTTGCACATGAGGAAAGGATCCAGTGATAACCATGTGTTACAGGGAAGACTATACAGTATTTTCCCCAGAAGTCAGTGGCTACTGACAAGTGCCGGGTGGTGTGCCCAAAAGGGGCTGGGGGAACACTGCTGTAGAAATGCTTTTAATTTCATGTATTTATAGTGACCTTTGAAATGCTTTGATAGTAGATGTTTGAATGTGACAAAAGTTTTTATGTTTTTGCAGGGAGCAAAAGCACAGGGAACTAAAAAGGCACCTCCCCCAAAAGAGGTGGAAGACAGTGAGGAGGATGAAGAGATGGAAGAGGAAAGTGAAGAAAAGGTAATGTCTAAATTTTACAATAGATGGCATGGACTACTTTTTTATTGTACATTACACTCTAGTTTTGTTTGTACAATTTGAGCCTTTGGCCTCCCATTGTCTGCCCAACTAAAGTACTAAATAGTCTGTGTGAGCTTGTTACGAGGGATGTGGCTTTTGCTCATCTGTACCAAGATACAGCACATGAGTGTAAGTCGGAACAGGTACATTATTTTAATAAGTTCAATTAGGACAGGTATTTGTCTCAACATATTAGGCAGTGAGGTGTCAGTTACTGTTTATAATCCGCATTGTGAGTAATTCACAAACAAAACAAAAAAAAAACTTAATGGAGCCTAGACATTCATTAACTCCTGGAGCAAGCTGTGCTTTGATATGTAAAAAAAGGCACAGTTTGTCCTGGTCATCAAGAGATACAAGATTTTAGAGATCAGCTCCACTCTGAAGATCACCCACAACCTCAGATGTGTTTAGCAAAAGATTTATTCTGCAAGTCATGCAAACCACCCCCTTCCCCCAGGGAAGCCCCGTTCATATCTAGGGGTCTGTATGTTGCATGTCCTTAACTTGGGGAAACTTGTGATTAAGATACCCCAGCCTGCTGGTTAATGTTTGGTCACTAATCTGATTTATGTTCTTAGGTGCCAGTAAAGAATACACCAGCCAAAAAGGCAGCAACTCCAGCAAAGAAAGCTGCCACTCCAGCTAAGGCAACTCCAGCGAAGAAAGCTGCCACTCCAGCAAAGTCTGTAGCTACACCAGGAAAGAAAGGAGCTGCTACAGCAGCAGCAAAGAACGGGAAACGGGCCAAGCAGCAAGAGAGTGAGGATGAAGAGGACGAGGAAGATGACGAAGATGATGGTATGTTGTTTGCATTAAGTTAGTGCTGTACAAAGGCCTTGCAAGCTTTTTAAGTAAACAGTGGTGTGTTAAAATTATTCCCACTGCCAGTTTCTTTATACTGTTGATATACTGAATTTTTGCACCAGGCTTTAGAAGAGGTGTGTATGTACAGAACCTTGAGGTCTTTTGCATATTTTAATCTAGTTTTAGGACTGGTGACATATTTGTAGATGAAGACTCTGAGGATGGAGGAAACAAAAGTAGTCTCTAAGAATCCCTCTGCCAAAACAAAAAAACTCTAGTTTGTCTTTATAAAAAAAAAAAGTGATGGTTTTCATTTTATTCCACTGGATATTTTTTCACCTCAGATGTAAAACATGTTTTCGTAATGACTTGGTACAGAATAAGTTTTTTTAGCTGGTGGAACAAAACCTGAACCTGTAAAATCATTTTTACAAAATTTTTCTTTTAGAGATTAATTTATAGGCACATATGATGAATATATTGGGACTTAATACAGAATAAGTCTTGATGTTGACAAAATCTTTACCTGATGTGCTTTTTTTCGCTGTCCATCACTAAATTAGGGTTGCCTTTGTGTTAATAACATATTACATTTTTAGAAGAGTCTGAAGAAGAGAAAAAGCCTGTTGCCAAGAAAACTCCTGCCAAAAAGCCTGCAGCCAAGAAAAATGTAAAGGAGGAGTCTGAAGAAGAGGAGTCTGAAGAAGAAGAAGGTATGCCACCTTAAAATTATTGGCACTGATGAACAATTTTAGGTTTAATTGTGAGCAAGGCAGTTTCTTTATTAAGGCACAGGCAGTGTTTAATTTGCAATAAAACAAGCTTACCCTGCCTGCCTTCCAGTCCTTGTACATTTTGAGGCTTTTTGACCATCTTGATTGGCCAGAATACCATGCATGCACACAGAAGTTTGTTAATTCCTGGCTGCCAGCTATGCTAGGATCGTACACACCATGTACGTTAGAGATTGTAAATGGGTAGTTAAATTCTTTTTTTGCAGAAAAGGCATCCTTTGCTTGTCCCTTCTACAGAATCGGGCCTGTCTGCAATTTTTTATCCGTTCTACTTTAATACTGGCCTCAGATGACTTGAAAATTTTTGGCACAAATGATGACCAATTTCGGGACTTAATACTGATACTTGATGATTGATATTTGCTGATGTGCCATAAGTACCACACTACTTTGTTTCTAGAAATTCAGATGCTATTGCATTTTTGTATATAAATCAGACCTATTGTTTGATTTAAAAAGTTATTTTGCAGTTAGGCCAACTGTAACAACTGTAAGTTACAATAATAAGCAATAAAACTGTTAAATTCCAGACTCCGAAGAAGAAATGGAAACAGCCCCACCTGTCGCTAAAGGAAAAACAGCTACTCCTGCCAAAAAGGAGGAATCCGAAGAGGAAGAGGAGGAGGATGATGATGACGATGATGATGAGGAGGAAGAGGAGGATGATGACGAGGAGGATGAAAGTATGTGGCTTTTTGGTGGGGGGGGGGGGGTGTTTGTTTTTAAAGCTACTACTTTGTGTGCTGTGCAACCTATGCTTTCTCTTTACTAACTTTTTGTACTTTTCAGCGGTCACAAAAGACTCTGCAAAACGCAAAAAGGAAATGCCCAAGAGTAAAAGTGTACCTGAAGCTAAGAAGCAGAAGACAGAGGGTGGAAACGAAGGTAAATTAAAAATAACACAAGCTATGTAATGTGTTTTGACAAGTTCATATAAAAAAAATTTTGAAAGCTGGTTACCTCTAAGGAAGTGTTTTGGTGTAGGGTGTTCCTGGATGATTTCCACCCCATGTAGATGCGGTATACGTATCTGAGTAGTTTGCATATCCAAGTTTAAGACAGCTAATGACAAAAAAATATTTTTGAAGTATAAACATTCTCACCTTGTGCTAAATTGGCCTATTTAGGTGCTTAGTTGTGTTCCATCTGGGTCAATTCTAGATGTCGGTTATGGTGCCATAATCCAAATGAAAAATGGCAAGCCAAAATTGTAGCCAAATGGTACAAGTGTACTGATGAGTGCATATGTTGGCATAGTTAAGTAACTTCATTTCATTCATGTGTTGAACAATTAACAGACATTACTACTTGACCCACACCATTCTTAAAGCCAGTTCTCCATTTTGAACTTATATGCTGTTTTTTACAATTTTTACCTCTGTTTAAAATCTTATTTTTGAACCTGTCTTGCTAGGGTTGTCTGTTTTTGTTGCAAACCTGAACGCTTCAAAAGACTATGATGAACTTAAAGATGCCCTGCGAGAGTTCTTTTCTAAGAAGAACTTGCCAGTACAAGATGTACGAATTGGAGCCTCAAAGTAAGCTTTCTTTTTTTCTCTTGTGTGATCATTTGTCACCTGTTGCTGCAGCTTCCTGACTGTTCCATGTATACTGCAGGAGGTTCGGCTATGTAGAGTTTGCTAGCGCTGAAGAAGTTGAACAAGCACTCAAGTTAAATGGAAAGAAGGTTCTTGGTTTTGAGATGAAAGTAGAGAAGGCCAACTCTCCAGCAGAGAAATCAAAAAATGCAGAAAACAAAAAAGGTACATTTTTTTATTTTACACCAGCTCCCCTATCGAGTAAGCGCAGGCACCACAGAAAATGGGGCCCCTCTGCAGAGATAATGTCGTGTTTTTTTTTTTTTTTTTTTCTGAGGGAATTTATTTTCCAAAGTAATTGCTGTGTATCCTTGGATATTGGATCTTGATGTAAACCTGACATAGACATGGGGCTTTACCATAGCTTGCACACTAAAAATGTGGTTGGTGGTTATGCTTATCCAGACTTAATACTAAAAAAAGGTATATAGATAAGGGGAGGTATGTATTGAGTTACAAGTGGTAGCAGCTGCAATTGTTTTCTTCAATAATTCTTTGCTAATACATTTTTGTATCTGAGAGGCATACAACTGAGTAGCCACACTGTTGCATGTTCCTTTGTAATGTACAGCAATGTTATATGTTGGTGCTATATAAATACTGTTTAATAATACAAGTGTAGGCCTGATGTGCACTTAAATGGCTTTCTAATATAGGATTTTGGAGACTTGTTTCAAAACTGAGATTGCGAAATTTTCAATGCAGTGATAAGCAATGTATTTTAAAATCTGGGCTTGTCTGCTATACCTATTTCTCTGGGGTGGGGTAGCCTGTGCCTTCTTCATAACATAAAACCCCAAACATTTTTATGCAAGGTGACCTGTCAAATTTATCAGGATGGATTGTCTTATAGGACTTTTAATTTATAAAATATAAAACTGAAATAAGTCTTGTGTTCAGAAACTTCTAAGACTCCCACTTTTAATTTTAGAGAGAGATGCACGGACTTTATTTATTAAGAACATCCCCTATAGCACAACTTCAGAGGAATTGCAGGAGATTTTTGAAAATGCCAAAGAAATTCGTCTTCCTACTTCAAAGGATGGTGCTAGTAAAGGGTAAGTAAGACATCCTGTCTTGAAATAATGCTGGTTTGCGTAATATAACAAGATACACGCTTTTCTTTCTGTTTTGACTCGTGGATTAAATATAGACTGAACAATACAATACAGATGTGCATCACAATACTGTAGCCGTATGGGTACCATGACTATTGAGCATAAATGAAATACTAGCCTGAATGTACCTTGAGATTTTTGCTTCTACTGGCTAAGCTCCCTCATCCTCCCTGAATCACCTGTTAATTCTGGTGAAAAATGTATGTATAGAGAACAATGTCGCTGCAAGATATACAACGCAAGGAATATTCCTTAGGAATAACTGTTTACTTTCTCCCTGCATGTGAGATAAGAAAAGTGGAGGTGGTAGAAAGCTGACACAATTTAAAGGGTTAATAGATATGTATGGCACAAACAGCTGTGTCGATATGGAGGAGTGGGTATTCCTAGTGCCCCTTTGACAAATGACCATATACTTGCATTCTACCAAGCAGCACATTAACAGCAATGTCTACACATTTTTTAATATACTTTACAATTACCCAGATGCTTAAGGACTTTATTTATCTTTAGAATTGCTTATGTTGAATTCAACACTGAAGCTGAAGCTGATAAAGCTATTGAAGAAAAGCAAGGTACAGAAGTTGAAGGTCGCTCTATCTTCATGGATTACACTGGAGAAAAGAGTCAGAATGCTGGCGGCAAAAGAGGACCAGCACAACAAGGAGGTTTGTGATTTTGGCAAATGTGTAAAAGTGTTTGTTGGGTTTTCACTATTCTCAGTTTTACTTGTGTTATCAAGCTTTTTTTTAACGGATCGCATTTAGAATGTAGGCCTACTTTAAAGCCATATACAGATTTTGAATCACTGTTGCTGGAACTATCTTTGGTGATTGTTTTCAGCGACAAGAGAATGCTTTGAGCACAGTTCCATTCTATGGAAGGGGTTGGAAGACAAGCAAGTAGGTGGTGTCGGGCTTTCGCCTGAGATGGACAACTATCTGATGTCATATGTAGCTGAAGGCTCGAAATGATGATTGTTAACTCAGAGTATTCATGATGAAATTACATAATTTTACAAAGATAGTCAAGTTCTGATCCAGCAATGTATGTTTTACATGCAAAATAAATGTTAGTCTATAGGTATATTTGGTGTTGCAGTAGTTATGATTGTAATGAAAATTGAAATGAAATTCTTTTTTTAGGTGAATCAAAGGTACTTGTTGTGAACAATCTATCATACAATGCTACCGAAGACAGTCTGCAAGAAGTTTTTGAAAAGGCAACTTCTATTAGGGTACCCCAAAATAACCAGGGCCGGCCTAAAGGGTATGTATAAGACCTGGTATTGTAAAACCTATTTGCATCTAGGAATAACTTCTAATAAGTGTTTACAAGTGTTCTCAAAGTAATATGGAGTAGTGGTCTTTGCTAATGTGTAAAAATTCTATACTTGCAGGTTTGCTTTTATAGAATTCTCTTCTGTAGAAGAAGCAAAAGAGGCAATGGATTCCTTTAACAATACAGAGATTGAAGGCAGGACGATAAGACTGGAGTACAGCCAAAATGCCGGACCACGTGGCGAACAAGGTGGGAGAATAGTGTTGCTTCACATAAAACCATTAAGCATTGAAAATACGATCTATGCTGGAAATGATGATGACTGTATCTGAGTATCCTTGATGATAAAATCCTTTCTCTAGATAGTCAAGTACTGATCCAGCTTCAACCAACTAATCACAGCATATATTGATTGATCCTTTATCCCCACCAAGCCAAATCCTAATTTTCCTATTGTTTGACTAAATATTTTGCTAGAAGTCTGTTCATTGCATCTGTTCTTACTGGTATTTACAGTAAGTAAATTTATATCTGGTTACAGGAACCAGATGTAATTTTATGTACTTTTGCTAGTTCTCTGCCAAGACATTTACTGTTAATACCTTATATTAAGGGAATGCCTGTGGCTTGACTCCCAAGCAAATGTAGCCTACAATGTAGTTGAAAATTTAGTGTTGATCACTACCTATGAGTATCAACAAACTTCAGTCAGGTATTTAAATGGGGTAATAGATTTGTGTGCAGAAGTTTCAACTTATTTTTTTTTTTTTTTTTTCCCCCTCTCTTAAGGATCCGCTCAGTCAAAGACACTTTTTGTCAGAGGCCTTTCTGAAGACACAACTGAAGAGACCCTAAAAGAAGCTTTTGATGGCTCTGTAAATGCCAGGATAGTAACAGATCGAGATACTGGAACTTCAAAGGGGTGAGTGGTGGTCTTAATCCATATATGCCTACTGAACTCTCTTCTGCTAATGGTTTTTTGTTGATTCCTTCTCTTTGAGCTCTGTCCTGCCAGCTGTGTATAGCAGTGAACAGATTCGCAAGAGAAGGATAGAAATGGCATTTGTGGCTTAAGTTGCCCCTCTAATGAGGAGTTAATGGCTACTGTGCAACAAGATATTCAGAAAAAACTGCTTTTAACAGTGTCTGTTTAGGAAGTATTTTAGCATATGGCTAGTACAGAAAAAAAATCTTATTGATCTTGTCAAACATGCTTTCAGCTAGTTACATTTTGTTCCATATACATTAGTAAAAAAAAAAAAAATGTTTTCTTCTCCCCTCAACAGATTTGGCTTTGTAGATTTCTCCTCAGCTGAAGATGCTAAAGCTGCCAAGGAGGCAATGGAGGATGGAGAGATAGATGGAAATAAAGTTACACTAGATTTTGCAAAGCCTAAAGGTGACGGTCAGCGTGGAGGCGGTCGCGGTGGTTTTGGGGGCAGAGGAGGCGGTCGCGGTGGTTTTGGGGGCAGAGGAGGCGGTCGCGGTGGCTTTGGCGGCAGAGGAGGCGGCCGTGGAGGTTTTGGCGGCAGAGGCGGAGGACGTGGAGGATTTAAAGGTGGGATGAGTTTAATTTCCAGGATTGAAACATGTTTGTGTTTTTTATTTTGTGTGTGAATAATGCTCTTCTAATTTTTAGGTAGAGGAGGTGGAGGATTCAGAGGTGGTCAAGGAAAGAAGACCAAATTTGACGACTGAAAAGTTTTATTCTAGTCTCCTTCCAATTTCAAGCCATCTCCCTTAATTGAAAGGACTCTGAGAACTGCAGGGGGTAAAATCCCCTCCTCATTCTATCATCTAGATTTGGCAGAGCCTTCTGTGTGGACATTCCAGTGTGGAGACATACCTTTTCCTGTTTAACATCTGGACACAGTCCTTTCATGGAAGATGTGCGACTGACTGTCCTAACAGACTTTTTTTTAAAGAAGTGTGTGAGAAGAAACTATGTCCTGATGTTGTCTGTTTTACTCACTGTACAATTTTTTTCCTACAAATCCTGTAGTATTTTGCTATAAATGCAGAATGTTAATGGTTTGTGCTTCAGCCGCTGTCTCAGATTAAAGGACCTCATCTGGTTACATAATTTTTACATATTAAGTTCTACATACTTAAAATTGGTGCTGTTTTACAAATGTCATGTCTGTAATGCAGCACTTAATTCCTTGACTGACTAGTGTAGCAAAGGGAAAGTTTTCTGGTAGGGAATGTTCTGAGCCTAAAATGACAGTTCATGTACATGCATTTTTTTCTGTTTGTCAGTCATCCCATACAACCCCTTTTCCAGATACAATAACTGTTTTCTGTGAACATCTTAGTTTTGTTCTAATCACTCTGTCCATTAGGAAGATTCCTTTCTACTTTGGTAATGGTAACAGAAAAGTAGTATGGAATCTCATCAATTGGGAAACTTTCTTTTTACTAGATCTGCTCCACTAAGGGAAATGGCAACATGACCTCTCTACTCTTCATTGGAGGATTTTGATGCATTTTCCCTGAGGCACAATTTAACATACTTGTGGTTTGTTTTTTGAGCTTTGCTTCTTTGTAATGCCTCCTGGATGTTGGCAGAAATTTATTTTTATGTGCAAGATGTGTCCAGTTTACTAAAGGCCACAACATGTTGAGGTTAAGCATGAGTAGGCTGCCGTTTGCCGTGCCTTTGATTTAATTTTTGCAGTTGAACAGACTTTATTTTACACGGTTGGGCAGGTCCCTTATTGAAGCCACTTCCTCTGAGTCCTTATGATGTGTAGTAGAAGCTCTGGCATAGCAAAAGTTCATGCCCTTTTAGCTTGCCTCCCTGGCTTTGCTGAGTTTGTCCTGTTTATTAGCATCATATGTAGTCCATACCACAGCTTCCTGTTTTCAGCAAGCTATGTAGAGTACTATCCTCGCCCCTGCTTACCAGCCTAATATCTGCCTGCTCTGCATAGAAGCACCTATTGTGCTTAAACCTCCTTAACGGTAATCCCAAGTGTGGGTTGGGGTCAATTATCAATTTCAAAAGCAGTAACCCTGAGCCACACTTGGGGTGGATTTGCCAGGGAGTTTAAAAAGCTTACCTGGTAAGTTGTGCCCATGGCATCCTTTTCGCCTGGCATCTGCATCCCTGGAGTGTGAGCATTGGGGACATGAGGCCGGGGGAAGCAGGTGCTGGAGGCAGGACTTGATGGGAAAAGAAAAATACTAAGTATTTTTAAATGTACTGCTTTTACATTTAAAAATACTTATTTTAACCTCCCTGGTGGTATGAATACTAAGTTATGCAATAAACAGCTTTTAGCATTAGCAGGGAAAGGCAAAAAAATTAAGTAAACTTTGTTGCCAAACTTTTTTTTTTTTGTTGTGCACACCAGAGGCCATTTAATTCTTAACACATTTTCTGTCATTCATTATCTGTTTTGTAATTTGATAAAATGTTGCTGCAGGCTAACTAAAGCATAGGGTTTGTTGTTCCTGGGCAGCACTGTACTTGTATTTTTTTTTTTCTCTCTTAATCACTGTCAGAAGTGACATGCCAGTGTTGAGTTGCTATCTTTACTCATTCTCTGACTACAATTCATAAAGCTGGCTAGCATCGTCACAGGTTCCCGCAAAAAAGACTTAACTGCTCCAAGTCCCAGGGACCTGAGGGGTATGAAAAGAATGGTGTCATACTGATAATTCTTTCAGTCAAATGTTATTATTTAAATGGGATTTATATTGTGCCAGTTATGCAGCACTGTACATTAAATAGAGGTTGCAAATGACAGGTGAATACAGGCAGTGACAGAGGAGGCGAGAACCCTTCCCCAACGAGCTTACAATCTAGAAGGTAGGGGAAGTAACCCACAATAGGAGGGGAAATACATAGTCATATTTTGAAATTTAGGTCCTGTTACAAACTAAGGCTGCACACAAATATTAAAAAGCTAGGGACTCCCCCCCCCCAATAATAGGTTTTCCTTTATTTAACACTCTGGCTTTGTGGTGGCCATGGATTAGTAGTGTCAGTATCTGTCTGACTCTTCACTCCATTCTCTTTTGCACATCCAGAGCTGTGGTAGTTGCCTGCTCTTTTCCTGAAGACTTGCTGTCCTATGTGACCAAGAGGTGTGCAGTGCAAGCTTGTATTTAATATTTGTTACTGGGGTCAGTTTAGATAGATTCTTGACTAGCTGTTCATTTTAATGGCTGGATTCTTATGTCTGTTTTGGATCAGGTTGATCTACAGGAAGGGCTGAAGTATTTGTGGCTTTCCTCTATTGGTTTCAAACAGCTCTTTTTCTGCCTCTTAGAAATGGGGTCTTTACCATTATCTGGGATACAGTACCCTGCCAACAATGATTGTAGACTGACTGCCCTGCTGTCCCCTCTGAGTTTAGACAAAATACCTCAGGGCAGGGGTGTCAAACTCTGACCTGGCATGTCCTTTGACCCCCATAAGAATTCTTAATATAAATTGCAGCTGGCCTGCTGCTACTGCAATCCGTGGTAACAGCAGGCTGGCTGCAATTAATATTAGGCTGCTGTTCTATAGACCTGAGTACAATGCTGCTACTACAATGCCTCTGGTCTGGCCTCATGTCTCTAAACCAGCGGCCTCTCTCCCTGGCCCTGCATTTTTTAGACGCAAGTGATGCCAGGAATTGTAGTAGCAGCATCACTTGTGTTTATTGAACAGCAGCCAATGTGTGGACCCCGCAGTGGGTATACTGACAGGTAAACTCAATTATCAATATTATATTATCAGTAATTTTAGAGCTATTGCTATAATGATTGTTTTATTGTGCCAGAGAATACATCAATTCATTTGGTTTCATATTGCATTTTCTGGCAAGTAAAACAAATAATCTCAATAAGAAGAAACAAGAATACATGAGAAGAGCATGCAGTTATAAGCAGTGGATTGATCTAAATTAGTTCGATCAATCCACTGCCTTTTACTGCATGCTCTTCTCGTGTTTTGAGACTGTTGATTTCGTTTTTTCAATCAATTTCAAGTTTGGCCCATGACTTGGTCTAAATTTTTATTTCAGCCCTCTATTTCGGTTGACACCCCTGTCATCATAGGGCATGAAAGTGCTGCACAATGGGGTATGTTTGCCTGTAAAGACAAAAAATTCTGTGTATCAAAATTGGCATACAGACCGGAAATAGAATTTTTGCTACAGCAGTTCTCCCCTTCACCTCCTTCAATTGTGGTCTGTATACTGTCTAGTGCCAATGTATTTGAAAAGTTAGATTGTTTAAAAAAAAAAAAAAAAAAAAATGTCCCGGACAACTGGTGAGTATACCATACTTTGCTAATTTTTACTTTGTTAAATTCAACTTGGTGATAATTGCCTGTCCATCCATATCAGTAACCCCTCTTTTTACCATCCTCCCGAATAGCATAAAAGTAACTGACATAGTAATATCTCTGACAGAGGGGAAAGTTTTGCCACTTAATGGACACCAAGAAAAGGGATTTTATAGAGAAGTACAAAAATAGTTTTTCTTTCCCATTGAGGGATTCAAGAAGTCTTCAATTTAGGGTGTACTAATGCCTACAGGTTGATTGTTTGGAAGATCTACAGTTGTATTCACATTAATAGTTGTGTGTTTAAACAAACTGGTAAAGCCATTATAAAGATTTTGCGCTTTATCACTATCTCACATCCGGCTGAGCTAATTTAGAGCAATATTGATCAATATTAGGTTGAGCAATTGCTGGACCATTAGAAGCTGCTGTCTCATCTTTTGATCTCTTGCTACAAAATAGCACAGCTTTAAGTGGTATGGTGATAAACTGGTGAAGCTCTGGTGGGTGTTGCAGTAAAATAAAAATAATGTATACTTCATATATTGGGGCTGTCTAACCTTTTATGTAATGCAAAATTTAGTTTAACTCTTTGTCTAAGACCAAAATGGATATTTTCAAGGGGAGTGCTACCAGTTCAGACCCTTTCCTAGAACAGGTTATGGCAACAAGTAATAAATTATGGTTGGAGAGGGGACTGTTTCTAAAAAGTTAAAATGATGATTTCTTAAGTGTAGAGATAAAAGCAAATTTAGATTTCACCAGCCACAGAAAACTCACTGGGAATGAGCAGCCAGTAGTCTCCTATACAAAGCGGCACTGGGAAACATCTAAAGTGGGATGAAATCCTGTGGAGTATGAAATTCACATCTGATGCTAATATGAGACCTGAAGTAGCCTACTTAGCTTTAAGCATAGGATGAATCGGAATTTAAAACCTGTGCTGTTGTAGGAAACCATCCAAACTGCTGCACATAACATATCTAATATATCTTGCCAAATTTAAGGGATGTATTTATAGTCTTCCCCTCTCAAATGGCTCCAAATTAATCTATCATTTTCATTTATAAAAAACAGCGTTTTTTATTGAGACAGCTGTGCACTTTTGGCAACTGGTCACTAGGTATCAGAACTAGTCATTGTTTTATTAAGAACTGAAACAAGTGTAGAGAAAATCACCGTAGAATTCACAGGGTAATCATTGATAAAGAGACCCCACAAGTCAACAAAGCTGGTAGGCAATAGTAAAATTCAAATCTTTAGAAGCATGGGTCCTGATTTTTATATAGGTAATAAATGGTAAAGCGGGAGGGTAGATAGCACATAATTTGGAAAAGAGGAAAAATAGATCCAGCAAAACCGTGTCTAGCAGAATGATTCTGTGCTTCTCAGGCCATTATTTCTATCAGATATCTTGGATTTTAGAAATCTATGTGTCACTATGCAGAGGCCTTGACTGCAGTCACAAAGCTGGGATACAAATCTTATCTGCTTTCAGTATGCGTATATTAAAAGGCTTTACAGCTACAATTATTAGGATGAAGAGGAAAAAAGCCAAGGGAATCTGCCTATCAGTACATTTCATTGAGATCTCTAATCCTTTTCCAGAATGGTTGTATTTCAGGGAGTCCCAGAAGATTTGGAGGGGATCCCTGATTACCTGTAAATCTCAGGATAAAATATATGTATTTAGGTAGGAACCCAGTACCAATTAGTAAACCCAAAGGATAATTTATCGAATGTAATCAAACTAATGTATGTGGCCAGTTTAGCTGTCTGAAAATTAGTGATGTCACAATTATAATTACTAATGTACCATTCTTAGAAAGCTGGACCCTTAACCTGGTAAATATATGAAATATTGATTGGTAGGGTCAACGTTTGCTGAAGCTGAAGTGTTGGTAATGAGAAAAGCAGGCACTTTTCTAAATAAAGGGAAATGTTCTGATATTCCACTGTAAAGTATATTTAGAGTTACTTATGTCTCTCACTGACCACTAGATGGCAGCAGTCACATAGGTAATAGGCTGTCACCTGAATAACATGAATATGAATTGGACATCATAACTATTGCAGGTTTCTTTGAGACCTGAAAATTATTTTAGGATCTCTCCATGTTAAAAAGTTTGGAAAAGGCTGGTCTAGAAGAAGAAATCTCTGTTCAGTTTTAGAATTGTTAAGCCAAACACAAAAACCCATGGAAGTCAACAGAAAAATTTAGATTAAGTAATAGAGTAACTGCATAAGATGCACCAAAATGGCATGGGAAGACCACCAAATATCTTAGGAAAATTGTTCTGCATAAAAAAAAAGGAAGTGTGTGTGTGTGTACAGTGCTGGGGAAGAGTCATATATATAGCCTAGGGGGCAATATGGGAAAGATGTAAAATTATTCAATGTATGGCTCACTGGGGTCCCTAAATCTTGCCTATGGTGTTACATAATCACAAAGGGGCACTCATGGGACTCCCAACAGTAATACTGTACATTGGCAACCAGAAATGGTATAAACATTAAAAGTAATATAAGTGAAAGAAAAGTGGTATGATGCTCAAATGGTGTCAGTTCGGTAAATGGTATTAGCCATGCTTTGGTGCAACCAATGTGGATATAAATCTGAAAAGACACCAGTACTAGAGACATGCTGCATTTTCTTAAACATGGTTTCACTGAACAGTGAATCCACAGGGAAAGGGCAGTAAAAATGCAGGTGAAAAGGCTATGCAATATACAGTCCATTAACTGTGAACCACAACCATTGTCTTAGGATAGGAAAGAAAGTCGAAAAAAAAACAGTTGTGCTGACCAACACAAATCTTCAGTTTTAGCCATATGAATGTCTTTATGTTGTAATACATGCCTCACTTAAGTCACATCAAAATCACCATTATGGGTGATGATCACCATTAATAGGTGCCTGATCTATTGGATTCATGCTTCAAAATGACACAACTCATTACAGCTGAGCAGACATAACAAGCAGGACTATGAAGTACTGTAAACTGTTTAGGTGAAGCCTTTTCCACTAGCAGAATCTGCTACCCATGGTACAGCACCCAATAGACACTTTGCAAAGTTTTTTTCAGGCCCCAGCAGGGAGTTCTGGCCGCACCTAGCACACATCACCTATCCATGATGCTAATGAGTTTGTCAGCTCAAGCCTGAAAAACTTAATTTTAAAATAAAGAATAGTGGGTTACCCAGATAGACTAGTGGTCAGAACATACCTACCTGTGAAACACCATATCATTATCAAAATTAACCAGGATTTAATCTCAGATGACTTCCATACCATCATTTGTGCAAATTGAATTGAACAACACGACTAAAATTATTTTCAAAAACAATGTGAATTTATGTTCAAATGTACTTTGTATACTAAATTCTTTTGAGGTGCAATGAACAACAGTGACCAAAATGTACGTAGTGCTACTGGAACTACATTTGCATGTTCAGATGTATTTGAAGTTTTAGGAGTAAAATGAACAGATGACAGAAATAAAGCATATGGAATTCCCCCTTTACACATTGGGCCTGATTTAATAAAACTCCCCGTGTCTGGAGAGGATACACTTTCATCAGTGAAGCTGTGTGATCCAGCAAACCTGAATTGGATCTGGTCCAGGATTGAAAACATTTGATAGCAAATAGCAGAAATCCATTCCATGTTTGATGAGTCACCCAGCTTCACTGATGAAAGTGTATTCTCTCCGGACGCGGGGAGTTTTAATAAATCAGGCCCATTGACCTGAGCACACATAGAGCTTGAAAGTTACAACAGTCACTGAATGTTAAGTTCACGTACATCCTCTCTCAAAACTACCCAGTCCCCAGAGTTATAAAAATTGCTGACCAGTCACATTGGTGTCTATTATGTTTTCCCCTAGATATACCAAAATTTGACCCAAATTCCACACATTTTTTCCGCTTGCATGTAATTAAAAAATGTATGAATCAAAAGTTGATATTCACATTTACTAACTGAATTCAATGTGAAAACTTTTGGATGAAAATTAGGTAACCTTGGATGAAAACTTTAACAGACACCATGGGATGAGACCCCACAATTTGTGTATTAGCCCAGCTTGACTCTTGTCCAAAAAAAAGGATCACACCTAAAATGGAGGACAGAGCTTGCTTATGCCTTTTTATAGGGTCTGGATGGGACACCTGCCAGAAACATACTTTCCAGAGTCCCTTACCTAGCACCAAATATAGAATGAATATTCCGTGTGTAGCAGAACCAAACCGAATCATTAGGCTGAATCCGAGCAATAACACTTGTGGACAAATACTATGGCCAATGACAGGAGCTATTGCAGTTTTAAAGTGATTAGATTTTAGATACCTGTGATGCAGTTCCCTATTTTGACCATTAGATGGCAGTAAACACCCCTAAAGTAAATTCATGAATGATTACCCTGGATAACGTTTTTGTGTTGATCTTACACTTGTTTTTTACTAATTTTTGGGTGGTCAATCCAGAAATAACCCCAGTTTTTTGCTATCACTTTTAGTTTTTACGATACGGGGTACCCTCCATTTTTGTCAAAAACATACAAATGCTCAATACAATGAAAAAATAATGAAATAACTTGAATCTACTGTGTATTTACATTTCTTTTGTTAATACAAACGATTTATTGTTTGTATTAACGCGGCATGCTCCAACAATAGTCAGCCATGATATGTACATCCCATCTACCCTGATACCGTCCTTCCATGACCTTCAAATCTTGGTGGAATCGTTCACCTTACTCATCACTCACTGCACCAAGGTTTTCTGGGAAGTTAGAAAGATGGCTATGGAGAAAATGCACCTTGATGCTCATATTGTACCAAGTATTTTGTAGCTCTCCAAGAGTTTCTGGACATTATCTTTATAATTATTTGCTTGTGTGTTTCCAAGAAAGTCCTTGACAATGGCTTTGGTTGATAACCAAGCATTCTTTTCGACTTCTGGCATTGTCCTGATAAAATGTTGATCTTTGATAAGCTGCCGAATCTGTGGCCCATCAAACACCCCGGCCTTTATTTTTTCCTGGCTCAGGGAAGTGGGCAGGCTGTGTCCCTGGACTCAACCCACCTACTCTCCCATCACTGGCTCAGGTCTGCGATGGGAAGTGGGTGGGGTTATGCCAACATGACATCACTATGGGGGAGGTTCTCCCCTTTAAGGGACACCCAACTCCCCGCACATGCACAGTCAGGAGCCGGTAATTTCAGTGGTCCGGGGGACCAAAAAGGTTGGCGACCACTGGGCTAGGAAACTACAAAATTAGGTACTTGATACAGTCTCCTTCAGTTGGCAAAGCTTTAACAAACTGCTTCATCAGACCCAGTTTCATGTGCAGAGGCGGGAATATATTATTATTTCTATCAACAAGTGGCTCATGTAGAATGTTTGGATCACCTGGTTTTAGGACAGATCTTGGAGGCCAATTCCTTTACATCCAATGCCTTCCACAAACTGCTGTCCCACATGCACAGATAACAGGGATTCTTGGTGTATCCGCGTTTCTCTGGTTTGAAAGTATGATACCTTTGTTCCTTAAGTTTTCTCACGTAGTCTTGATGCTAGGAGTTCTGAAGCCTTCTTCAATAGTCCCAAATCACTCATCTCATGATGATCAAATCCCTTATGAACAGAGTCCTCTTCAATTTTAAACTCTTCATCATTGTTGTCACCTAGTTCATCAGCATAATCATGTTCTTCAAGAGAGTGTAGTGTAACAAAAACTGGAACTGGGATTTCATCTGAATGAACCAGGATAGGTAGGATACTCTATGTTACATTTATTTTTATTTTTTTATCCTGACGTTTTCAATATAGAAAAGTAACAGTCACTGAAATGATCTCCCGGCTCCCACCAAACCAATAATATACCAAATGGCATCTTATCACGTGTTCCCTTTGTCCACATCCGTACACCCTCGACACACTGTTTGTACACCTTACGAGGGGCCCAAGACTTATCTTGATCACCAAGTTTAACTTTGAAATATACCAAATAGGCTTGCTCTAACAATGTGCTGATGTT
>NC_092861.1:59257930-59295023 GCF_032062135.1 Pyxicephalus adspersus
CTGACCACACTGTCTTGCATGTAAATGAATAGCCAATACAAATCCACCCTACAGTAATCGCATTAATATAAGCGGTAGAGAAAAAACCTGACCTGTTAGAGGAGAAATAACTGCACTTTCAGTATCAGCATACCTATTTTAAGTCAACAAAAATGTTTTTAAAATTGTCCCCAGTGTAATTTTACACAAATCTCAATCTCAAATCTTTATAGTCAGGAGATAGCAATGAATAAATTTTCATATTGTTCATATCTTCCTTCACTTTATTATAAGTAAGAAGTGATGGCAGCAGCCCCAGCAGGCACAGAGCTGTCACTCAAATAGTGCATTTCCCCTAGTAGCTCCATAGAAGGTTATACAGAGATGTGAAGGGAGCAGTGACACAGACAGTGAAATACAGACAGTACACAGACACTCAAAATCTTGGTGTATATACAATCAGGCACTAAGTATCTGGCTTCATAAATTTTTGTACTCTATACAAAAAAAAAAAAAGAAAAGAAATAGGCTTTAGATTTCTGCATTGCTTGTTGGCGTTACTGTGGTTAAAAGATATCCTGCAGACAGGTAAAACCAGAAGGCGCCTAGAGGTACTGGCTTATACCTGTAACAGCGTTCAGTGCCCCTCCTCAATCTCCCTGACCATTCCAAGCTTCCAAACCTCTGATACTTCTAGGTAATGTAGTTACCAGCTTCCTCCTGCCACCATTCCTTTAGGCCCATCACTAGAATATGGTACCACTGTGGCTAACAGAAAGGTGTGGGAGGCATGTAGGGGAAGGCAAGCTCCACCACTAACAAGATTTGTTGGAGCTGTGCCTGATCAGAAAAGCCCAGCATTTCAGCGGATATTCAGTCAGATATTCACAAGGGCAGTGAGGATGCCAGCCACCAGGAACCGGTGTTCCCACTGCTCACCTAAACTAAATAAAAGAGACTGGAGAAGAATGTCAGGCAGCAGGAAGTATGTGCAGAAAAAATATGAAGGGAAGAATTGTGTGCAGGAAAGATGTGCAGAGGGTATGACAGTGAGCAATATGTACAGGAGAGCAAGGCAGAGGTTATGACAGCAGGCAGTATTTGTAGCAAAACATATGTATTGCAAAAATTATGGGGACATTCCTGCTGCCAACATGGCACCCCCTGGTTGGCTCCTGCATCTGAGGGAGAGCAAAGCAGGAGATTAATAGGGTGGTGGGAGACAAAGTAAGGCCATCAAAACCTCACACTGATTGTAAGTGCAGAGTATCAGGGTTTATCTGAAGCCCAGAATACCAGGTAAAAGCAGTCACAATTCTGTTGGGATTTTATTTAGTTAAAGCCACAGGCAAAACACCTACCCCTATATCCAAGCTCCTTCCTCCAATGTGTTTTACCCCACCAAAGGCTAAACTGCAATCTATGACTAAGCTCCAGGTGAAGTGTAACAGATAAGCTTGGGTCGATCATTAGGTGTCTTTTCCGTGTGTGGATTTAACTCATTAAAGGTATTTCAAGAAAACAGAATTCTGATGCAGATGTGACTTCTTTTAGTCGTAGGAAACTGTGGGGGTATATGGAGGGCAAAACCGAAAACCGTTACAGTATTGTGTTTCCAGTTTGTGACCATTTCTGGTTTTAAATATAAAGTATTTAATACAGGGTGCATCCATAAATTTTTAGACTCTCTCTTGCTTTGAATGAAACTATATATAAACCATATAGATCTGGAAAGAAGGACAAGACACTTTGCTGACTCTTTAGCTGGATCTTCTAGCTGAAAATAGTAAATATGAAATAATAACATGCATTATTTACATCAGTAGAAATATATTTATTTATTTTGTTGTACAATAATAATGAAAATTTCAAATGAAAAGAATACAATAGGCAAAATCAAGGTCAGTATTTTAAATTAAAACTGATTTCCTGTGGCATACATTGATGTTAATCTACCTGTATTGATAGCTTTATACAGAGTACAGAATGTTAATAATTTCAATTAATGTAACCCCTCAGTAGTGCTGTATTATAGAAATAATAATGGGATTATTGGCTCCATTGTGCTTTAATTCTATTTTAGTTTCAGGTAAGCAAAATGTTCTTAGTATATCTCTCATTGTTTTTTTTTTTTTCTTTTGTTCTGGTAATTCAATGATGACTGACAGAATAGAGAAATAGCTGTGTAGAGTGCTTGTTATATTATACTCCTTAGTACAGGTACAATGCGTTTCACAATCTTTTTATGCATTCATGTGGTTAGATGACTACCTTGTGATTAGCAATGTTTACCCAAGGTAGAAAAATATGTAGAATGGTAGCTCAGTGGTTTAAACACTTGTTCCACAGCATTTGGGTCCTGGGACTAATTTCTAGAAAGGTCACTGTTTGCTTCCTTCCAAAGTAGCCCTGATGTGTGTGGCCTATGATGAATGTTTTAGTGTTTCTGTTAGTGCCCTAAAAATAAAAGAGCAAAAAAAAAAAACTGCAGGTACTTTATCAGTTGTGGGCATTGATTATGTGTAGCCCTGTCCTTCACCTCTGTCACTGTTTCCAATTGTATTTTCCTGCAATTTTGACAGCTGGGATTTGCTGTACACTTTTGCCTTTGCATCACTAGGTTCAGGATGCTACCTGTAAAGACTTTAAATTGTTTTTTTTTTTTAGGCACTGCAGTTTCCCTCTACATCCTAAAATGTTGCAGTTATTTTATTTAAATGCTTTTTAAATCAGAAAAAGTAGAAAATGTAAATTTTACACACAACAAATAAACAAATAACTACAATCAAACAATAAAGGTTACAAACACAAAAGTATACAAACTTGAAAAATTTAAGTATACAGAGATTGGCTTTTGATATAACATTGGGTGAGCACAGATTCAAAGGGTAAATCAGCCTCCATAGCAGTACTTGACCCTTTGACATTTAAATATTTCTGCAAAAAGTGTAAAGAACATCAGGGGGAGTAAGATGGGGGGTAGATAAGGAGGAGGTGTCCACATCAGGATGGAAGTTGAGCCGAGAAACAGTGGGCGATCCATAGATCCCAGTTAAGCTTAAAAGTGAGTGGAGTATCTTCAAATATACATGGGAGATTATCATTTACCATTATGCAGTGTAGTTTAAACGATAAAGTTGCATCGGTATTGAAAGAGATTTCCATGTTCTAGCCATGGTAATTTTTTCGTATATTTAGGTAATGGCATCTCAATTTTACTCAAAATGGCACATTGTGGACTAAGAAGGAGAGAAGTTTGTATCATTGTAGAGAGGAGGTTAAACACCTTTGTCTAGAATTATTGTTCCACCAGGCAGGACCACCTGATATGCTTCTATCACCTACTTTTTTCCACAGCCCCTGAAACAAAGGGGAGAATAAGATACCAGCGCAACATAACCTTGTAGTTCATCTCAATCAGGTTTGCATTGAGGGAAACCTTGGAAATATTGTCAGCAATCTCAGTCCATTCCTCCAAATCCCAGGATTTGTCCTAGTACCTTTTCCAGGCTATCATATAGGGTAGTTTGGAGGAGGGAGTTGACAACACTGAATAGAGGATCGAGATCTGGCCTGCAGAGTCAGCTAAAGATTTACAGATGCTCTCAAATGCCATATTGCAATACGGCGAGAGGCTTTGTGACATTTTAAATCTTTCAAAAGAATTAAGCTGTGTGTAACAGAAAGCTTCTGAGCTAGGTAACTCTATTTTGAACCAGATGGTCGAAACTTAGAATGTGTCTCCCTGATATAAGGTCACCTACTCCATGGTTAATCCACCAGATAAACCGAAGTGGCAGCAAGCCTTGTTGTAGTAATTTTAAAAGGCTCTCCAAAGCTGACCATGTTTCCTTGTTTTTTCAGAGTTTCAGGTATAGTGAGTTTAAATTCAACCATATCATGCAAACAATGGGAAAAGAAATAAAATTATCAAATTAAAAAGGATGCCTCCAAATAACAAAGAGGGTGTTCATGCAACTGCATGACCACAATACAGTGGTGATGGATAAATGTCGGTCTCCCCCATCCAACCTAATAAAATTTTTCAATAAAAGGGCAACTGAGGGGCAAATGATCTTCATGTATTGCATTATGGATAAAATTGTTCTGTATCATTCATATATGAGATAGTCCACAAACTACAGAAGAGGGAAGTCCAAATATTTTGATGGTTTTGTAGCACCACAGGATCTGGAAAGGTTATGCCTATCTTTAAATTGGTTGAGTCTCAATGTTAAAAAAAGCTAAAAAAAGTCCTTATTAACCTTAAGGAGAACAAGATGTATACTATGTAGTGGGTTTAGAAAAGAAGGTAGTATAAGAACAATCATTGTGTAGTCATAGTCATTTGCTTTGAGTTATTCATATCAGATGGACAAAGTTCAAAATATAAATACAAATGGTAAGGTAACAAAGTACTGATTAGGTGAAGATCAGCATTACGGTATGATCAAACAAAATCTATTCAAGCAATCCTTATTTAGGATAGTGGATTTTGTGCACTTCATATAAAATGTCAATTTCAATACAATTTACCTATAAGACTAATTATGTACTTACTATACAAGAAGCCACTGAGCTATGCTAGAAGTCCAGTCAATACTAACAAATTTTAAAAAAAGTGAAAATAAAAATAAAAAAGTGATCAATAGTTGTAACTTCAAGGTATTATATTTTAACTAACCTTATATACAATATAGGGAATGGATAGCCCATATTCTTATTGATGTACCATTCTTTGTCTAAAAGGATATTTTAGAGAAAATGTTTAAAACTTAACATGTCATTCAGTCCTGGGGGGTTCATGGCTTTAAGTGTAAAAAACCATTTTGTTTCACACTGTAGTAATGAATCAAAATCTCCTCCCTGTGGGTTTAGGGGGATATGTTCCAAAGCAAAAAATCTTATAACATCCAGGTTGTAGTTGTGTGTTTTACCTACATGGTAAGCAATAGATGTAATGATTTTACCATGTGTGATGGAGTAGATATGTTCGTAGATATGTTTTCTCAGGATTCTTTTAGTTTTTCATATAAGGAATCACATTGACATGATATCAGATAAATCAGCCCTAAAGTTGGGCATTTTTTGTTGGAATTTTTTTTTAATGGAACTAAAGTTTAAAGTTTAACTTTTAAGTTTATATGATCAGGCAGGACATTATTGAAGACAGGTGATGTCTCTTTTGCAATAATGCATTTTTCCTGCTTGATCGCTTAAGACTTCTGAAATCAAAGCTGAGCTGCTGCTACACTTTTTGTGTAGCAGCTTTCTCCCTAGACCAGTCTCAGCATATTCTTGCAGCTGTGTTTGGTGTTTGGGTGTAGGGTAACTAGGGAAGCCATGGATTGGGACTTTGGCTGTGGCTGTAACAGATGGGGACACAGGTGATTTAGAGAGGGGATAGGAGAAGGACACTCCAGCTGTTATATCAATAATATTCAGAAACAGCTATGTAAGAAAGTTGAATAATAAAGTTTTCTACAAAATCAGACACACCTAACCTATGGTAATCACCTTTTACCTAAAATACTTGCTATATGAATAAAGTCTATTATTCAGGACCCTCCAGGACTTTTATAACAAGGTAATCACTGTGTTAGGTGGTTGTTTCCTATGAATGCCAGATGAGAAGCAGGCCAAGGTGACATTAACACAGTCAACACATTAGAAAAGTTAGCAGTGTAGTCAAGGAGGAGTCAATGCAGGTGGTGGTGATTATAAATATGAAAGCAAGCATGAATGTTAGAATGCAAACCAAAGTAGAGCTCAATAGTCTAAAGTATTATTGTACAGCGCTGCGTAATATGTTGGCGCTATATAAATCCTGTTTAATATTATTATGATTATTATTATTAATAATATTAATATTAATTATTATTATTGTTATCATAAACATTGGCCAAGTGAAAAAGAGACATTGCAATAGTTCTCAAGTTGGCAATGTGTATGAGCCTATGCAGAGGCCTCACTGCCCATCAATCCCAGGAGATATGCCCTTAAAGGTACTTATTACCTGCATAGTAGGAGTTGGATGAGGTAATATTAGTAGGTAATATCTCCACTTTTTAAGGAGCTCTTTTTGCTTATGCAGAAGTGTTGTGCTTTACCATTATCTTTTTTTTTCGCCATATTGCGTTAATTAAAATGTCAATTTTGCCAAAATTTTTGTATTTTTTTGTGACACTACCAATCCCGATCCCTAGATCCTCTCTTGGAAGATTGCTGGCGGCAGCTCTCATTTTTATTTGGGGATATAAACGTCAGTATTATGTTCTTTCTGAGAAAGAGGCGGCGTTGGTGTCCCTGATTTCCTTAGGTATTACTTGGCAACGCACATTCTAATTCTTTTCTCTGAAACTTGCATCATGATGTCACCGAACATTCCCTATACATCCTATACATTTTTCAAGGGTTATATGGCTCCAATGTAAGGATAAATTTGCCCTGACTACACCTGCATCATTACTTAACTCTTTCCTTCCTGCTCCACTCCTACCTGATAGTCTATCGCACTCAATGGTTCAGCCATGGCGAGACAACTGCCTTTTTCAATTCCGTCATATTGTGAACCCTTGTACCAGACGCTTACTGTGATTTCAGGAGCTGAGAGACATGTTTGAGATACCTCGTACTTGCATTTATGGGTACCTTTAAATCTGGCACTATGCCCATTCCATTGCTTAAAATATGCCATTTCATCGTATGACAGAATTTGAGAAGCTGTGTGCAGGTGGACCCTTTCAGAAGGGACTAATCTCTGGCATCTACCTGATATTAAATACTGAGCCAACATGCCCCTTTGTCAAACATGGTTATATGCTTTAATGGGAAGGTACCCTAGCTAGGGAGCTACCTCTTGAAATCTGGAGAATCATTTGGGATAGTGCCCATAGGAGTTCAATTTGCACTATATATAAAGAAAATGCATACAAGATACTTATGAGGTGGTATTTTACTCCCTATAAACTGCATGCGTTTTTTTCCTAATGCAAGCAATATGTGTTGGAGATGTGGTATGGAGATTGGCACTTTGTATCATATTTTATGGTCCTGTTCGCTCATAGTGCCCTATTGGGCAAAAGTCAACAACCTTCTGTAAATACCTATATTGCTTGATGTAGTTACTCATCTGCTGGGCCTTCCTATTTCCAATCTCACCAAGCTGAATAGAAAACTGGCGTGTTACATACTCACCGCAGCCAGGTGTCTAATTGCTAGACATTGGAAATCTACCTCACCTCCCGGCTTAATAGACTTTTATGCTAGAATAAAAGTCCAATTTATGGAACACCTTACGGCCAGGATTTATGATAGATATGACAAATTCACAACAATCTGGGCCCTGTGGGACTCAAATCTGCTATCAGCCACTTATATGATTCAACATGTGACTGCTAATTTTCAGCTAGCCCCTTCCAATTTATCTCCTCCTATTATTCCCTCGAGGGTAACTCCGGGAACTCCTTCTAATAATATTGTCATATATTTACCAGCTGTTCTACATTCTTCTAGTGTCCTCTCCCCTCTTTTTTTCTTCCCCTTTCTTCTCTTCTTTCCTTCCTTTGTCTGATTCACCAAGAAATATCTGATTTAGCTCAAAATATTATTGGAATTGTATATTACACAAGATGTGTATAGATCAAGCCTCCCGAAAGGAATCTGTGGTTTGCTGTAATCTTTGAATTATTTATATACTACGTAACCCTGCCTTTTAATATATTGTTACAGTTTTATTGTATGTTTCTTGGTTGTCTACTTACACCTTATTCCTTTCTGTTTGTTTTGTTCATTATTTGAAAACTCCAAAAATTAAAAAAAAATTACAATTTTTCAAAAAAAAAAAAAATGAATAGAAAAATAAAGACAACCGAGAACAAAGCATGCACTTTGTCCTATATGCCATTGTTCTAACATTGCTCTATCTGAAATCTCCGGTGTCCATGGTATCTACACAATTACATTCTATGAGATACAAAGATACCATAACCTAATTGTTTCAAAGGACAAGTGTTTCAATCTTAAGCTACGTACACACTTCCAATTATTATCGTTGGTAAACGAACGACGAACCATCCTGCACGATATCTGCGAACGATCGTATAGCACCGATCCTGTACATACAGATAACGACACGATCGTTCACAGATATTGTACACACGATAGATGCGATCGTTTGAACGATACAGGAAGTGACGTGCACCACAGGAAGTGAGCGAACGTTCGTTCACCGCGCATGCTCAGACCATGGACGATCACTGAACGACCGTACACACGATACATGGTCAACGATCGTTGTCCAATCCGATCCGCCGGTCCGGTCGTTCATTTCCAACGACTATCCTCGTTCGTCGGCATCGTTGGTTACTTTTTTTACGAACGATTTTTGCCCAATCGATCGTTCGTCGTTCGTTCGTCGTTCATTTCCAACGATAAAAATTGGAAGTGTGTACGCAGCTTAAGTGTCATGCAGTACAAATGAAAAAGCATACATAGCTTTTTACCAAATAATTGGTGTATGCCCTGCAATTATCTGCTGCGTGCAGAAGACTGAGATTATTGTCAGGGATGCTCCGCTGAACATGGTTAAACTGCTTATTAACACAGACGTGCAACGTGCAGCAATGTGGATGAAAGTCAGGGACAAATCCTTTCTGTGCTCTAATGATTACCTAGACCCCTTCTCAGTGCACAGAGAATAGGTACAGGCAGTGGCTCACAACCGTCTTTCCAAATTAAAATGTGTATTAATATAAAGTTGTGTTTCATGTTTAATTATTTAAAGTAGGCAGACTGAGACTGCATATACATTTCTGTGCTTTCAGCACACCACAATAAATTTTAATGGCAGATGCTGTTTTGCATTCTGTAAGCTCAGGGCATCAAGAGCCCATATTCACCATGGGCAAGAGAAAGCTGCAGATAACAGTACAATGCTATGAGGCTTAAGCCGCATGCACACGTGCAATATTAGTCGTTGGAAAGGATCTTTCATGATATGGTGAAAAGAACAAGTGATGTCACACAACTTGACCAGGGGGACCTGGATACCAGGCCATGTTTCTGGTTTATTTGTTTTAGGGGGGAAACAGGGTGCAATCTTGAGCTAAAAGCTGGACCTTAATTCTTCTACTTTGATACTTTGGTTAAAAAAGGAAATTCAAGCCCAAGAGGATTTCCTGACTCAGTCTGAACAATGTTATTAATGACTGGCAATAATAATCCTAAAACCAGGTTTACTAATCCAACTCTGACAATTAATCCAAACAGCCTAAATCAAACTACCAAACCTAAACTACTGGAAACAACTAGTTCAATTTTTCACAGGATCATCTTAGCTAAAGTTTGTAACAAGTATTGCTACCATCTGTGTGATCTGCAGCAATCTAACCCGATGCAGGTCAAAGATCTGACTGCTACCAGCAAATACCTTTAATACATTGCACAGAAAAACAAACAAAAAGCAATTCCAAATGTTCAATCAATTCATAACAACCAAAGACAGGTTCATTGAGTTATTTTAATAACAGACTGTTTAGTTAATAATCTTCAAATCTGATACTTTCATTTTATATTTATATTTTGGTTAATATTTTACCCAAAAAATCTTTCTGTAAACCAGACATTTTGCAATAATACTAATTTTTGACTTGAAA
This sequence comes from Pyxicephalus adspersus, assembly GCF_032062135.1. Taxonomy (NCBI): domain Eukaryota; kingdom Metazoa; phylum Chordata; class Amphibia; order Anura; family Pyxicephalidae; genus Pyxicephalus; species Pyxicephalus adspersus. Next base: position 59,267,566 of record NC_092861.1, read on the forward strand.
AATAAAACTATTATATTACACAAAAAACATTTTGGGGTCTATAAAGCACATTTCCTTGTGGAAAATCATTTACTTCCATTGAAACAAATATTCATGGAAGAGTCTCCACCAGGTAATGTTTCAGTGAATGTCAGATTGTCTGCTTTATAAATAGACTCCTTTGTTTTTGTAATGGTTATTCTGTTTACATTCTGTTTACAAAAACTGATTAAGAAAAGTAACCTGTCCCATACATATATTCTAGTGATTGTCCTGATTGGTCTATGATAAAAGGAAAGACTGGCAGGGGTCAAGAACAGCAGTCCTTGCCATAAGAAGTAATTAAACTTGAAGCCAATAATGACTGAATTATAGGAATCTGTAATTGGTTATGTCACCTAGATTTTTGTCTTATATGCAAAAAAAAAAAAATCCAATTTATGCAAAGTTTTGTTAACTTTTAGCAGGCAGTTATAATACGCACATTAGGAAGGCAAGTTTTTATTATTAGTGTAGTCTACTGGAAGGTCACATACCTAGATATGCTTGAAGCACATGATTAACTGGACAGAATTGTCAAAGTCCTTTCACGGGTAAAATAACTTACACAGTTATGAGAAAAATGAGATTTAAAACCTTGAAATTTAAGGAGAGTGTACTTTCCTTTTCTCATAATTGTATATATGCATTCCCAACATGATTGGTTTGAGAATTGGTTTGCTTATTATAGATCATACTTAAATCTTCACATTTGTCTGCACTTTTAAAGTCAGTCAAGATTCTTTTTGTTATGCTCTTAAGCGTATTTAAACTCTTTTCCATATCTGAGATCACCTACCAGCTACCCATCTGGATCCATTCTGGACTGCAAAACCTTCCACTCTAGTGCCCAGGTTTTGAAACAGCACCATTGTATTATTCATTAGGTCTAAGACAAAAAACAGGTGCAATTTTGCACTCAACTGCCCAATCAAATTGATATTGTGATCAGTGATCAGAAGTCCCAAACTATATGTTTCCACTAATCTTAGGTGTATATAGGTTTAAAATACCGTTTTTAATAATTATTTAATCTTAGCAAAATCTGCCTAATGCAATACGGATGTGTCTGCTGCAACATATATCTAGTGAATACCTCTCTCTAGGCTCTGGGTCTGCATGGGGCCTTGCTTTTTGGGATTCACACTTTAGCTCTGAGGTTCAGCCCTTTTCTTTAGTATAAAATGATGTAATCTACAAATGTTATAACGTTATGTATCAAAGTGCTATAATCATTCTAGAATTAAATAGATATGTTCCTCAGTAGACATAGGGCCTGATTTATTAAAGCTCTCCAAGGCCGGAGAGGATACACTTTCTTCGGTGAACCTGGGTGATCCAGCAAACTTGGAATGTATTTCTTAAAAGTCATTTGCTATTTGTTAGCAAATGTTTCAATCCTGGACTAGATCAATTTCAGCTATGCTGGATCACCCAGCTTCACTGATAAAAAGCTATCTTCTCAAACATTGGAGCCCTTTAATTAATTAGGCCCATAATGTGATCTCTAACAAATTCTATACTATTTAGCTCATTAGTTCATTTAGCTGGGTGGGCATTCATAGCCTTGGATATGAGAAAAGATTTAAAGACCCATATAAGAAGGTTCTAGCCACCTTCTTACACTATCCAAATAAAAAAATATCTTGAATTTGTTGGTATGGGACTTACAACTACTCCTTTACGCAAGCAGAGTGCTGGTACAGCAGCATAAAATCTCTTGTGACTTACACATCGGTTCATCATGAGAATGGCATGCAGTTTATTAAAGCACTAATAAAAGCTAATTGAGCATATCAAATTTTAAATCAAGTAACACAATATGACAATTGCGGAAGTGCAGTGTGTGAGGGTTATTGTGACAAATGACTGGTTGCAAATCTAGATATCTCACTTTGTTGACTGTAGCCTGATGTTTGTTCTTTATCTAGAATACACCCTGTTTGCTTTTCTTTTTTACTTTGTCAACGCTGAAGATAATAAATTTCTTTATCAGGTATAAATAGTCTACATAAAATGTCTGCCCTTCCCAGTTTTGTGAGGATAATGTTTGTGCATTTTCCCAGTTTCTATGGGCTTTTTATGATTGGGTAAAATGTTCAGTGAACACATTTATTCACATTCATTTTTGTTTGCCCTGTTTAACAATACCAGCCTAGCCAACTTTCTTGATCATTGTCACAATACTTTTAATTATTGGCTAGTCATTGGGTGCCTGTGGAATTTTTGTAGGTAAATTGCAACCTCTGCTGAAAGAACTGTCTTAGTGAGCAAATAGTGACAGCAAACATCCAAGTCATGCCTCACACTGCTGGGAGCCATTATTCATCCACTTAGCTAATTTATCTGATGTCACCGAGACCTTACCTCTACTATATGTACAGAATGACAGGAGAGTCATTGGACACCTACATTAGCTTATTTCCAGGGAGCAACAATGGGACCCAGTTACACAAATCTTAGATAAAAAGTATTCTTCATTTATTTAAAAATAAAAATTATTTTTTCTTCAACATTTCTGTAGCTGAATTCCTGTAAAGTCCTATTGTTGCTTCTTACTCTACTTTTCTAATATATAAGGCATGTGGCATAACTGGCATTGGATATCTTTTGGATTTATTCAAATTTATTTATTTTTCAGATAGACAAAAAGTTAGTTTTTTTCTTAACAGATTTTCTTCAAACTTCTTTTAAATTTGTCCTTATGAACATCTATATTAAAGAAATGTATTTGTGAATAGGTCATGCAATTAGAGGGCAAATGCTGGTTCAGGGTTAGTGTAGTGGGGTCATCCAGTTAGCTTCACTGCATGTGGCTTTGTTGCGCTACAAATAGTATGCAGCTCAATAGCAGCATTTCAGGAAAATGGCACCCAGGGCCCTCTGACCTGAGGTCTTCTACTAAGTGCCCCAAGTTGTTTCCTAAATATGGCCCTGATTTAATAAAGCTCTCCAAGGCTTGAGAGAACACACTTTTATCATTGAAGCTGTGTGATCCATCAAACTGGGAATGGAATTCTTCAAAGTCATTAGCTATTTGTTAGCAAATGTTTTCAATTCTGGTTTCAGATCTATTCCAGGTTTGCTGGATCACTCAGCTTCACTGATGAAAGTGTATTACTCCGGCCTTGGAGAGCTTTAATAAATCAGGGCCTATAAATCTGTAGACAAGCATACATCAGTCTTGGGTATCCAATTTAATTTAGCATTATGTTCAGTAGATTAATATATATTTTTTCAATATTATTAATCATTTTCAGGTATGCAAAGATAGCACACTCTCCTCCTTCTGTGTCACTGTCTGTATCTGTCTGTCACTTGCAACCCCTCTTTAACCTCCCTAGCGGAGGTTAAAACTTTCCGGTTTTATATGTCTAAAAGCGGTACATTGGTTTTCCTGAAAGTTTATTTTACATATATATTATATAATATATATATATATATATATATATAGTATATTATAATAGTATGAGTATAATAAATTTTGAAACACAAAAGCATTAAAAACAATAAATTGAATAAATTAAAAAAATCTATATATTTTGAAAAATAGTTTTTAATTGTTTTACATTTTAAAAAACAAATACACACTATACTCATACTATTATATATACTGTAAAAAAATGTTCTTGAAAACAATGTACTGCTTTTACACATATAAATCCAATGTATTGCATTCAATACAGTTATTTTGTATTGAATGCAATACAAATGGATTTCGAATTTCCCGCCCTGCCCCACCGGCAACGTACACACGCACCGACGTCACCGGTAACTCCCCGGTGACTCAGCGTGTACAGAAGCCGGCCTGAGGAAAAAGAAAGAAGACGGAGATCACGGCGATGGACGGCGCAGGACGCAGGCGAATCAGGTAAGTGCTCTATTTACTAACCTTCCCATAGGTTTACATACCCCAAGTGTGACTCAGGGTTACCACTTTTAGCAACCTTTTTCACACTCAGGGTTTCCTCTAGGGAGGTTAATGTACAGTGCTGCGTAATATCTTGATGGTATATAAATACTGTATATTACTATTATTATTATTATTATTATTATTAATAATAATAATAATAATAATATTAATAATGATCATTGTATGAGATTCCATTGATATGGAGCATTTGGTATAATTTCATTTTGTAACCATTGCCTCGGTGAAACACAGCAGAACTTTCTCAAGACAATCCACAAAGAAAAAGAATCCACAATATATTCCCATACTAATAATGAAACCACTCTCTCAAAGTGAAACACCAAATAAAAACAACCTATTTGGCCATATACAACCAAATCAGATCATGGAGACTTCAAGTCTCAGAAGTAGATTCCAAAATAGAATATTAATATAAAAAACACAGGGTTAATATGAGAACATAAAAGTTGAACAGGGCTGTGAGTCTTTCTACATTCTGACAGGGACAGATAGTTTCAGTGTCCAGGCCATGCATTGTCTCTAAGCAACTTTAAACAGTAAGAAAATTTAGGCAAGAAACACTTTGCAGCAAGAAGGAGAGACAGCAGATAGATATCAGAAATACAAGTGAGGAAACACACAGGGTAGATGTAGAAAAGAACAACTTAGCTAAATAAACAAGATAGACAGAGAAAAGCAGGACATAGATCCCCCAACCATCAGCAAAAGGGATTATACAAACATTGACCAAGATAAGGGGTCAACATATAAAACAAATACAACATAAGCAGTCATCAAGGCAAAGCCAGTAATAATGGGACCAGTAATTAGCAAGCCAGTACCATAGAAATCAAGACTAATAGAGACATTATTTAGTCCTTTAAGGAATTTGTAATTTAAAAAATCTATTTGCATTCATATTGAAGCAGCGTTTTATGTGGCACATGTTTTATTAACATGCATCCTAAAGAAAGTAAATAGTGGCTGTAATAGAAAAAAATGTTAGGCAACAAAAAGGTAGTGGAGGTCTTGCCCAGATATTATAATCTAAGGACACAGTCCCAAGTCAGCCATTCCCAACCAAGGTTCCTCCAGAGGTTGCTAGGAGTTCCTTGAATTGATTGGCCAACACCACCAACTTAATGGTTCAACACCACTTAATATACCCATCTGCACTACTCTAATTTCCAAATGTGGGTAGAGAAAAAAAGAACCACAAAGCATTTATAGCAGCAAACTTTAGGATTCAATAAGCACAAAGATCTAGAAGCAGGAGGGGAAAAATCATTCCAAACCAATAGCTTTTACAGGATGAGATCCAGCAGTAGCCAGTGTTAGGAGGAATGAAATTAAACCATGTTTAATGGCTTGCTAAAGAGAAAGTGGTGATTAGGAATAATGTATTATCAGATGTTATTTGTCTGGGAATCCAGGGAACCCCAATTCAAGGATCTATTCAAGAACAATCTATCATCACATCCATTTGTTTCACAGCAATAGTAGGGTCCAAGGTATATCTTTTTAATCAAATAATTTAATAAGGCATAAGGGATCTCTTTCTTCCCTTTTTGTAAAACATAGAAAATTTTGACAGATGAACTGGTTATAAACAGCAACATGCTTTTTTCTGACATGTACAGCTCTACCTCTGAACAGAATGTGACCTAACCATGAATAATGGCTGCCTCTAATAATACTATAATGTAAATTATGAATTTATTTTTTCCTTTTACTTTGGGATAAAGACAGATAGAATAGCTATGTGGATTTGATATTGTCGTTTTTTTCCAAACATATCCAACCTACAAGTTCTTTCTGTTCTAAGCAATTTAAAATCATTTATAGATAAGGCTATCTTCTTATTTACAATTGAACACTCTAGTGTTCATTTGTAAATACGTTTGTGAATTACCACATATTAAACTAGTGCTGCTGCAAAATTTGGAGATAGTTGTTCCATTTTATTTGTTTGACAACTTATTAAAACCAGGATTTGCCTTTAATAAAAGTGGTAATAAAAGTTAAATATACTATCAGTCTCTGTGCTGGATGTAGTATGAAATTCAGATCATAATGTGTTTGCCTCTGGGTACTCCGGTTTCCTCCACATTCCAAAACCATGCAGTTAGGTTAATTGGCTACCCCCCAAAATTGACCTTAGACTGTGTACAAGATATATGACTGAGGGAGGGACATTAGATTATGAGCCCCTTTGAGGGACAGCTAGTGACATGACTCTGGACTTTGTACAGTGCTGCGTAATATGATGGCGCTATATAAATACTGTGTAATAATAATGATAATTTACCTTTTGTATGTGATGATTACTCAGTGTCTTGTAAACCAATACTTCTTTTCCTTTAATTTCGAGTCTGTTATGTTGTCTGTTTCTACCCCCAAAGTTATTTAGAAAAACAAACTTCCTATTTTACTTTATTATTCATGAAAGTATATGTAAACCCTAACAAGGAACTTCTTTTATTTTGTCTTGTTGAATGTACTATTAAATGTGGTTTGTCATATCTGTCCAGTAAATGTCTGTTGATCATGCCAGAAATCTTGTGTGTAGAACATTTCCTGTACTGTCTGCCTCTGTTGTGCCAATTAGTATTGTTCTAGCCATAATCAATAGGGCACCCCTTTCCTCCATCATCTAATAGACAACTGGAGGGGAAGTGGTTTTTAGTCCAAACAAACTTACTGTTATAGGATGACAGTGGTGCTTATCCATAAATAAAGTAGTGTGAAAGTTGTCATTCCCAGACAGAAGTGTATTACTGACAATTTTACCAGAGGAAGCTAGGAGGAAAAATAATGAAGGAAAATAAAACTAACACAGTCATCTGATACACTACAATTTATTAAATTTAAGATTTAAAGATAAGGCAACATATTGTATTTTTTTGGAATATTCCCTATATTTTCATTAATCCTGTTTCTCCCTTAATGGTTTTTTGGTGTTTGTATTGTAGTTCACAACAAATAGGTGGTCAAATTGCTGTCCATACATAAATGAGTATAAAAATAGTTTATAGGAGCAAGTGGTAATTGTTGACATGGTAATTAAATGCAAAAAAAACATGATATCAAGAACATAAAACAGAAAATTACATACATACCAGTGAAGGGTACCAGAATTTATGACAAGACAGTGCCCCTGATTCATTAAGCAAAATCGGATTATCGGTCGCGTAATCGCGCATCTGAAATCTAATCGCCTTAATTGGCAGATTCGCGCTCCCTATTGTGAAGGCTGGAATCCGGCTGGTAGTGAGGCGGGTGTACGCGCATACTCGAGTCCGGACCGCGGTAATCCGCGATCGCTGGCCGCGGGTACGTTCGCGCTTCCAGCGAGCGCGGATTTCATTAATGAATCAGGGGCATTACATCAATTTTTGAAAGCTCCATTAGGTCACATTGAATTGACAAAGGCTCCACCAAACCTGCATTACTAGTTTTATTATACAAATACTTTAGGATGAAATTACATGGAATCTTTTTAAAAAAATACAAACTATATAATCCCTTTTGCATGTTTTCTCTAAGCAGACCTCCCAAGGTCCCTAAGAAGGTACATGTTATCAGAAGGTTTCCAGGAACACAAATCCCCTTCCTTTTCTCTTGTTAGACACTGGCTGAATGTACAATGAGAACATAAAGACCATGTCAATTGTACAACCTTTTCTTAGTAAGAGCACAACAGACAATTCTGACACCAGGATAAATGTTACTGCATCAGAAATCCATAACAGAGTATCTAGCAATTAAAAGAACAATAGTAGTTAAGCTGTTTTCACAACTTTTACCTGAACGGCAACTGCACAACACAGTGTAATAAAAGACTTGGTATCAAACAGTAAGGCTACCTACACACTTGCAATGCTCAGGGCCGATACTCGGACTAGAATCTGGCGTGTGTACAGCACTGTCGACCATTGTCCGAACGACCGTCCTGGCAGATCCACAGACGATGGACGACGAACGTTCATATTGCAAGTCACTCTCCCCCTCCCCTCTCATAGAACAGAACGTTGCTCTATGTACAGCACTCGTTCATGCATCGTGCAGTGCTAGTCATTGGAAGGGATCGTGAAAGGTCTTTTCCAACGACAATTATTGCAGTTGTGTATGCAGCCTCTTACACCCAGCCTCTCACTGCTTATCTTGTATGTGTGGTCATAAACACTGCTGATGGACTTATATGTGTTTAAATCTATTTTCTTTTCTTTCTGCGCCTGGGTAGAAGTAAGATATGAGCTTCCACATATGTGAGAGATTTGAGACTATCATGAATTCTCTTTTTACACTGCCCTCACTCATTAGGGCCCTTGGACTTTCCAAGTGGGACCTCCTTTCCAGGTGGGACCATCTTCCTATCAGTTTTAAATTTACAGTAGATCCAACCCTTAGGTACCTTTATTGCAGAACCTTAGGTAGGTTAAATTGGGATACTTAATATTATATTTCTAGTCTTTTAAAGCTACCCAGGGCTGACAGCTATTGTGAGATTACCTTTCCACAAAATGGGCCTGTTTTATTAAGGCTCTCCAAGGCTGGAGAGGATACAAATGAATACAAATGATGAAAATCAGTGAAGCTGGGTGATCCAGCAAACCTGGAATGGATCTGGTCCAGGATTGAAAACATTTGCTAACAAATAGCAAGTTAGTTTTAGAAAATCCAGCTACAGTAAATTTTTATAATGCAAATTCTGATAAAAAGAAGTGCTGATGTGACGGTGATGTTAATATTTAGCGAAGGTTTGCATAAACTTCTTGACCCAAGAGGTCTATCGAGATCCAGGGGGTAGATTCCTAATGGTAATAAGGCAATGTTGACAATCAATTACTTTCTGTGGTTACGTACTATGCTCCATATGGGGGGCAAATTGCCTTCTTTCATGCTTTGCTAGAAGAAATTTTCGTCAAGGTTAAGGGTTCCCTGATTTTATTGGGTGATTCCTGGTCCTAGATAATATACTGGACAAAACCAGGACATCCAGATTTAGAAATCCCCCAAAGAAGAGACACAGTCTTTCCCTCCTTTTAAAACAAATTATCTTGTTGATCTTATCTCAATATTATCTTAATTCTAACCGGGTTGGGGGTCCTTCTAGACAAGCGATGCTAGTCTCCATTGATCATCAGAAAGCTTTTGATTTTTCTTGGTCATATTTATTCCAAGTCCCTAAAACTTTGGGATTTGGCCGTCATTTTACCTACCTTTTGCACTTATTATATGATAACCCTGAGGGTAAAATCTCTTAACGGGGATTTCTTTCTTCCACCATCCCAATTGGGAACTAGACAAGGGTGCCCCCTGTCACCTCTTCTGTTTGCCCTTGCAATTAAACTTCTAGCCATTGCCTTCCGGGCTACCAGAACATTAAGGGCATAAAATGTGGTAGGGTGGAGCATAAATGTGCTTTATTTGCTGACGACCAACTTATGTATGTGACCTCCCCAATAACCACGATGCCTAACCTGTTTGTTTATTGGACAAGTTTGCTCAATTCTCAGGTCTAAAAGTAATTAGATCCAAATCCCAAGCTCTTAACAATAATCTTCCATCTACATTGGTAGTAACTTTGAAAAGCAACATTGAGCCTATATGGGATGATAGTTCCCTTCAGTATTTGGGTATTCATTTGACCCCTTTACAATACTCTCTACAAGCACAACTACACGCCTTTATTTAAAAAGATCCACGCAGACTAAAGCTACGTACACACTTCCAATTATTATCGTTGGAAAACGAACGACGAACGTTCATGCACGATATATACGAACGATCGTATAGCACCGATCCTGCACATAGAGTTAACGACACGATCGTTCGTAGATATTGTACACACAATAGATACGATCGTTTGAGCGATAGAGGAACTATGTGCACGACAGGAAAGTGAACGGACGTTCGTTCATCACGCATGCTCAGCTCATGGACGATCAACGAACGACCGTACACACGAACGATGTTCAACGATCGTCGTCCAATCCGATCCGTCGGTCCGGTCGTTCGTTTCCAGCGACTTTCCTCGTTCGTCGGCGTCGTTGGTTACTTTTTTACGAACGATTTTTTGCCCAATCGATCGTTCGTCGTTCGATTGGAACGATAAAAATTGGAAGTGTGTACGCACCTTTACAGCGTTGGTCCTACTCGCCCCCTTCCTGGCTAGGTCTGATAGCAACAATAAAGATGAACGAATTACCGCGCATTCTATATCTCTTTCAAACCCTGCCTATCCAGGTTCCTGAAAGAGGACTTAGTCTACAATCTAAAATGATAGAGTTTATCTGGGCTGGATAAAAGATTAGGATCCAAAAGGCCACTGTTTGCACCTAAAAAAAAGGGGGGGTTGGAAGCCCTAACTTGAAATATTATTATGTAGCAGCCCAAATATCACAACTCTCTTTGGGCACGGTACAAGGGGCACGGTTGCAATGGGTGGAATTAGAAGCCCTTGAAAGACTTTGTGGGGCCATAGATGCACTTATGTGGATTAAGAGAAAATCGAGGGGGGTCTTAAATTGTCCCGCCCTGGTACGTTGAATTCAAGTGTGGGATAAATACCGTACCAATCCAAAGCTCTCTTCTATGCATACCTGTCTTACCCTGCTCTGGAATAACCACGAATTTCCACCGGGCTTAGACACAGAATGATTTAAATGGTGGATATCAAAGGTCTTTATGAGGGTTAAGGATCTAATCCATGTGCGCTCAGTACTTAGTCTAGAATACCTCGCAAGTAAACGGGAGCTACCACCTCGGGAACATTTTTGTTTCAGACAATTAAAATCTTATATTGGCTCCATTATCAGACAGGTACCCAAACCCATGAGTTCATCACCCTTTGAAGGCACATACTCTTACCTGGTGAATACTAAGGGGGAAATCTCAATAATATATTCTGCTTTAGTAGAGAGGCTCAAATATATGACTGATTGTAAGGCGGATTTAGGGAAATCATGGGACCTGGACGACTGGTGAACTGGGTCTTGATTATTGATAGGCTCACTCTCACTCACTGAAAAATACCTTAGACAAATTTGATGATACCTCAGAACCCTCGATCTCTTTCAGTACTAACTAATGGATGTCTATAAGAGGGTACTATACAAGTTGAAAAGTCTTCCCATCCTTTCTCTCCCTCTCCCCTCTCTCCTTATTGTTATGGTGCTTACAGTTAATGTAATTTTACTAGGTGGACTCTCCTTGTAGTATTTGTACTTTATAATCTGTCTGACTCAAGCCACCTGTACATTTCTTGTGAGCCATGTTGTTTTTGTCTTTTTTTTTCTTTTCTCATGTCAATTTATTTCGTGAAAAATTAATAAAAACATTGAAATATAAAGGATAAAAATTTGAAAGTGTTGCCAGCCAATTCTACTATAAATAAAAACTTACTAACATCAAGTGCTTTATTGTATAAATAATATGCTTTAATAGATAATGTTGAACAACAAAAGGTGATCTGGGATGTCCAGTTTACTCATTACCTTCAAGAGAATAATCATGCATACTTGGGTGATCAAAGCAAATGCTCATGTAGCAATCAAAAGTAAAGATAAATTTGATCCATTTGGATATTCATTTCTAGCCACTATCCTGTCTGCGCAATTTCATGGTGGATTTGCTAATTGCACCCGAAATGCCTGGCTTTGTGAGCCGATGAGAGATTGAAAGTGAAATTTTCAGAAACTCAAAAGGATATGTTACTCCACTTTAGCCACAAGACTGCAGTTTTCAATAAATACCAGGAGACAAATTACAAGCTGGCCACTCTGTGGTATAGAACGCCCTCTAAATTGGCTAAGATCTACCCCCATACTGACAATATCTGCTCGAGATGTGAATCGGCTCCTGGTTATTGCATATTTTTTGGAAGTGCCCTTCTTTGTCTACTTACTGGTCTTCTGTGGCAGACCTTGTCCATAAGCTCACAGATATTAATATTAAAGATAAACCCGCTTTAGCGTTACTCCATGTCTCTGATATGTTGAAAAAGGCATACAAAAACTCTTTAATACGACATCTCTTGAATGCCGCAAAGGCATGCATTCCTGCAATGTGGAAGTGTGACAATCCACCAACCTTATGGCACTGGCTAAGGAGGGTGGCAGATGTTTACTGTATGGAAGACCTGATGACAGCTGGGACGAATCAGACCGATAAATTTATCTAGACCTGGAATTACTGGGTTCAGTTTAGTACATCTGCAGAGTATGGTAGATTGGCCGGTGAATTTTCTTGTGAAGAGAGAGTTATTGTGTTTGATTGTAGACCGAACTGACACATTAAGTTGGGACTTAGGTTCCCCCCCGGGACACCCTCCTCTCTATTTCTGTTCCTTTCTTTTTTCTTCTTTTCCTTCTGCAAATTTATAAAAAAACTGAGATACTGGGGTTTCTCTTTATTGTACTATTCCATCATTGAGTTATCTTAATGTATCTGTGTATTTGGCTTGTGTTTTCTCAGGACGTTTTCACATTGGTTTTTCATACATTGTGTAACATGCCAATTTATTGTTATGTAAACATTGGAATATCTCTAAAATTATTTTCCCAAAAAAAAAAAAAAAAAAAGAGAGTGGCTGTACTCTACTCCTTTAATAAATTACCTCTCTGTATCCTAGTGATTTTTACTTTACAAAAAAATTATTTCTAACTGCTGTTATTTGGCTGACTATAACACAAAAGTGCATTTCCTATGCAGTAGACTTGTTCAAAACGTAACAGCACACAATGCTGATGTAAGAACTGATCAAATTGACTTTGGAAAATTTTTTTTTTCTTTGTAGCTTTTTCTTTGCAACTTATGGCGCTGGATGTTTTATATTGACTTAAACACCTGAAAAACATTACACCCTTAAGCTGCGTACACACTTGCAATTTTTGTCGTTGGAAAGGATCTTTCACGATCCTTTCCAACGACAAGGGAGTGCACGATGCATGAACGGTGCTGTACATACAGCACCGTTCATGCTCTATGGAGAGGGGAGGGGCAGAGCGACGGAGCGGCACCCTGCTGCGCGCTCTCCCCTTCACTTTCATTACGATCGGCTGTCGTCCATCGTCCGTGGATCCGGCAGGTCGGTCGTCCGGACGATGGACGACACCGACTGTACACACGGCAGATTTTCGCCCGATAATTGGCCGATGCCGATTATCGGGCGATAAAAATCTGACGTGTGTACGTAGCTTTAGATTACTCCTATACAATCAGATCATGTCTTTTTAAAACCCAAAAGGCGATCTTTTGGTCTCAAATGTCAAAGCATCCGATAGATAGGTCAGTGGTTGGAAGGGTGGGCTGTGCCTTCTGTATTATTTATTTATGTGGACACTTAGTTCAATAGTTTTTAGTTTCCAAGGCAGTTTATTTAATCTTTTGTCTTTTTGAAACTGCCCACAGAAATTTCTGACATTCCATTCACAGCCACAACTAGTTTATAAAGTTATTATTGACTTTTGACAAACAGTGCTAAATAATTCTACACCGTGGTCACCTTTTACCTCATATATGTCATGTTTGTAGACACCTCTCTGTGGAAAGTTTGGAAGATGTTGTGAAATAGTAAAGTTCAAAGACGGGAAGAGATGTGATCTCTTACAGGGGATGTACTTTCATATGCAGCTGGCTAGTCTTCATGGCAAGATAGTCCACCAGTTACATTTCTTTTAGTTTTTTACAATCTTTCTGAGATCCCTAAGGATGAGCTATAAAAATGTATTCTAAAGATATAACCTATTATATAATCTATTCACTTTTTGGCTACACAAAACATAATTAATTAGTTATATTGCAATATGAAATCCTCTTGCTATCATCTACTATCTAGAGTCTTGAAAAATTTGTAGACATTTGAATCTGAGGCACTATTTCTATATTCTGTTTCTAGACCCGAAGACCCACGCCACCCCTATAAAAAAATGTTGATGGCTTTCTCCATAACAACTAACAATTGTCATATGAAAAGACTTTATAGGATCAAGACAAAACTTAATCACATGGACAACACCAAAACAATTGATGGCCCTAACTTTGAGATGAATTGGTCTGCTGCAATAAAATAAAATATTAGCACCTTATTTAAATGATATGTTGACACAACCTTCAGAAGAAAGGATCTGGGTGGAGATTGACAGTAATAATGGCCAACCTGATCCAATTCTCGCTAAAAGATTGAATAAACCTAAAGGAAACCTCAAAAGACACACCCAGGAGAAATATTTCTTCAACATATGGCATTTCATGAAAAGTGAAGTGCCTTTATCATTGTAGGAATTACTGTATTGGACAGTCCCCCTGACTTAGCACCTTGCTTTTATACAGCTAAACTATTAGACTTGTAAAGCTGGGTGAAAGGTATCTGTAGGTGCCTAGGACAGAACATCTGGGTGAGGAGGGACAGGGACATCTGCAACTAGACAAACCACATCTGTGTACCAAGGTCTTCACAGGCAGCCTAGAGCTACAAGGAAGTAACTGTGAATGAGGTAGTCTGGCCGGGGGTTGGGAATAAATTATACAGTACAAATCCCACAGTGACCGACTATAGAGGGTAATATGTTTTCCCTGTTTCCAGCAAACATTATGTACACACAAAAAAAGCAAGGATTAACACAGTAGGGGTAAAATGAACTATACACACACATATGTTTTTTAGTTTGGGACATGTTCAGCATTGAACTTCTTCAGTAGCAGCAGCCAGCATCCCAAACGTATCTGCTTCATTTGCATTGTATACTTTTAACCTAATTGGAATTTTTACACAAGACAATCACGGGTGATCACCATAGGTGTGGTGGAAAATCTAACATCTCTAAAAGGTTTTACAGCTTCCCTTTAAGAGGATTAGAATATTTGTTGTACGCCTTGTACAACAAGCAGTGAGCTACAGTAAAGTTTAGGCTTTAATTCTACATTTTTTTAGCTTTCTGTACAATGGAAACCTATATTAAGGTGACCCTGTCACTTAAAAAAAATTGCAAAAATCCCTGTTCTATGGAACCTAAATAAACAAGGTTTAAAAAAAATGCAAAAAGAAGCACAGGAAAATTAGGTATTTTAAATGCTTGTCATTGCTGAATACACCTTTTATGTGCAAGTTAGCAGGGGTTTTACAAGCATCAGAATGCATTTCTTTTAATACCTATAAATAAATCAGTGAGCGATTTTACCAGTTACCCATATACAAGAAATATGATAAATAATTATTTCCAGGACGGAAATGCATAAACAGAATATAAATAAATATATATATATATATATATATATATATATATATATATATATAGATATAGATATATAAAGTCCCTGTTGTTATCTGGATTTTGTATGATGCATGAATTTATATCACTTATAACAATTTATATAAATTCAACTATTTGACTGTTGGAATTTTTTGTTGGTATGTGACTCAATTTTCCTCCCAAAAATGTTGTAAAAAAAAAAAAAAACCCTTGAAATACCAATAAAAATGTTTGAAATACAAAGAAAGAAGTCAGTTCTCTGATTTTTTTTTTTTTCATTTTTTATTTGTTGGTGTACAATTCTAATTGCTATATTGTGCTTTGTAAAAATAAATAAATAAAATATGTGAAAGTGAGTCTCACAGATTTATTTAGTCCTGACCATAATAAAGAAAAAGGTATAAAAAAAGTAGACTGAGCTTTCTCATCTTTTTACCAATATATTTGCTTTGTTTATTTTTAGTTTAAGATATAACTTTTCATTTGAATTGCATATATTGTTTTTTACATTCCATGACATTATGTTTCTCTGTGCAATCCTGGAAGGCCATGACTAGTGAGAAAGATTGGCAGAGTAGTGTGCATAGATTCTTGAAAACGTCACAGCACCCTGGCTTAAGCAAACTGTCTTAGATAATAACCCCTTATCATCCTGAGCCTCCATTATGAAAGGACTGCATTCTAATAAATAAATTCAGAACAGGTACAGTAAGACTGGGGAGGAAAGAGTTGGATAATGCTGGATGTGCTCCAGCCAGGCAATAAGTGTGGGTATATTTGACTTGCTGCAGCTACTAGTGCACACTGTAAGAAGCTGACTGTGTGCAGTGAAATCAAAGTAAGTGATTGCATTGCAGGAGCCAGAAGTTAGTAAGAGGAGCAAACAAGAGAATATTGATTTCAAATAGTATGACTTGCAACCAGTGGTAGACATGCACTAGCAGGTAGAAAAGTGTGAACTAAATTGGAGTTCTGGTCTGTTATTGTCCACAGTGCCATGTGGGCCAGGATTCCCAAGATGACTGATAACTAAGACAGTGCATTAAAAGTAGATCTATAGCCAAAAACACTCTGTAGTATGTCCTGTAGCTTCAATTAAATTTTTTCCTTGAGTATAGCTACCCGCTTAACCCCCCCCCCCCCCGCGGTTTTTCCGAGTGTGGCTCAGGGTTAAAAAAAACATGCAAAAAGCGGTACCCCCGAGCCACACTCAGGGTAGCTAAAAACAATAAAAAAACACACACTTACCTTATCCCATCGTGTCCCCAAGCATGCTACTACCAGACAGATCTCATCCTCGGGCGGCGTCCTCTTCCTCCGATCTTCAGCCGCTAATGCAGTGACGTTCCCCGGGGTTTCCCCGGTGACGTTGGTGCGGGAGGGAGGCGCAGCAGAAAATTTAAATAATTTTGTACTGGATTCAATACAAAATAGCTGTATTGAATCCAATACAAAGAATTCTTTATATAATATATTATATATGCTACTGTACAGTTATATTACATGTTTTTGAGTATTTTTACGCACTCTTGTTTTAACAGATTTTTTTATTTAAAGTTTATTATTAAATGTAATAAATATTGGACATATTACTGTGAGTTAGGTCTAAGAATTATAGGCCTACAATGTAAAATAAATTTCCAAGCAAAACAATGTAACAGACAGAAGTAGAATGCCAGGGGGGTTTATAGGTGATTATATGCCAACCACTAAAGGTTATATAATCAAAAAGAAAAAAAATTCAAAAGAGGAAAACTGGTATTTTTGGCAAAATAATGTGTTCTTGCTTCATTAGTAAATATACAAGAAGCAGTGTCACCTGTCACAAATAAAGGTAATGTTGTAAGAATTTGTAGGAACACAATAAAATAGTCTAGGTTATCAACGTGTTTTGCTGTGTTGGCTTCTCCAGGGGGGACTAGCACAGGTAAGGAGAGTGGTTTAAGCTCAAACAAAGTATGGTAAGTCACGTTTTTCATCTTAAAAGAAATACATTTTTAAAGCTGAAAAAAAAACTTACCATACCAATCTTTCAATATTTTACAATAACAGCACTCTATACTTTTCCTTGCCTGCCTTGAAGCAGCCTACACCATGAGACTGGCCAAAAAATCCCCTTTTCTTTTTTGGAATTTTTTTCTTTTTGATTGTATATTATGTAGCTACAACAAAGCAACTGCTATTTCTGTTGAGGTAAGAACATTCAATCACACCTTATTGGTTGCTAGGCGTTGCACCTTCAGTACTTTATTCTTTTTATGGAGTACTTACTTATATATATAATCAAAAATGTATGTTTGAAAAATGATTCCTGTACACAAAACAGCGCTCATGATAATGCTCCTTAAATTTAAATTTTACTTTTATAAATTAACATAATTTTCAACAAAAATATCTTAAAACAATCAAAAACATAAAGGACAGGACAATTAAACAAAACAACCCCAAATATTTAAACATAAATATTAAAAAAAAAGAAAACACAACAACAACAAAAAAAGAACAACTTTTAAAGAGATTGAAAATAAAGTTTTTGTAGCTCACAGTTTAATGTTCTTAATGTTTTTTTTTCCCTTTTGGTTTATTATGTAGGGCCTCACAGAGTGTATGAGCCAGGAATATAGACAGCACCATTGAAGATCACTTATCACACCAAGTGTTAAGTTAATATACAAGCTGAAAGCTTTTGTAAAGTGTAGTTTGGGTTAAGCATCTTTGCATGTACCATAAGGAACTCCGTAGTTAGAAGTTTCTAAAGGAAAACATTGAGTGAATCTCCTCCACATCGTGTACAGAACAGCTGATAGACCCAGAGATGAAAACAAGCTTCTATTCATGTTCATAATGATTGCTTATATCGTACCCGGAGCACAGTTTCACAGAATCCCTTAGGAAAAAGTCACAAGGTCCTATTGCCCATATACATAACTTAAAAAAAATAATTCTTTCAGTAGGTTGAATCCCTAAACCTGCCAGAGAAACAGCCTTAAAAAAATAAGTAATCAAGTGTTTTTTTTTTTGTTTCCGAACACCTTCACAAGTCCTTAACCACAACAACTATAGAATGTTAACTTTTCGAGAACATGTTAAATTACTATGTACTAGTTCCCACATATGAAGCAGTTCAGCCGGTAAAAGTTTGTGAACAACAAGCATGCTCTTGAAGAAGCAGGGCTCTTTGTTCATTTTGCTGTTCTTATGTTTTACAATACCAAAAGTTTTAAATCCTTCATGCATTATAGGGTTGACCTTGATGACTTCCAAACACATGCCTAGAAACACATCATCAATAGGATACAGGTCCAAAGTCTCAGAAGCTTTGAACAATTTTCTGACCAAAGAACCTGCCATAACAAAGCCTCCACCACCTGCATAAGGAGGATAAAGGCTTTTATTGTACAGAGATGTAGGAATATAGTATTTGTTTTCTTTCTTGCGGATGGGGCGAGCTTTTAATAGGACGTCTCCTACAAACAGGTCAGGTTGCTTGTTACCATCCAGAAAGTCCAAGATATTGGTGGGGCTTACAAAAACATCATCATCTCCTTTGAAGATGTAGGGCACTTGATGGCAATAAATGGTCATCCACTTAAGAAAATGTACTTCCTTAAGGGTTAAATTAAAAAAAGAATCCAGAAAATCCCACTGAAGAATATCTCCATATATCTGGTTTTCAAACTCCAAAAGTTTTTGGTAATTGGCTCTTTCTTCTTCTTTCATAGCTGTTCCTAAAAGAAACAGGGTTTTTATTTTCTTTCCATTAAGCACTTTCTCTCTTCCCCAGGTTTTACGAATAACATCTCTGCGGTCATGTTGAGTTATTATTGATTTTACCACAATTAGGAGGTCAACATCTTCGCTGCACTTCTGTGGGTTGTTGATAATCATCGGGAAGTAACGGCAGTGTCGGTAAAGGAGAAACTGTTTGAAATTAGGCTCCAATGTCTTGAACCAGTCAAGATGGGTAAGGTTCCAGTTGACCGTGCAGTTGGTAGATTTAATATCCCATTCATTAGGATATGAATCTTCAGTAGGCGATTCATCCATCTGCCCATCTTTTCCGGTTGCCCAAAAACCATTAGGTGCGGGATAAGTGTCACGTTTTGCAGCATTTAAAAGACCTTCAGAATCCATATCCTTTCGAGTGAAAAGAAGATTGGGGGGTGTCCCCGTTTGGAGGATGGTCAATGTAATCACCACACATAAGAAGATACACAAGCCTTTGTAGATTTTCTTCTTCCTAACATGAGAAGAAAAATCAGTATTAGATTTTCTTGCAATAATTACAAACATTTAATATTGTGTGAATATAGTATAACTGAAATATCAGCTTAGGGTTTAGTTAAGTCTTTGTACTTCAAAGTGTTTGGCAATATAAAGAGTTTCATGCATTTAGTTTTTTCTGGGTAGTTTTCTATAAATTCTGAAAAACCTCAGCCTAAAAACAGACAATTTTGAAGTCGAAATTAAGAAATAATTTGAAAAATTTCAGATCTGCAACGGTGCTGAAAAAAAAATGTTGAAGTTTATTTTGTAATCTTCCTGTGTTTTTATATAGAGTTTCACTGTTGACTTTGTGGCTATTTACTCAAGATTTAGGAGCCTAGTTGGGGGAAGGGATTGCTGGTATGGTGTTAATATTTTGGAGTGAATAGCAGAATTATCAGCTATAGTGCAGGATCTTGTATGGATAGAGATTTGAGAGGTTAATATGATTCAGATCACCTCCAGAACACCTCCCATACACCCTGCCTGGCACGTTTACATTACAGAGAAGCCTCTTCAGTTTCGAGGCAATTAAATGGGGCTTTGCAATGAAAGACTTCTTTTTTACTTGCTAAGCAGTAAAATGCTGGGTAACGGGAAAAGGAACAGGACTTGGGAATCAAAGTGTGCTTTGTGAGGACAGCTTGGCACCTACGTATATGTAAAATAAAAGCAGAGGAATAAAATATATGGTATGCTCATTTCTACGCACACACTACATATTACAGTTATCTGCTAACCTTTCTTTTACCTTGAACATTTCTTCTCATATCACCGAACAAAAAGCGTAAGTGTACTTACCGTGCAACATTTGTGACAAAAATTATAGTCTATCAAAAATAACAACATAAAAAATGTTTTGCACAGAGGCAGCCAAGTAAAGAACATATTATATATGTACTGAATCACACCCAATAGAGCAGAGAACAACATGAAGAACTCCCTGCACACCGAGATGTACTATAAGCTGTTTGCACTTGTAAGCTTTTAACAACCTTGCCACCTGTAAAAGGTAATTATGCATGTGCCTACTCTGTGTCATAAGTTTTAGGTCTAGCCAAAACTCTTATCTAAGTTAAATAGTTGAGAGCAGAGAAAAATGTAGAACCTCTGTCAAGTTGTAATTGCTCTGCGTGAGGTTTACCGCATTTGTCCAGTGCCCATTGTCACTGGTAAAGAAAGTAATTGAATATACATAATTTCTTTTCAGTTTTCACTGAAGAAGGGGGTTAGGAGAAGTCTTCCATTGGAAATATATGTTCTATTGTCAACTGTTAAGGGTGCATTTTAGAGGAACTCCCTGGAGCATGATTTTTCTTTCCTGGCACCTGTAATTGTTTCACTTGGTGGTGGGTTTTTTAAAATGCTTTTCTTCTGGTCAATTTAATATGCCGTAACCAAATATGTACTTTTATGCCTCAAGAGAAAAGATGAGCAGTCAAGGGCGAGACAAATAATGATTAGACAAAAAGTCTCCACTTGCAGAAAACTGATTTTGCTTAACCCAAGATTGGTCAGCGCCAAGTGAATGGTATGGAGGGCATATATGTATCCTGTTTAAATGGATGACAGCTCCAGAGTCACCCCTTGGACCAGGCTATAGATATGAAATTGGTAATATAATCTAAACACAATATAAATACACAATCGGGCTTATTTTTTAGTTTACTTTGTCCAGCTTGTTTTCTGCATATTTTAGAGCCCCTGGAATTATTTGCAGAATTAACTTAAAGCAAACACTTACTGATCTATCCAGCTCAGGCACTCTGTAGCAATTAATCTTTTAATTTATAACACAGGTAACTAGTCAGATTTTAGTGGATTCCTCAACATATCTAGATCCCTCAGCTCTCTTTCCCAGCAATGACATGGAAAACTTTTGACTTGACAGGGCACCTACTTTGTGTTTGGCCGAAGACCAGGTTTAAAGTGCTGGGAAACTGACTGAAGCGCCTGACTTAAAGATGAATTTCTCTATAATGTCTGCAGCTACAAAACCCATGAGGGCTTATGTAACAATGCATTTATTACTTGAGAATATGTATATTATTCAAAGTCCAAAGGTTGGCCATGGGTTACTTTAATTGAATATGGTTGATAAAATATTATTTTAATTTACCTTCCACAAGATACCAACATTTTACGTTAAATAAAATCACAATTGGAAAGACAATAATAAGATATGTAGTATTATTATTAGAAAAACACTAGTGTGAAAATAGAAGTTGCAATATTTTCACTGGCTGTATACTAGTTTCAGTGCAGCAGATATTGTGAATGCTACTGATTGAGCAGCAGTATATCAAAAAAAAACATTTGGAGCCCACAGTTTAGGTAAGTATATCCCAGATATATATTTCATGTAAAGATGGATGAATTAAAAGTATATTCTTCTAGTTTATCTGAAGTTTAACAAAAACACAGCTAAACCAAAAATGTCCTTGTTATAAAGTTTATGTTTTTGTTATTTCCTTTAATTTAGTCATACCTGTTCATCCACAATGCTAAATCCACAGCCACTTCCCTTCCCAGAGTGTGAAATTACTACCCAATTGTATCCCTGTCCTATATGCCCCCGTGCTGGACTAAAGCAGCAGTAATAACACACACTCCTCATAATAGAATGGCTGCCAAGTAAAACATAATATTCAGCTGCTGCTGGAATGCCCACACATCCAAAGAAACTTTAAATAGAGTCCACATGATAATGTGGACTAGCAAAGAAAAGAAGAGCAAACCAAGGCTGATAACACTGTATACTAACCACTGCACCCTTAACCCCCTCCCTTTAGGTGCTCCCAATGTGGACAAACCTGTGATAACCAGCATTTTTAAAACATATTCAGATTCTTACCCAAGGCCTAAAGCACACTAAAGTTTTTGGTGCTGGCACGAACTAGATTAGCTAGCCAGTATTCTCACCGTTTGCTTAGCAAACAAGCATGGTAATAAAGCAACAATGTAAAAGCAAGTAGTCTCTCAACCCTAAGTGATCTCACACCTGATGAGAATTTGGTGATGTGACAAGGCCCTGAGCATCAAACTATCACATCAAGGGAGATGTCAAACCATTGATATCAGCCAAATGAGAATGTTTGATTGTTCCTTTAAAAAAGTTTTTGTTTTTTAACCACCACCACTGCCGGTCACAGAAGTTTTCTGTACGTGCTAGTAAAGGCAGACAAAGTATTCTGTGCTTCTTATTCAATCCAACATGCACTAATCTCACACTGAATAAACTCCTATACATAACATTTTGTAATAAGTTATTTAATAGGATGAAAAGCTGTGTAACATGACTATTTTAATTTGTATATATCTATCATTACATTTGTGAGCAAGAACACCTGGGTAAAAACTACAATGCATCTTTATAAGACGGGCTCCAGGTATCAAATTTCTCTTCACCAAGGAATGTTATTATTGCTTAGTCTTTATTCCCGGAGTTGCAGCAGCTCATTTTCTATATTAACATGATTACTTTGCATTTTTTCCCAGCAGATCACACGCAAACATGAATAAGCAACATACACTAGAACCCATTGTTAGGGTACAGCACTGTGAATAAAGTGTAGTTTACTAATTAGAAGGTGATGAAGATGAAGACATGCACAGAAACATCCTTAAACAGGTGTTCTGGGGCCTTACCCTGAAAGCATCAATGAATCTTGAAAGTTAAAGCAGAACTCTAAATTAGAGTTCCTGTTAGATCAGAGAAAGGTATGATTTAATAGGAAATTACATTTTCCAGGAACAAAAATACCCCAACTGACCACAAAACAGTAAATATATAATTTGGCCTAAACAAAATCTTCATATATTCCTATGCAAAAATCCACATTGATCATGTGTGGCACAAATGTTGTATCTTTACAGAGAGTTTACTAGGAAGTAGAAACTTGCCTGAATAACGGTGGGTATTCTTTGCCTATACATCCCAATATTTCCTTGCATGAATTTACAACAACCTCACCACACACATACTATACTATACTCGGTTAAGATATCTTCATCAGTTCACCAAAAGCTTTATTGAAGTATTGCTTCATCCAGCAGTTCACAAGTTGCTTTTAGCAATGCATTTTTATTTGATGATTTGCACCATAGCCGCATGAAAATCTAGTTACCCGGGGTGCGATCTGCCAATGTTTGCCTGGGAGCTGCCAACCACAACGGGTTGTGAAAGAAGCCACAAGATTAAACAGTGATCTGTATCAGACGTTTGTGAATACAAAAACTACCACCAGAATGTTCAGGTTTCTGTAATTTCTGATTTAGAATCTCAGTAGACTAAGTGAATGCTGGTAACTCATTTCTGAGTGTTACTAGTGTTATTTTAGCTACAGGTAAACCTATACCTTACTGAATAGAAAAGTACTACTTGCTGGGATTTTACTAAATAAACCAAGAGAGAGACACTAGTTGAACTAGTCATAGGTCATGTGGCTGGTTGGTATGCACCTGCTTACCTATTCATGTGTTAAACTTTCCCTGACTGAATGGGACTTCTGGTTTCAATAAAAAAAGGAAATATAAATAAAGCAATTGTCACTTGTTAGGATGCATTCCATTTTTTATATGCATAAAAAGTTTCAACCTTTTTACTATTTTATTGTATTTAGATTATGTCTTATAAATATTGGTATTTCAAGGAAAAAAAAGGGGGGGGGGATACATTTTTCCCAGGACTCTAATGTACAAACTGGTTCCCTTTCATAACATTCCAGGAATTACATAACTACTATAATTCAACAGTAAAGTGCCTAGAACATGGCCTTGTGATGCTAGGGTCCCAGGATCAAATGTCAGCCATGGGCAGTAAAGTCTCGTAAAGACATCCGATGAATGAACAAACACTGTACACACAGCACCGTTCTGTGCTTATGGGGAAAGACGAGTGAGCGGAACTCCGCTCTCTTCCATAAGACTAAACAGCGGTCGTTCTCAATCAGAATCTCAGCGGTTGTTCTCAATCAGACTGCTGTCAGATTTTCACCCAAGATGAGGACAACTGTTTGTTATCCTGATGTACTTACATAGTTTTGGAGACATGACCAATACACTGAACATAATAACACCACCTGCAGGAACTCAGGGTTTGGGCTGATAGCAAGCATATAATTTATGATTACGCATGGACTTTGTGACAGTGAAATGCAATTTCAGTTGCTGCCAAGCCAAAATAAACCAGTTATAGATTTACTGATATGAAACTGATTTTTTTTTTCTCCAGGATCCTCAGGTCACACTTTTTGTCTCAATACATTGTAAGTTTTGGGTTATTTATTTTCCAAAGTCCCAAAGTTGTTAGTCTTCACTCCTCGGTCACTGATCTAGAACAAGCAAGGGCACAGTAAAGTCTAAACTCCTGTTCTGCATGCTTGTTTAAATCTGTTTAGCAGACTCATGTGATAGTCCTGGTACCAGCACCTTCTAAAGCAGGTCCAGTACTGCAGTCATAGATCCATTAAGAATAGTATTTGTAAGGTGGCCTCCGGTCCATAGAGTAGAACCTCTACCCATCACATATGCTGATCAATAGGATGGTGGGTGAGAAGTTGGGTTGATATGTACAATAATACCACACAGATTTGGAGATATCCCCTGAAGATAATAAAAAGGAAGACATCTAGTAATGGAACCACTTTACAAGGTAAAATGACCTCACATAAATGTGCCATCAGAGTTGTACCCTAGGACCGAAAGCATGTTAGGATTACACCCCCTCTTCACTCGGTTCACAAGATGATTGGAGATGTTCTGCTGTCCACATAGGTGAACTGAGCAGGGCTACTAACACTTCTTGATATAGCAAAAGCACTACACACGAAAAGAGAACTAGAAAAAGTTCAAATAAGGGTCTACATAAAGCTTATTATGTCTGAATTTAAAATAAAAAAGAAAACACAGTACTAAGCTGTACATAATACTTGTCAGCGGTTAGTTTCAGTATTATCAGTAGGATTACAGTATAGTGTATTTTACTCAGCACCTATTATGCAATGGAAGTGGTGTGAATCCAGAAGAAAAGAACTCAAATTAGAAGACAAGGGCCACTGGAAAAGCAAGAATACATTGTACATACATTCCAGGCTGTGCTTGGTGCTTGAGATCCATCCAGCAAATGGTGTGCAACCTAAATATAATAATGCAAGAATGCCTTAGATAACCTTGGTTGTAAAACTCTGTCATTGCTCTATACTTACTAATCACCATTGTAACACTGGATACAGGACACACTTGTATGTTTTATTATGTCTTAAATTTTTGTGTAGGGGCATGTCATAATAAACTCCAATCACAGTGATATTACTGAGTATTGCTGTATTAACAGACGTTACTTCTGAGTGATGTCAAATGAATGAGAGGATCACTTCCCAGTTCTTCAATATAAAAATATTTCAGCCTGATATTACAAATTAAGTTTTGGCCAAATCCTGATAGGAGATCTGTGAGTCTCATCCAATTTTTTCCCAAGGCCAATCCCAAAATGCCACAAAAAAAACAAATGAATGGAGGCATTAACGTAGTGGAGAATGGGACTATTAGGGCTCAGTTCTGGAATAGGCCAAACATCCAGCGGGAGAATAAAATATAACAAATGTTATTGAAGAGATGGGAAGTGATCCACACATTGGTAACTGCTGTATGTGGCCATTGGAGTACCATGAAATATTAGACAGTAAATTATTCTTTGCTATGTGTAACTACCTACCTACCAGTCATCAATGTGCAGACTTACCCCCAGCCCAATGTAGATTTCTGTTTTGCCATTTTTAATAATTTCAGTGGAAGGTGTGCCGGCTAACCTTGAGAGGCTTTTTATTTAAATGAAATAGAGATCTCCACTAATTAGAATGAAAAGTGGATAAAGATCAACGACGGGAGAAAGACTGGCTTTATTGGAGAATGATTCAAGTCTGGACATGGTTGATGGTGACATTCACCTCGTAGTCCTAATTGCCTAACTGCCTGGCCATCCCCAGCGCCAAATCCTTCATGTAGCACAAACTGGCACCCTCCTTGTATTAGTAATATAATGATAACCTAGTAGTCCTAATTGCCTGGCTATACCCCTGACACGAACATGAAGATAAGCAAGTCAGAATTTAAGATCTACTTGCTTGTTTTAAACCTGGCTGCACTCAGAAACTACGGGATCAGCATGACAGCCAGATAGGTAACATTCCCAGAAAGGGGGGGTCAACAATGGCAGCTCTATTTACTTTTAGTACAGCAGGATTTTTTCTGCATGACTTCTTCCCAACCTGCAATTCTGAAGGCTGGGAACAGAATTACTCAATGTGTATCCCACGATTATGTTGTACCTCAAGCAGAAAGGTCACATTCAGCTGTACCAAAATATGAAGAATCGATATGCGCATAGTGGAAAGAAAGAATAGCTCACAATAGTACACAAGCTGCATCAACACACATGTATCCTGGTTACAAGATTTATACAATGACAGGAGCCCACCAGAACTGGAAACCTGACCAGTAACCAAACTGGAAGGTAGGTCAGCAGAGTACACGGACATTGTACTGACAGATGCACCTGACATACCATCATAGGAAACCAATACATTGGATAGATATCTGGAAAAATCTCTTTATCTAATTGCACTATTGTCTATATTTTTTATGACCAGTATAATAACTAAGTAAACAATATAGATGTAATTGTACAAATAATAGAATGTGAGCATATTTCATCATTACCATCCTGTAAATACCTCTCATAAAGCCAGTCCTGTATTTTCCAATGTTTTAATGAAGCATTGTGTTAATTTTTCAGTTTCTGGCTTGTTTTTATACCAATAATTTGGGAAAGTCAAATTTGGAAGCAGGCATGGTAGCCTAAATCCTTTTTGTACCACAAACTGGTACCCCTACTTGTATTGTTTTTATGATTCAGTATTTATATAGCGCTGACATATTACACAGCACTTTACCAAGTTCATAGTCATGTCACTAGCTGTGCCTGTATTCACAATCTAATGTCCCTA
>NC_092861.1:59295077-59301889 GCF_032062135.1 Pyxicephalus adspersus
CAATAAACTGCATGTTTTTGGAATCTCATCAATCTAGAAGAGACTGGTTCACTGAGTTAAATGGTATTTGCACAACAACACACACCTTTCATGGCGCTGTTCCTGCTGAATCTTAGGAAACACCAAGACTGAAGTAGTGTGTCACCTGATGGGCATTGTCTTTCCTGGTTTAGGTGAGGTGAGCCCCTCTCATGTGCTGTACTGAAAGATGAATAAAAATTCATTTATTCCTGTACATTGCTTGGCTAGGCTGCAAAAGTCCAACACAGCAATGTTTGACGGCTGCATCCGTGGGTTGCAAGGAGGGGCGACGGTGGGGTAGCAAAGGAAGGCAAAACTGAGATATTTGTATCATGAAGGAATGTCCCCTTTACATGGCTCATTCCAAAACTTCTCTACCTGCAGCTCAAGAGACAACTGTACAGCTTTGAAAAGTTTGTATTTTTCATCATTGTTCATCATTCTTACAGCAGAGATGACATCACAGAGACGGTGAATCTTCAGCTAAAACAATATCAGAAACTTAAAAATAAAGTTTTGATTTAGATACAATCTAACACTAAAGGGCCTTCCATAAAAAAAAGGAAAAACAGCTTTAGTTAAAACTCATCACTCAAATACAAATAACTTAAAAAAAAAAAAGACCAAAAAATACACCAGTACAATAATATATATATCTATTTCTGTTCAGAAGGACTATTTGACAGCACTGCAAACCCTGCATGAAGACTAAACTATGAAGGAGTAAATCCAACCAGTAATTCAGGTGAATTGCCTAGCGGATATTCAGACTAGACTATTTATTATTCCTAATATTTATTGGATCTCCTGCTGAGATTTAACCATTGCTGGCAGTCACCTGAATAGACCTGAGCTACACATCTGATTTTAGTGTGTGAGGATAAAGTGGCCGGGTGCAGCAAACAATCACAAAACAAATGACTCCTTAGGTAGTACACAATGGTCGCATAATACTCCATTCATGTGTGATTGATTGCTATGAGATACAACTTGGGCAAGTAGTTTCAATACAGAGTCACTTGCCACACCTAGCGATTTCAGTTATTTGTGATTTCAGCAGCAAACCTGACCTACACGAAACTAAAATTACCGGTGCAAGATTAGTATATTAAATCTCTTTCACTGCATGCAGTACTACCATACAAAAAACATAAAATCCATTCATTCCATTACAACAAAGTTTTCCAACAGATCTAAACAAGTGTTAAAATTAAAAAAAAAAAACATTTAAACAAATTAAATGATAGTACGCTATTAGATAACATTATATATATATATATATATATATATATATATATACACACACACACATTAATTTTCCTAAATGGGAAGATCGAGGAAACATTTGATAACATTTACTTGGGTTAGCTGCTTTCTTAATAAACATCAGTAGATTAGGAGTTATTAGGGTATAAGGGTTTGTATGACATTCCCATTTCATGTGGGTTCCTATAGCCTATTGTCCTATCACATATAGGGAGAGGGTCCTGGGCTCATAGGACCCCCATGGCTGTACATCTCTCTAACCCTCTGTATACATTTCATCCAACTCCTTACTAGCCAGGGAAAGTCAGAAAGTTATTTCTTAGAACCCAAGGCATTTATGGCATATCAAATAGGCAGAACAATTACATTGGTCAGACATGCTGTGATTAAATTAAATACATTATATTTATAGTGATTGCCAATAATATATTTTCTAAATGAGAAACCGAAATCTGTTCAATTTCAGCTGCCAGATCTCCGTGTATGTGATATACAGGGGAGGAATAAAGCCCCAGTAAATTCCCCACAGATTCCCCCATTGATGCTGTCTGCCAGTCACCAATAAAAGTTACAACCTCAGCATAAGTCCCAGCAAGCACAGTCATCGCAGCATCCTGCACATGGTGTCTGTATGAGGTGGGAGCAATCAGAGAAATCAGGCAATGTATAGAAGAGATGGAACTTACCACTGGAACATCCTGGCGGCTGTGCGGAGATCACAGGGCAGAGTAATGTGTGCGAGGCTGTCGGGGCAGACAGGACAGGAATGGTGGAAGGAGGGGCAGGAGGCCGGCCAGCACTGATGCTGCACTGCTTCCATATGGCAGTAGGAGTGAGGTGGAGTCCAGCACATTGATATCACAAGTCCTGCTAGTTATACAAGACATGTGAGGTGCGGCTTACTGCTACCATAAAAGTTATTCCATTGATCCATATGTTATCAGAGACTGCACCACCCCACATCATGCCTATTAGGAAGATATGCATGGCTGCAGCTTCTCCCACATATGTGTGCTTCCCATACATTGTACAAACCAGCATGGGAGCCAGGTGCGATGGAGCCAGGTGCGAGCCTGACCCTGTGCTTTCACCTGACTTGGTCCAGACCCAACACAGTCAGAATGTAAGGAGCTGGTGAGGTCAGGCTGACTAGACTTTTCACTATAAATAGAAACAAAACCCTTTTTATTCTGTTGTGGGTGCCGCCATCTTCTTCCTTGATTCAATCTTCATTCATCTTTAGTGGATCTTTAATTCCCCTTTACCAGATAGTGAAAAGTGTGCATGATTTTAAAGCATTGAATGTTGGTTGTGGTTTAAAGGGGTTCAGTTAAAGAGTCCTCCAGTGCAGACCTCAGTCACAGACCCCCCTCATCCCCTTACATAGAATAGACCTCACTGACAAAACCCCATCCCCTTCCCAGTGCAGACCTTGGTCACAGCCCCCCTCCATCCCCTTTCTCAGTGCCATAATACTGTGTAATAAACCCCCTCCCCCCACCTTTCCCAGTGCAGAACTCATGCCAAACCCCCACCTTCTTTCCCATGCTGACCTTAGTGCAAGATTCCCCCCTTTCCCGGAGCAGACCTCAGTGAAAGACCCCCACCTTCTTTCCCATGCTGACCTTAGTGCAAGATCTCCCCCCCCCCCCTTTTTCAATGCAGACCTCAGTGCCAGACCCCCACACTCTTCCCAGTGCAGACCCTAGTCACAGACCCCTTTCCAAGTACAGACCCCCACTGACTTCCCAGGGCAGACCTCAGTGACAAACCCTGATAGCAGACTCCAGGTGCAGACTTCAGTCACAGACTCCTCAGTGACCGTCACCGCCATCCCCATGCAGACATCTCGGTCAGAGACCCTCTGGCACATCATGGTACCTCTCTCCTCTTCCCCTGACCTGTGTTCAGTCCTCTGTGATTGGCTAGTGAATGGGAAGTGAAGTATCACATGATCAGAAACAAACCAGTGTCAGGTTCTGGGAAGAGTATTTTTCAGCACCAGGTATCAGGAAATGGGGTGGTGGGATGGGCTGACCCCACACAATGTTTGGGTCCAGTACAGTAATATTGGTTGTCCCTGTGTGGTGACAGCCCTGCTTGTTACCTACATGTCTCATTTCCAATTGCTGGTACTGGGGTGCTGTGGTATAGAACAGTAGTACCCAACATTGTGCACATTGAGGACCACTAAATCCACAGACTCCAGACCGTGCATGCGCAGGGAGCCGTGTGTCAGCAGGCTTGATAAATGACCAGTTGGCAATGGCCAGTGTGCTTTCCTATGGGGGAGAGCATTGCGGGTGCGGCTTGCTCACCCTCCCCTCTCCACTGAACAGAACAGCATTGTCTGTACAGAGATTCCTTGTTCATTTGTCACTGCAATTGATCACAAAATCTCATTTCCAGGCAATAGAAATCTGAAGTCAGTAAAGGGCTTTACCTTTCCAAAAAATTTATTACATTATAAATGAGTATTTTTTATGTGTCAATGAGGATGTTATTGTCAGGTCTTTCACAGGTGAGTACACAAACAACATTATTACCATTCTTTCCTTTCTCCTGCCAGATGGAGAACCATATTAGTAGATATGTGCCCATAGTGTGCAGAGTACTGACATACAAACATAGGAAGCATCTAACACTTGCTGCAAATAATGTGACACACGGCATACTCCCCGACATTATAAACTATTGCTCTGCAGGCATGTAAAAAAATGACACTATGGAATTGGGAAGAGTGTGGTGTTTAAAAGACGTCAAACTACACAATAAGCAGTTTTTGGCCCTAAGGTTGGTTGCTGCAATCCACACAAAAACATTGTGTTACTTATAAGAGTTATTGACCTTATATTCCATATTAAATTATATTCCATATTAAACTATGGAAGGAACTGTG
This sequence comes from Pyxicephalus adspersus, assembly GCF_032062135.1. Taxonomy (NCBI): domain Eukaryota; kingdom Metazoa; phylum Chordata; class Amphibia; order Anura; family Pyxicephalidae; genus Pyxicephalus; species Pyxicephalus adspersus. Next base: position 59,299,264 of record NC_092861.1, read on the forward strand.
AGACCAAAATGCTGACTAGCATGTTAAGAATTACACACCACAAGGTGATTGCTCTGTGATTGTAGGACTTATCAGCAAGCCTGGCCATTACCACATTGGGTCAAGGGAACATAGTTATGCTCAGACTTAAGAAGGTTAATATTTGTACAGGCTGTTCAAGGTCACTTCAAAGGGTTAAATGGACTGATGGTGACCTTAAAAGATATGACTGATGTAATAGTGGAGCTGAGCATGCCAGCTATAGCAGCAGTAACATAGCTATAGGTAGTATCTACCACACCAGGAAGATGTACAGTCTACTGTAAAATAAAGTAATTGTAAGGACTCCATCACTATATCCAGATAATGATATGTATCAACCAAGGAGTAGGGCAAATATCAGCTTTATTTGCTGTAGTAATGTTTTCTTTCCTATTTACAGTGGCCCACTGCTAGAAAACTGAAGATGAGTTTCATCTTTCAACACGAAAATGACCCCAAGCATACATCCAAATCAACAAAAGAATGGCTTCATCAGAAGAAAAGTGAAAAAAAAAAATCAAAACGTGATGGAATGGCCTATCCAGAGCTCAGACCTAAATCCAAAAGAAAATCTCTTTGGTGATCTGAAAAGGGCCCTCCCAGGAAGAGATACCCTCACAATTTGACAGATTTTGTTGATTTAGAATATTTATCTGCATAAATATGGATGTTATATCCCCTATCAATGCATATAGATATTCAATAAAAAAAGGTTCATGCACAAATGATAGCTAGTCACTCAAACAGTTTAATTAGGAAAACAAGGTGAAACATAAATTACACAGCAATATTGTTTGATATACAGATATAGAAACTTCAATCAATATTTTTTACAGTACATGGAAATGAGATTATTAGTAGTAAACCCCATATGGTAATCTATCAATGGTTAGTACAATACAGCAAAACAATGTAACAATATTAACATAGACATATAATAGACAATATAGGAATGCATTCAGGAATGTCTTATAGCTACCTGTAAAGATGTGGATGGGTACCCCAGGAGCCTGATTCCCTAAGAACTGCCTGTTATTATCCCAGCTCCCCTTTTATATAGTTAAGTCCCATTGGGGACTCTTGATTGGTTAGTGGGTATGTTCTGTACGAAGACCATCAGTTGACACACACCTCAATAGATTGGGATTGGTTAATGTAATTTGATGGACCTCCCAACTAAATTTGATATGTGAATCTCTAGCTGGAATCTAAGTTTAGGGGTCCATAAAGGTCGAGCTGGTTAATCCCCCCCAGCCCATCTGTTCAATTATGCATCGATCTTCTGCTGACTAAGGCTTGATGGATTTATTGCCCTTTGAAGGTCCTACTGCTGATCTGTTTGTTATGGAGAATAGGTCTTGTTTCCAGGCATCCGTTTTATCATCTTATTTTTTATTGTTCCTTGGCAAACCAAAACCTGTATTGGTATTTTTTACCTTTGTTACTTCTGTGAAGGCCAGAGGGCCAGTTCAAATAAAACCGGTTCCATGTTTAATCACAACATTCGTGCACTTATACACATACATTATTTATACATTTATATCTATCCACATATATCTATAAAAAGCTAAAAAAAATCTTGAGGTGCAACAGACCCCCACTTGTGGCTATCGAAGCGTTAGCCACACTAGGACAATGATTGTTTATGTCTGGATTCCATTCATCATTCTCTGACCATGTGCTGCAGACCTCAATAGCGCACATACCCTATGGCATGGGCACTCAGATACACAGACTTCTCCTGTTCCTCTGGGAGAGGTCACATTGATAGGCAATTGCAAGGAAGCAAAATAAGTTCATCCAGAAGCAAACTTGGAAGTGAATCCAGAAAAGTGTATCTCAGGTGTCCTCAGTGGAGGCTAGCCTCAGGCAATGGTAGCCTAAGTACAATGGTACTGATTTATATCACTCACTATTCACTAAAGCTACGTACACACGTCAGATTTTTATCGCCCGATAATCGGCATCGGCCAATTGGAAAGGACAACAAAGAGAATACAGCTACCAAAAAATATTTTGAATTGTTTTCCAACCTGACTGCAATTTTACAATTAGAGTCTTCTCCTTAAAACACACCAAAAGATAAAATGAAATAAAATATTAATATTAAAATAATAATAATTGGTATTAATAAACAGTATAATGTATCATATTATACAGCGCTGTACATTGTAACATTGCACTCTCTGTGAGAGGTTCCCAACAGCTTGGTCACTTTCCTGACCCTCTACAATTCATAGTTTCTCTTTACTCTCTTTTAAAAGCTCTGAACTCTTCTAAGAAACTATTTTGTTGAGTTTTCAGTTGGTCATTCTCAGCCTGAAAAGAATTGTTTTGTGCCTTTGTATTTTTGAGAGAGGCCCCTGGCTTATGCTTATGAGGATGGGTCCCCCAACGTGGTGAATACACCTCAGTATCACGTCATACAATATATGTTTTATATGGACGTTGGTTTATCCTCTTTTCAGTACAAAGGGACAAAAGCTACAGGGTACCCTCCATTTTTGTCAAAAAACATACAAATTTTACATACAATGAAAAAAATAATGAAATATTAACTTGAATGTACTGTTTATTTAAATGTGTTTTGTTCATACAAAGGATT
>NC_092861.1:59302107-59343974 GCF_032062135.1 Pyxicephalus adspersus
TAGAAAGATGGCTATGCAGAAAATGCACCTTGATGCTCATATTGCAACCAGATCTACCACCAAAATTTCTACTACTATATTTTATTGAAAACAAACTAATAGAAACTGACCAGAGGTGCACCTACATCTCAGGAACAAAATTTCAGATTGTCTTAAAGTTAGAAAGGGTGTTTTATGAGCACAGTGTTCTTATTAAAACATTTAAAACAGCATTGGAACATATGCCAATAATTTAGGTTAATTTAATTGTATTTTGTATTTATACTTTTAAAACCTGTAAAAAAAACATTTCTTTGAATAAACACTACAGCTTTTATTGATTCCTTTTCCTGTATAATATAGGATTGCAATTAATAAATACCTGGCCGATGCCGGGTAATCAGCCAGTATATATATATATATATATATATATATATATAATTGGATGTATGTATTTATATGTATGTGTGTGTATGTTCCACCATCATTCAAAAACACATCAACACATTTCAACCAAACTTGCTATACATATGACTGAGACTCATATAGTCAAAGCTATATTTGCATGTATGTGTGTATTTCATCACTAGGAAACGCATGGAGACATTTCAACCAAGTTTGCTATGTTCCACCATTACTCGGAAACCTATCGACACATTTCAACCATGGGACCTTATAACGTAATATAAATAGATAGTATAATAGTATAATATAGTATTGCAATAAAATACCTTGGCAACGCCGGGTAATCAGCTAGTATTCTATAAAATTGAATAGTAACGTGCATAAAACATTACTATTCATTTTTATGAATCACATGAAAAATGAAGAACCGATAATATAGCCTAAGGCTGCATATCACTCAATTTTTATTGAATCAAATCTATTCGGAGTTATTGTTGAACAAAACTTGGAAAAATGTATTTCACCTTTTGGCAGTCTATTCAAGCAACAGTTTTAGTTTAAAATATCTGAACAATGTATGTTATAGTTTTTGTAAATACAAAACATACCTTTGATCTCAATAAGAAAAAGATTGTGTTTGACTCCTACTTGACATGCCCATTGCAGCAAATAATTTCTTAGTGCTTGTGGCAGTTACTAGATATAACCTTTACATTTCCATTTTTGTAGTTACCAGGATTTTGATTTAGAAAAATCTAAGGAGATATGAATAAATTCTGCACAACTGATCATGCCTTGGTGTTTGAATCCAGTGTTTCCTTTACAGCTTCCCAGATAGAATAGACTCATGATATTTAATATATGGTGAAGTATATAGCATCTAACACAATACAGTGCTTTCTAACATCACAGTGCTAATCAATAGCACACAAAGCATATGATTCTAAAAAAAAAAAAATACTTAATTGTCCAGCTCTTCTGGTATCTTCTCCATGTTCTTGAGACAATGCTGGGATACACAGCAAATCAGCAAATATATGAATATGCCATCCTTCAGAATCTGGGTGGGCTGAAGGTACTGCTTTATGCTGCTGTACAGTGTTAGTAGTGACCTGGGCACTAGCACAATCCAAAACTGATGTAAAATCACTCAATCGGAATAATGAGACAGAAATGTTCTGTGTAAAAATAATTCCCTCATTGCGGGTTGGCTAGCTGTTGTTCTTCTTGCCATCTGTTGTTGCTTTAATTTGCACCAACTCAGGTAAAATTAAATTGATCAAGAATACCCACTTCATGTCATTCCATGGACAAATATCAAAATTTCAATGGGTACACCAGTTTAAAGGCCACAGGCAGGGTTTAGCACCACAAGGGACAGAGCCTAATCTCACCATGTTCAGACCCAGTGTACATGGTATAAGTAGGAAATTATTCTCACAGATGGGGTCTGGCTATCATAGTCCTTGTGCACAAGAGGGGTGATATCTCTTTGAATGATAAATTACTATAAACTCAGAAAAAGATAAATTCCTGCCTCTACAAATTGTAAAATATTGATAGAATTCTGTTTAACAATAGGACAAGGGACATTCACATTGTCACTAGAGATTCCTTCTAGCTACTGCATACTAATACAAATGCATAAAAGTGAATTTCTGAAGCATTCATAGGAAATAACCATTCTCCAGCTCTCTGGCACAAGCACAAGGTTTCCCCTTCCGCTGTGGATAGATGGATAGTTAAACTAAGCTTCCCTTACAGGAGCAGGGTCTTATCTCTGTAGGAGGAAACAGAGCTCATTCTCCTCTGCCAGCTTTCTATCCACACCTTGTCTGCTCCATACAACAGGTCAGGAAGAGCCCTCTCTAAGCAATGACCTTGCTCTTTCTCTATTGCCGTCATCTCTCGAGCTATGAGCAATGTCTGATCTGTCCTGTACCATTCCCACCTTGTTTACTATTTTCTATGCACCAAACTACAGCCCACACTGAAGTCTAACTTTACAGTTTAATGTTTGGATTTCTTTTTCCTATGAAAGCAGCAAAAAAACACAAAATACAAAAACATGTCGTATTCCACAGAAAAAAAAGATGTGTTGTGTTATAAAACTTAAAAATACTAAAGTGGAACTAAAGTCAAGTTTTAAAAAAGGCTCACAGGCAGGCTTTACTAAGACAAACGACTGCACGTCTCTTCTGTTGTAGCTCATGAACGGACTTAAATTCTGCTTCAAATGTGCCTAACCAATACTCTGAAAAGTATCTCTCATTGCAATTTCTCCTTCAACCTTGTGCCTACAGTCTGTATATATGCATGCATCCATGTTTTTTTTTTGGCTTTGTCCCCACCTGGAGAAATGTTTTGATACTCGCAATTCTTTTATAAAGACCATTTGTAAAAAGATGTCTTAGGATAGCATGGTAGATGTGTGTACCAGGGTCCCAGTGGTTTCAGCCTGTTCTACGCTGAGAGCAGTATTGGCCACTTTCAATTTTAGAATGGAATAAAGAATTACAAATAAACATTTCCATGGCCAACCACTGTTGCCAGTCACCAACTGTGCTTGATGGAGATCACATCTGGAAACCCCCGTCTGCTTCAATAATTCTGCTTGGAATAGGCCCTGCTGATACAGGACAACCTGTCTTTGGTTTTAGGTAAATTGTAATGTACAGAATGTCAGCTCAACACATGAAATATGAAGATGAATAAGCTATTCCCTGGCTGAATTCAAATCTGTGTGGTTCACTAGTGATGAAAATCTTCCAACCAGAGAATTAGATTTTCTGCTGTTAAAGAGTTTGCATGCTGCTGTCCTTAAAATGTCCAAGTGCCTATAGATTTGAACAGTGGCAGTACGAGGGTGCAGCAATGAAATGTCTGCGTTTATTGAGGATGGGCAGATAACAGTGTACACATGCTACTTTGTCTGTTCCTAATTCTTACAGTAAAGGATGGGGTTAGACGATTTGGCAATGATGAAAATTCAATATGTAAAGAATGCCTTGAGATGCCAGATTTTCCTAATAACTTTACCAACAAAGTCAAAAATGTCCGCACCCGTTGCTCTTTGTATAATGAATAACGAAAGGTCATGGCAGATTGTTGCTGTCTCTGTCAGAACATAAAAACGTCATGTAACCTAATATTTTAGAATGACTGCCAAATACAAGCTTACCTTAGGTTAGCAACCTGGGAAACTCCACACCCCATAAATATTAAAAACACTTAAGAGTGTTAAATGTCTTTAATAATAAAGGTTATGTATGACAAACTAGTTTAGCAAGAGTTTTTGTAAAGTTTAGGATGATCAGCAAAATCTGTGAGAACGCATATTACATGGCTTAGGTTTATAAAGTGTCATTCGGCAATTGGAAATCTTTGAAAAGTTAAGCAAAAGCTACAAAGCAAAGAATGATTATGGTCACATAAACTCTAAGACAAATGTCAGCTGCAATATATTTTTTCTACTTCCCCGTGTTCATGCCTTGCCATGCTACTAATTCAACTATAATGTTCATCTATCTATGTACAATCAATAAATCCACTGATCTATATCACTTCATACATCAGACACGGGACCTCACTATATCAAAATAACTACTTGTTAAGGATAAGTAATATAGTACTTGTGTATGTTCTTTTACAAGGAATCTAACTTCCTTACCTCTGTGTAGATGAACATTCTGCTGACAAATCAACATACTTTTATACTAGCACATGAGTGTGCAGGGCCCAGGGCAAAGAAAAAGGATCAGAATATTAAGTGTGTGTACAGATCTTCAGTAAGGTGGTACAAGAATACACTGATTTCTCAGGGGGATACTTATACACACAGGGATTAATAACATACAATAGTAGTTGTCAAGTTTGATTCCTAGTAAGAGGAAGTTCCCTTTAACTTACCATCAAACAGATGGTCATTTCATGTTGGTAAAATCCAGCCCAGTAGGTGGTGGAAATGCACCCAGAGTAAACCTCCATCTGCTGATCTCCTTATATACGTGTTCCTATACACTATTAATTACATACAGATATGGAGTATTGTTTATTTGTTTGGTTATCTGAATGTCTACTGGTAAGGATTCTTTTTGTTGGGGTGTTTTGCTGAGATGAAGCACATTAATGTGCACCAAAGTTAAAAAGTAGTTTAGTGTACTATATATTAGCAAGTTGAATTTTATCATCAATCTGTAAATAACTTCAGGAATAAAATATATATAACTGCGATTCATGACTTGCTGGTGTAAGAAGAGAATTCAGAAGAACCAATTATACCTTACAAAAGGCTCTAGTTAGATTAGATTTACAATCTTTATTTTATGAGTTTAATCTTGTTATATACCACATAGAATAAATTCTGGAAAACACGGTGAAAGATTAAGTCACCCAAAATGTATCAGTATGAATTGCTACGTGTCCATTTAGGGAATAAAAAAAACATTTAAAATACTAATATATTGTATGAGGGAAAATATGATATTTTATTATTTCTCCAGTTTATCTTTTGCTAGTTTATGACACCAAAGAAGTACTAAAGGTTATACGAAAAATTTTACTGAGGATATATTACAAAATTAGCTTGGCAAAACCAATTACCCACAAAATTATGGGCCTGTTTTATAAAAGCTCTCTATACCTGGAGAAGGTAGATTGTCATGGGGGAACCTGGGTGGTCCAGCAATCATGCAATGCATTTCTTTAAACCTTTTGCTATTATTTGGCAAATGTTTTAAATCCTGGACCAGATCCATTACCCTGGTTTACCCATGATAGCCTATCTTCTTCAGTTATGGGGAGCGTTAATAAATTACATCCTATGTGTATGGTTATCATCAGTTTACCTAACAGATTTGGATATATAGATTATCAGACATGGTTTCTCCAAGACAATGCAACCCCCAGAGCCGTCTGTTATTCCTAATAAAACTTAAAATGTGTGTGTGTGTGTGTGTGTGTGTGTATATATATATATATAAAAATATACAGAAACTTACCGGTCCCCGGATTTGGTGAGTTTTTAGGTTTTCCCCTTCCATTTTAAAAAGCGGACCCGGTCAGTTACACACTTTCTACACGAACATTTAGGTTTGGACAATTTAACAATGCTTTACAAAGATTACTGAACAACTGCCAACAAAATCATTTGTATGTCAAAGTGTGCATCCATTTCATATTCAATGAGAAGTCAGATGCTTTTACAGATGCTTTCACTAATATATGCTCTTGGCTGTCTTAAGCAACTTTTCAACCACCCAAGAATCTCAATACATTAAACACATTGAACCACATTTATTAAAGCTCTCCAAGACTAGAAAGGATAGACTACTATAGGAAAACCTGGGTAATTTGGCAAACCTGGAAAGGATCTGCTCCAGGATTTAAAACTAATAGCAAACAATTTTTATGATTTCTAAGAAATTAATTCCAGGTTTACCTGATCACCCAGGTTCTCCTATGCCAGTCTATCTTCTCCAGTCTTGGAAAGCTTTAATAAATCAGGTTTATTATATACCATTGTAGGCAACACTAGTTATCTTAAAAACTGGTAAAAACAAGGACCATCTATCCATATATAGTTGGAGTTTCAGACTATAAAAACGTTTATGCAATTGTACAGTAAATAAACACACAGCTTGGGATAAATAAAAAGAAACTCAATCATCATTAAAGGTTATTCAAAATTCTAATATTCTCCTTTTTTTATTCAAATTGGAATACAACAAAATACATTTTCATACAAAATTTATACAATGCTGGATTGGAATCATTACAACTCAAACAACAGTTCATATACACAAATAAATAAATTACTAAATCAACAGAAAATCCGGAGCAAAGAGTAAAGAGCCAGAGCGTGGGCCAAAGAAACAGAAATGCAGCACTTGTTATAATATTGGCTCTAGACATACCAAAACTTGCTATACTTATTATGAAAGGTGTCAGACTTTTGTGTCCAGCATATCAGTAGGTCTCAGAGTAAGTCACTGTACATCCCGCCTGGCCTAAACAAATGGGTATTTTTATTTTTTATTTTTTTTTTTAAGTATACAATTATTATGTGCAGATGTGTTTGGCCAGTCGGGCATAAACATGAAAAGACATAGTCCTGCTACTTTTCCTAAGAAATCCATGTTGCTGAGGCCCAGGTACTCTCACTTTCTGTAGGACTGGCTACCTGAAAGGGATAACAAGTATTTGGGTTAAATGTTCACACACCTAGATAACATACGTATGTAATCTGTATTTCTTTCTAATGCTTAGTTATTAAAAGTGTATTTGTGCCCAGACAATGGACTCCCTGCAGTAATGATTGGTAGCCACACACCATGTAAGATATATACCTCCACGAAAGGAGCACTTCATGCACAATAAAAATGTGATTTGTTCACGCCAACATATGTTCAATCTTGTGAAAGAATACTTTAATGTTTGGTTAGTTTGTAAAGGAAACTGATATTACAGCGTTAAAACCCAAATCCAGCTACAATTTTCTTTTTGAATAAAGTATGGAAGGATTTGTGTTATTTTCATTTCTCATGTTCAAGTACCTAATTTTTCATGTTGGGTATAGATCAAGCCTTCAAGCAGAAATCATCACTTTTTTTTAATTAAGTGGGAATGGGTTAGTTGGGGGTCTTTTTTGTTACATCACATTACAGTGTAGTTAGAAACAATTTAACAACATGTCTTATATGTCTAATGTTGCGTGTATGTTAAGCTATTAATGCTCCTGTCCAAGTGATTAGGTTCCATCGAATGATGGAAAGAAAAATTGTTGAAATTGCATATTAACAGCAGATATTAAAAAAAAAAAAATCTAACTAGAGCTGGAAAAGGTTCTGACCTTTCTAGGCCTTTTCGATTACTGTATGACCCCATCCCAAAAATTTTATCTTGTCCAAAACATTCAAAGACAGCAATTTTAATTTAAAACAACACGGGTTTTGATTGGAGCTAGACTACAGGTCATACAGGTCATTGATGTATTTGACATCTTTGACAAGTTGCACAAAATGTACAGATTGTAACAGCATGTAGAAGATTTATTAGGGTTGTAATGTGCTTAATTTGTTTGAGAACAAAGATAGTAAGGAGCTGAATTTGCAGTCATACACAGAGGGAGGTGTAGGTTGTCAAAAAATCAATCTTAAGAAACAATGTGAAACTGTTGCAATGTAGCACATTAAAAAATCAATCAAAAGAAAAAAAGGATCAAAATGTAATTGTTTCCTGCAACGTCATTTCTGCATGTGACATCTCTTTCCTTTTGATAACACAGATTTTTCTTTGTGCCTATGTACATTGCTTAAACATGTGCACATTATATCCTGTTCAGCATGGACATTAATATTAATAACATATTCAGAACTTTCCTTATGTAATATCCTACTTATGATGTGCCAATTATTATAGTCATTTGGAAACACATGAATCATCATGATAACCGTGCAGAGCAGGAAGCACATGCTCCATTGCTCTGCAGAGCATGAGGGAAAGTAAGCCAATGACAGCCACAACCAATGGAAAATTAAAATGTAACCTGTCTGCTCACTCTACTGTCACAACAATGAAGTAGTCCAATATCAGCTCATATCTTACTCTGTCTGCTGCGGGTGGAGGATCCAGCAGAGCTGGGCCGGCTAGTTTGTTGTGGTCCAGACTGAGAAAACTGAGGAGCAATAGTAGGAGTCTTGGCTTTACGAGGGCTGACAGTCGGTACTTCAGGACTGAGTGGCTTCCAAGATCTGATTCATGGAAAAAGACACAAAGGCAAAATGGTGTTCATGCAGAAGAATTCAGACACTAAAGCTGCGTACACACTTGCAATTTTTGTCGTTGGAAAGGATCTTTCACGATCCTTTCCAACGATAAGGGGCTGCAAGATGCATGAACGATGCTGTACATACAGCACCGTTCATGCTCTATGGAGAGGGGAGGGGGGAGAGCGACGGAGCGGCACCCTGCTGCGCGCTCTCCCCTTCCCTTTCATTACAATCGGCTGTCGTCCATCGTCCGTGGATCCGGCAGGTCGGTCGTCCGGACGATGGACGACACCGACTGTACACATGGAAGATTTTCGCCCGATAATTGGCCGATGCCGATTATCGGGCGATAAAAATCTGCCGTGTGTACGTAGCTTAAGGCTCTAAATAAACAACTGATCTAACTGATTCCGGATGCCGCTTGCTTTTAAAAACAATCCCTCCTGAATAATCTAATGTAATACATGTGAAAGGCCTCCAACTTTTTACATTTTGTCAGATACATAATTTTCTTTACTTAAATTACACCAGTTTATTATATGCCAGTTAACATTATACAGCTGCGGTTGGAGATTCTGTTCTGTGTGTGTTATGCATAGGGGCAATTCCGTTTACAGATTTGTCCTTTTATTCAGAGCTGTGCTGGTCAAACATTTTGCAAGTTACTATTTAAGCTAATCTACATATTTGACCTATGTTGGAAAACAAAGCTTAATTAGTGTACAGAAGATTTCATTATTTATTTCCATAGGGCGTCCGTGAGATCAAAATTTCAATTTTATTTAGTTTATAAATGTTAGAAAAATGATTACATTTATTTTATATTTATATAAATATAAAGTAATTATAGTTTATAATATTTATAATATATAATATTTATAGTTTAAAAAGCTGTATTTTTGGAAAGGCTGGTTTAACAATATTGGGCTAAATGAGTGGTGTGCAGGATCCCACAGCAACCCCGCTGGGTTGCCAAACAGTAAGAATTACCTGTTATTGTGTCTACTACTTTTCTCCATACCCAAATCCAAGATCTGCGGTGAAGAAGGAGAAACAGGTCCTCTTTGATCAGACCCACTTGCTGGGGAAAAGATCTGAGATGACTCCGTATCTACAGCTGTGAGGAGGGTAAGAGGAAATAAAGTTTGTCAATATTAAGAAATTCTTCTCACTCTGTCAGCTAATAGGGAAGAGAAGGCCTCAACTCCGTACTCTAAAGAACAGGGATCCAAAATATTTAAATGTTTTAATATGTTAGAGCTGTAAAGGCATTTTTCCAGTACATTGTTACCAACCTAACGGAGACAAGGTTAGTATACAGGAGGGCTATTGCCAAAAGGATAACTAATGAAATGACTGTGTAAACCTAATTTCTAGGCTCAAACTTGTTTCTGCTTTCAATAAAGATGCACAATTAGGATACTCACAACTGCAAATAAGTAACGCAATAAAAACAATTACAGCCCATCAATTCAGAATTTATCTAAAATGACAAACATATTGTTTTACCTCTGGCATACATGTATAATGTGTAAATCTGCAACCCTAGTTCTGCAAAGGCAAGAGAGCTAGTATACTGAGACAACTGTGCCGCCTGGGCTAAAGGAACTCATTGAGTAGTCAGGTTTATTTTGTGACAGGGTCTAAGAATATATGCCCATAGTCTGGGCTCAAATGCATTTTAAAATCCATCAGGAAGAAAAATAAACCAACATGAATTAAAATCATGATGAACAATAACTCCAAATCTGGTTATCAACATCTAAGGAAAAATGTTTTGGATATAGCTTTTTTTCCAAAATATTATGATGCAGCAAAAAACCTATAATATCAGTTTGTCATAAAAAAAGCATTTTGTTGCTGCAGTGACTGTCTGCCAAAAAAAGCAATATTAGTTTAGAAATAAGAATAGAATTAGATATTCCACATTTAAGAACTCAGTGCCCTTTGTTATTAATAATAGAATTTCCAATTCCAATGAAAATTAATAATACAAAATAAACCCAAACAGATTCCTATTGTTTGTGTTTATTACTATAGGAGTAATTTTCTCATGTTCTCACATGATCCTTATTGTACTAGAGCTTAAAGCGTACCTAAACTCAGAAATTTCACTTTACGTAAAAGGGTAGACAAAAAAAAAAAGGCTGCAGCACTGCCCCCTAATTCCCTCGATAATGAAAGGGATGCGCAAAGCCTCCTGGGATACCTATGTCACACATTCAGGGAGGCTCTAGGGGGCTCCTTCTGCGCATGAAGGAACCTTTATGTAAAAAAGGAAGAAAAATTGCCGACCTCACGCATGTGCAATGAGATTAGCAAGTTTTTTCCAACCTATGTCACCCGATCTCGCACCTGGGTCCGGTGACGTAGGAAGAAGAATGCGGAAGAAGAGGCAAAGATGGGGGCACCCTGGTTCGGAGACGGATGCCGGGACGATGCAGGACCCGATGAAGAAACCTCCGGACTGATCGACTGCATTGCGGGATTGAAGGCAAGTGTTTTTTTTTTGTTTTGGCCATTTTTCAGTTTACTTCCTCTTTATTACTGTATAGTGAACTTATGAATTGAAGTGATCAGAAAATCTACAAAGTACAGTTTTGTTTCTTAGTCCTAAAGAGGGACTGTGGTCTTGGGATAAATGGGTGAAATGTAGGGTGTGAATAAGGTAATGACTATGAACTATTTTGTAAATGTATATGTTAATGTAAAATAGATTTAGAATACAATGGGTATACATATTTAAAAAAAACTTTTACTATTTACTTAGTAAACATTATTACTAATAACTTCCATAATATGTTACATTTTGATAAATAGTGTCCCATTAGTCATAAAAGGTTTAAAAATATGCTATTCGGACAGATCTATTCACTACTAAAAATCATCTCACTTCTGCATTATCATTTTTTTCTCAGCCCTATTCTTGCACACTAAAACATTTCCTTGTATATTGTGTTGACTGATGCTGGTAGTTTGCAACAATAAAAACAGTAAAGTAGGGTATCTATGCACAGCTAGTTTCCTGTGAGAGATTCAGGAAAATGGTCTGATTTCCTGGATGGTCTACAGAAGATTTTGGACACAGTAATGTTCTTTGAACATCTGCACATGTGCTCCACTGGCTCAAGGGTCACACAGCGGACACTGCCAGGGATGTCTATAACAAACCACTCACAAACAAAAACAGTGACATGGCCTCCAAACAGCTGTTTTATACCAGAACAGCTATCTCCTTGGTGGAAACAAGGGGGTGAAAGGAATCAAGCGAAAGAGGATGAGATACCTGCCATAGGGAAAATAAAGTAGATGGTATGTAATAAAATAATACAATAAGTAATATGTCACTCATCAGTATATTATCCTTAGATTGTTATATTACATATGTGGTGACTGTAAAAGCAATTATAATATGAAAAAAAAAAAAAACAATATTATGTTTAGTACATAATAGTTTGCACATTAACAAAATCAGTTAGGATTACAATATCTTATTTCAAATAGTTTGCAAATATTCATTGTTGTAAATTATAAACAATAAACAATTGAGTATTAGAATTAGACATTACATAACATCTACTTTATTTTCCCTTTGGCAGGTATTTCATCCTCTTTCTCTTGATTCCTGTCCCCCTCCACACTCAAAATACGGGAACCCCGACTTTTGGGGACGGGAGCATCAGGTTAATCACCTATTGCCGGTGGGTTGAGTCTCATCCTGAGCAATACCCACCCAGTAAATCCCCATACTCGTGCTGCACCCATTCACGCTTCCAGCATAGCAGGTAGGCAGTGTGCCGACCAGCATACCACACCCCTTGCCCCTTGGTCTAGGCCATCAGAGAGGCGGATCTGAGCGATCCCTCTGCCGCGGTTTGAAGGGACTTCCGGATTCCCGCCATCCATACCTTATATAGAGGATGCTTCCGGGACTCCCCTAGCCATTCATACATAACACAGCGTGGTCCCAGAATGTAACCCTTTAGATTACCACACTAGTAATTCAATATAGTATAATTTACATAGAATTACATAATACTACCCCGACCTGGGATGAGATAAGGCCTTAAAAACTACAAACAATCCATTATTATTATGAAGATTTACTGGGACTCAATTATTGGGTTGACACTGACCATTACTAGTTATTTTATCGATATACACTTGTATACACTGGTGATAGTAAACAAGCACATTATATATTTTCACTTTACCAGTTTCTTTTTTTGCTATGGTGACAAAGTGAAGGTGTCATGGCATTCCAGGATAGGTTTGTTTTGTCTCAGTGCTTGGACCAAAACACAAAGATGTCAATGTTCCAGCGACTAAAATATGTCAATGTTCCAGTAGAAATATAAGTAGACTTGCACTTTGTTGTCCAGCAGGGCTGAGCAAATACCAAACATCTTCCAGCCAAAGTGAAGAATAAGCTTACTGTGTTATCAACATTACTTACTCATTGATGTCACACTGTATTCAGAGGTAGCAGGGCGGCTGCCACAGCGAGTAGGGGGTCTTGATGTGGAATTTAAAGATGCCTTCTGAATTCTAAAGTTGTTTGATGAAATCAATGGTGAAATTTCATTCTCTGGCCTGTGAAAAAAAATAGGAAAAATTAAGAAATACAAGTATCAAATAGCTTTAACAGGAAGATGAACAACCCAAACATAAGATTATATATGAAAGTAATATGAAGTGTTGCACAATATAGTACCAATTTTGTGAATCACAAGGTGCGGAAAATAAATGACAAACAAAGCACCCAGACCATCCCTTTTATTTATATATAAATTACAGCACAACCTTTAAAATGTAGTACTGCTATAAACACAAAAAAAACTTTTTAAGGACTAAACATCAATTTTCACTGAAGACCATAAACTGTAATATAAAATGCCCAAGGCATAAAAGAAAAAAAATGTGTATATCATATCTTGTAAATCAGTATAGTTTCTCCTCCTTGACCACTATGAATAAACAATTATTACAATTATTATTATGTGCAATGTCCCACTATACCCACTCAAAAGTTGGGAAGCACAGCAAGTCATGCATTCAAACTGAACCCCATCCATGGTGGAGATTCATGTAAGCATATATATAACCACCCCTGGCAAATATTATGAAATCCCTACTCCACTACAAAACTATTTTACTTAAGAGCTGAAAATTCTGCCATTGTAAAACATACCTTAAAAAATGAAATGACGTAAAAAAGGGCACGTTTTGTTCAAACCAAGTAGAGAAAAAATTCTGGAATCACTCAACAATGAGGAAACAAAAAATACCAACATGGATTCATCATTTGTTAGAATTAGCATAACTATGCAATTAGAAAAAAAAAAAAACAGGATGTAAGAGGAAAGAACACTGCTCAAACATGATCTAAGTGGAGTAGAAGCAAAATTCATACTAGGTAGGAGGATGGCAGAGGCTGGAGTTAACATATCAATCTCATAATTATTTAGGTCAGTTCTTTTTATCTATTTCTCATCCAATATTCCCCCTCAGTTCCTGTCCTGCACATACAACTATCTAAGAGATCTTAAGATCCCTGTTAGACAGCAGAGGAACAAGGGTGACCTCCGATATATTTCCCCTCTATTCCTACAATAGTGGTAGCTTAAATTTGATAATTTACTAACTTTCTGTCCTAGTGACAAAGTGAAAGTCCCTAGCAGCGACATAAGCAAAATAAAAAAGTACACAGGTTTTAATACTTCCACACTCCTCCACATTAAAACTGCCTTTAGATACATTTTAAAGAAACACTAATTTCTCATTACTCCAATGCCCCCCACTGATTCTCCCTCCATAGCAGCCAAGTCAATGCTTCCTAATGATACTGGAAAAGTGGGAGAAAAAAAGGACGTCCTTCTAAATGACAGTTCTGGGGTCCAGCAGCCAAATGCTGGGCATGAACATGGTCACATCACAAAGGGGTTGATGCCAATGCTTCACCTGCAGCATCAAACCCTAGTCAACACTGGGAAATTTAATGCAGGGAAAAATAGGTTAAAAATAATAAAATTGGGTCGGTCACTTTGAGCTTAATAGGCAGAGCGACAATCTATCTCTAATAAAACTAGCAAGCACAGCAGTGACAAATACAGGTAGGAAGGATAATGGATTTGGAAGAGGTACATACATTGTGTACATAGCACGATGACTGCTGGGGGTGACTGGTCTTTGTAATGGTTCATCAACACTCTGTAGAACACCAGAAAACATCCTCTTTTTTACTTTGAGAGTATGGGTCATGATCTGAAATGTAAGATAAAATGAATGTGTTATACAATACAAGACATTTCTATTTAGGCAAATATATTTTCCGTTCTAACACTATCGAAAAAGAAAGTGTTTGGCTGTCGGGGCTTTTTGCATTACTTTTTATTCCGGTTTTAGCTACTGAACTTTAGTAACAAAGTTAAAGTGGGATTTAAAAACATTTGTGTAAAGCCTCTTCCCTTCTTTGACAAGACAGACTTACTCCCAGATATTCTGTGGTGAGAAGTTCTTCTCCACACAATTCCCCAGCTTGAGGTTGTATAGCTTCATCTTTGTGCACATCGGCTTCCAAGGCATCTGGCTCCTCCTGAACAGAAAACAAAAGTGCTTACAGTATATGCTACAATCATAAACCACAGGTGATTAATGTGTCAAATAAATATAGTACAGTATACAGTGTTAAACTAGTCTTTAGACAATCACTATTTAGTCACTAATAACAGAAGAATTACAATTTGCCTTTAACATGGTAGGTGGTTTGATTCATACCTTGTAGTCACTCAAGAATAATACATTTACACTGGTAAAGTTCCTGGTCTAATAGCATTGGGCCTGATTTAATAAAGCTCTCCTGAAGGCTGGAGAGGGCACACTTATCAGTGAACCTGGGTGATCCATCACACCTGGGATTAATTTCTTAAGTCATTTGCTATTTGTTAGCAAATGTTTTCAATCCTGGATCAAGTCCATTCCAGGTTTGCTGGATCACCCAGCTTCACTGATGAAAGTGTATATTTTCCAGCCTTGGAGAGCTTTAATAAATCAGGCCTATTGTGTCTACAAGAGTCTATGACAAAGTGCTTTGGAATCAATTCATTATTAAAAAAAGAGAAAAAGTAGAAAAACAATCCCCTTTTGGAGACTGACTGTGGACATCCTGCCCGTTTAGTCACACTTACCCCTGGAACCACCAATGGCTTGGAAAAACCTAGGATATTATCTTCAGTTCATCAATCACCACCCCACTTCTAAAAACACTTCATCAATGACTGGAAGCATTGGTTGAAATTTACTGCAATCATATCCTAAAAGCAAAATCACCTACATTTATTGGATCCTAACCCATATTATATTGATTTTGAACTACCTAATAGCCACAGTGTGCCTGAGACATTGGGATACTGAATATTCTGACATTGTAAGAAATCTCACCTCCTGATACATTTTGATAATACATGAATATATCCTCAATCTCTACAATAATCAGAATATTGATCCTATTCCAGTTTACTCATCTTGGAATCCTCTTTTTGCACTTTCTTCCAATATATATCTCCAGCCAGACCTCTGAAAATGACTTCACTATTAATCCGCCAGGAATGTACTGACTGTCCCTTACATAATTTTGTACATTCTGATTTCATATGCAACATTGATCTCAACTGTCCCCTGAGGAAGCCAAAAGGCGAAACACGTCGGGCACCTTGAGATATCTTTTTTACCACCATATTAGTAAAAAAAGACAACCTCAAACAATAATTAGCATATGTTGGCATAATATGGATTTTATTGTCATTTGAATTTGCATTATACATTACATTATAGCACTTTTTGATGTAAAATAATTGGTATGTGTTATTATTAACTGTTATTAACTGTTCACAACAATAAACAGAAACATTGCATTGCCTATAAAAGCCTGTCCGTCTCTATCCTTCCCTGAATATATCTTTACTTATCAGGCTAGGCAATATATTATGTTTTATTTATATTAGAAATCCTTCCCATCATTTAATTTATTTGCTTTGCTGGCAAAAAGCCATTAGGGCCCTGTCACACTTATCCATCCTGATGAACTGCATTAACAAAAGTGTGTTATCACATAAAACAGCAGCAGACAGGAGGAAATACGCCTTTCAGCTTAGCTTAGGTCCTTAGCCATCCGCAGTTTTGCTTGATGTGTTTTCCATTGAAATCTATATATATTGTATACTGTATCAAAACGCATCTCTGCACAGGTGTGTCAACGCATTGCAATGCACATAAATGCATTATAACACGTAGTCAAAACTTAACTTCATAAGTTGAGGTCCTATTGATTTCTACTGGGGCAAGACAATGTTTTTCTTGAGTCTTTACCTCTTTAAAATGAGAACTAAACTCACCTCTATCCGCTTATTCACTCAGTACTTTTGTGGGATCTGGATCTTCGGCCATCTTGATTGACTATGCCAGAATGACATACCTCCGCATGAAAGTTCATACATTCCTGGCACTGGCCTACACTTAGCTGCACATTCCTGATTCCTTGAGGCAACAATACTACTCTATGGACTAAAACTACAGCATTATTTGTTTTCTATAATATTAATAGCCAGTTTTATTCTCTGCACTTAGAAACACATTTAGCATTTTTTAGAACAACATATAAAGCTGGCAAACCTAGAATTTTTCTAGGTATTTTCTACATTTTAACAACTCTTAACTACTGCTTATAGAAAGGATGCTATAGTAAAACTGCTTTTTCTCCAATCGCAAAGAGAACACCACTTGCCATAAGGTAAACATGACTATCCCTGCTCAAAGTAGAATAAATGCAGCTCAGGTATTCCTTTCTTATGGCGGAGGTCTTTCACACCTTATTTAGTTGTAACTCTTTTCTTTGTTTCTTTCTCTCTCATCCTATTCCACAGCAAGCCTAAATTATGGGCAGAGTAGTTTCCAAGAAAGCTTCTGGTGCAATAAACCACTGGGTAATATAATGTATGTGAACTGTTTGATGATTTTCTTATTGTGGTTCTCAAGTAACTTTTACACTCTGTTGGCAGATCATGAGACCGTCCAAACTGTTAGCCCCTTAAAATAGCTAATATCTAATGCTTAGGCCATTCCTGTGCTAATTCCTACCTATCACACACACACACAAAGGCCTCCCCACCCATGGCATGTCAATAAAAAGCCATATTTCTAGTAATATTATATACCGTATTTTTCGCCGTATAAGACGCTCCGGAATATAGGACAATTTTAAAGGAGGAAACTAGAAAAAAAAAAGATTCTGAAAGATTATTCCCCTTCTGATCACTCATGTGCCATTCATACCGGTATTCCCCTTCTGATCACTCTGTGCCATTCAAATTCCCCTTCTGATCACTCTGCCATTCAAATTCCCCTTCTGATCACTCTGTGCTGTTTTTACCTTTTTTCCCACTGTACGGCAGTTAGGGCAGGGATCAGCAGGGGGTGCTGTGCCGGCTTCTTTCGCTCTGCACTGCAGCCAGGAGGAGACACACGCTGCAGCCAGAGAGGAGAGGAGACACACGCAGGATCGGGTATCGGGTGAGTATCTTATTTTAATTATTTTATAACACATTTGTCGTATAAGACGCACCAACTCCGCCCCCCCCCCAGTTCTGGGGAAGAAAAAGCGTCTTATACGGCAAAAAATACGGTAAGTAGCATTTATTAGCACATTTATGTGTTTTGAACAAATACAAAATTGAGCTGAATGGGTGTTTTTACCTTTAACTGGCATTTTACTTAGCTATATAACGGCCATTATATTTCTATTCTGCAAATTAGAATCATACTCTTTGTACCTGCACAGGCTAATGTCCTGCCTGAGAAACCTGATCTGAAAAGTATTATTAAAGTTTGTGCCGCTCCAGCTGAGCAATTATACAGTTACCTAATAGCCTTGGCACATCTTGCTAAGCACTACTAAAGGAGAACTTTAATGGCTTTTGGGTCTGTATTTTTTTTTAATTTTTGGATCCTCACATGTTTTAAACAAATGGTCAGGTATATATTGTATTTTGGAAATGTGAAATACTGCACAACGCATATTGGCCCTGATTTTTTAAAGTTCTCCAAGGCTGGAGAGAATACACTTTCATCAGTGAAGCTGGGTTTTCCAGCAAACCTGGAATGGATTTCCTAAAAGTCAAGCTATTTGTTAGCAGATGTTTTCAATCCCGTACCAGATCCATTCCAGGTTTGCTGTATCACCCACCTTCACTGGTGAAAGTGTATTTTCTCCAGCCTTGGAGATCTTTAATAAATCAGGGCCATTATGTAGTCTTGCATCCACATAACAGGCACAGATAAGGCTCCATTTCATATTTCCTTTTGTGCCTAAATAAAAAAATAAAAAAAATTTGGCAAACGTAGTATAAAACCCTAGTTCAAAATTTCTTAAAGCTGAACTGTAGAAAATACACTAAAATTATCCTCAGACCTTTCTCTCCTCCGTCTTAGCAGTGAGTGTCCCCAGGTAATTTTTTTTTTTAAATTAACCTGTACTGTGTAATCCCTCTTTTTAGCCCCCTTTGACATTACAGGGGCTGCAAAAGAAGCCAGAAGGAGTTCACAGTCTGTGTGGCAAGTGACCAATATGAAGCAGGCATGTTGGTAAAGGGAAGATCCTTCTAATGCTTTCACAGCACAGACACCCTACTTAGCTCTAGTGTCATACATGGTTCCCATTTCTGTAGGCATACTGTACAATGTAGTGTGTAGGCAACCTTTTCTCTCTTCACTAAAAACAGAACAGCTCTGTCACCTTTGTTAACACTGAACTCTGGGCAAACCTAAAACCTGCTCTATTATCTCCCTCTCCCTATGCTGAACTCCCAATTCTCTTCTGTCACTGCTGACAGCACAATAAATTACAAGCTCTTTTGAATTGTGCTGGTGCTCAAGAAGGCACATCATTAGAACAGGAATTGCAACTCTGGGGTACCATGACAGCTTTCCGACTCTGAATGTAAGTTTGGAAGAGGTTCTGGTAAAACAAACACCATAACAGTAGCAAAGTAAACTTCAGCAAGAACAAGCCCACAACACTGACTCTCAAACACTGTAACAGCACAGCTCATTGCACCTGACAGGATCTAAAGAAAATAGCTGAAGGAGGAGGGACAGAACAGCAAACATGGGGAGAAGTGGGCTGGAGGATCATTGTAGTTCATTGGGCAGAAAATGAGAAGGGCTCAAGATACCTGTTGTGACTTATAAAGCTTGTTGTAGAAGTCACAATGTGCAGGACAATGGGACTAATCTCTCATGTAACTAAAGTAAATCTGTGAATCTGAAGCGCTTTTACAGGCTTTGTTTTTCTGCATCTGGCTGCATTCCCAGCACGCTTTACCTGAAATTCTAATTTTATTTTATTTTTTTTTTAATTGTCATGGTGCAGCGTGAATTACCAAGATTAAATTTGATTCGGTTTGTATTTCTTTAGGTGCATATGTACTATTGAGATCTATTTCCAACATTGATAAACTGCAAGTAATCAGAGAAAAACAGAAATCTGCACACATGATCACCTCACCTTGGTGATTCAAATAGGAAAAAGAACTTCAGAAAATGAAGGCCTTTTTAAATGCCAGTGCCATATGTATGGCAACAGTTTACCCACATTGTAGGAATAAAAAAAGAGCCCGTCATTGCTGACCTCTCCCTCTAAAAACATCAGTTACCTGGCTCTTATATTGATTCCCTGGCTTTAGTTCTATGATTCGTTGCTGTGAAAGAAATCCAAAAATATAGACTGCCATGTGTGATAAACAAACTTGTTTGTTTCTGGTCTCCCTCCTGCCTTTCTCCATAATACAAGCCTACTTTTCCCCCTCTGATCTATAAAACCACATTACTGCACATTTCCAGTCCTGCTTGCTCTTAGAGGTCTATTTATAATGCAGTAAATCTGACATTCACTTTTGACATTTGCTGCTGGAGAATCTTCCAGGTCCATGTGTTTCAATTGAAATTAATTGGATTCCCCACCAGGAAATGTTTCAGCGAAACTCAATATTTTATTAAAAAGAACCCTTAGTGGTATTTTAAGGTCTTGTTTACATATGCTTTTGTTTTTGTCAGAACTGCCTTTCTCTCCTAGGAAGTCAACGAAATTGCAAAGGCTGCAGAGACGGTCAAATCCAGATCATATGAAAGCATGCTGCATTTAGCTCTCTATACAAGCCAGGTTTACTTTAATAATGGTTCATGCCATGTCCGCTGACACAGTAACCCCCCAATGCTTTGTACAGACTTCCATATAAAAGTTACAACGCTCAGCTGAAGTATGAATAACATACTGTATAAAGTAAATTATGAAAGATATTAGGGTATTCAACTTGGTGTCCCATGACTAATAGTACAAGGAATATGGTCTTGTTCATTGATGTAGACAATAGATTCAGGTAGATAAATGATTATAACAGATAGCAGTGTTATGTATAAATAAGCTATATATACACATTATGCAGGTATTAGTCTGTCATTTGCAATCCCTATTTAATGTACAGCGCTGCGTAATATGTTGGCGCTATATAAATCCTGTTTAATAATAATAATAATATAAAGATTCATACTGCCTGCAGAAATAAAAAGGATAACCTAACTCAGGGTCATTTACCAACATCAGACACCAATTACCCTAAAGGCAATTAGATGTTTCTTGCTTATATTTCTTTTATTTTTATGTTTAAGGATACAACCTTTATTACTTTTTGTTAGTCAGTGAGGGTGCTGGTTTATACAGGAACATTGTATTTAGAGTTTATTTTAGGGATAAATTGTGAGTAACCATTTATTTACACATTTTCATAATGAAAAATGTGTACATTTTTTAAAAAGTTGGGAATATCTTGGGTGAAAACATTAACAGTATAAGCACTTTGGATCAGCAGCTAGGACACTTGCCTGTGCAGCACTAGATCACAGGTTCGAATCTCGACTAGGGCACTATCTGCAAGGAATTTGTATTTTCTCCCCATGTTTGTGTGGGTTTCCTTTGGGAACTCCATTTTCCAACCACATCCCTAAAACAAGCAGTTAGGATAATTGGCTTCCCCTCTAAATTAGCCTTGGGCTATGTTATTGACATATGACTATGGTAGGGACATTAGATTGTGAGCCCCTTTAAGGGCCAGTTAGGGACATGACTGTGGACTTTGTAAAGCGCCACATAATATGTTGCGACTATATAATTACATAATAATAATAATAATAATAATAATAATATAAATAACAAATAGACCCTTCAGTCTTAAGTAAGGAATAGTACCTTTAAAACTTTGAATTTTGCATTTCTACAGTAATATACTTTTGTTTTTGAAACCTTTTCAGTTTATGAGTAAACCACTGCTGTGTAGACTTTTCCCTGGCCTCAGCAGTGAATCACAGTTATCTACTCGGTTTAACAAAGGTTTCTGATGACCCCACACAGCTAAAGCTGAATTCCAGACTATTTTATAAGTGCATTAACGTTCTGGAAAGCTCACCTCATCATGATCTGTCTCCTCCTCATCACCAGATTCCACTCCTTCATCAAATTTCCCTTCTAAAAAAAACAGAAAACAATGTTATATGCCCCCTGTAAAATACATGCAGGCCGCTGCTGAGATTTTTAATACAACTAATTTGGATCCTTATTAGTCAAAATATCTGTCAAAACAACATGCACGTGTAGAGAAAGAAGCATTGTATTTGGTATAAGGCAGTTATATGTTTTTATGTTTTTTCGATCAGGAACCAATGTGCATTTCAGTGGAGGAGAACTGTTTGCACATCCTCCCCTCTACAGAACAGAATGGCACTGTGCATATATCACTTGTTCTTTAAACTTTCACTGAAAATAAAACAAAATAGGTAGGTATACACGTAGGTATCCTACATGCGTACATAGCCTTAAAAGCCCCATACAGATATCAGATTTCTGTTGCCAGAAACTATATTTTGTGATCTTTTCCAGTGACAGATGAATGAACAAGCACTGCACACAAAGTTTCATGGAGATCAGTTGCTGTTCATCAATCAGCCAAGGAGGCTTGATAAACAATGTTAGGGGATTGCTGCACGCATGAAAAATTTTCGACTGAGAAAAGGATAACATGTTCGTCTCCAGCATCAATCAATTGGTGTGTGAACATTGCTATAAACTGCAGGTTCAAAAGAACTTTTGAAGGAGCTTTCGCTCCTTCTGTTTCCATACCTGCTTTGTAGACACACCTCTCTATTCAAATTTCTGAAAGAATAGGTTTTGGCATCTACACAAGTACACAATACCTTTACCTGATCAGCAAGAAGATATACTAAAGTGATTTCGGCATTCAAACATACAGGTTTGTTCAGTTGTATTGGCGCAGTTACCTGAGTTGAGTTGTCTTAAAATGAACTCAATTTGACGGTTCATATCTTTGTTCCCCTCCTTGATGAAACATCTCAGAATTTCCTGCATTCCCTAGTATGTAAGTAAGATAATTAAAATGTTCCTCCAAGTCAAAATTGAAAAACACAACAATGATAACACAGATAAGATTAATGGAGAATTGCTATAAATTAATCACCAAAACATTAAACGAACTGATAGGGGAATTAAATAACACTGATTATTCTCATTACAATGGCACCTGTCAAAGAAGTGAGGAATAAGAGGAAGAAAGTGAACAATTAGATCTTAAAGGTGATTTGTTGGATCCAAGAAAAATGGGCAAGTAGATGGATCTGAGTAATCCTGACAAGTGCCAAATTGTGCTGTGTAGACAACTGGGTCAAAGTATCTCCAAAACAGCAGGTCTTGTAGGGTATTCTCAATATGCAGTGGTTAGTACCTACCAAATAAGGACAAAGAGGGACAACCAGTGAGCAAGCCAAAAGGTGATGGGACACCCAAAGCTCATTGATCCTAATGGGGTCCAATGCCACAGAGAAACAACAGTAGCAAAAATCACCTAAAAATGGTGGCCATGGGAGAAAAGTGTCTAAAAGCACAGTGGATTGCAGCTTACTGCATGCAGGGCTGCAAAGACACAGACCAGTCAGAATGCTTAGTATGATGCTTGTCCATCACTGTACCTGCCTACAATGTCACATGAGGCTCATGTGGTAAGTGCATTTATGTAAAATGGAAAAAAATGCCGGAGGGTAGGACTATGGCAAGTAGGCAGGGTGGCAAAGGCACATGGAGTGACCTTAAAGGGGAATAAAACTTCCCCTTTAAGTTCAGGCAACGTCTCTTCTGCAATAAAACATACTCCCATGCCCGTTTACTCTCTTCAACTGTCAAAATCACTGAGCTGCACATGCCAATTACCAAACAAAATCAATCATAGTTTTCAGTAACCTCCAGTCAAACACGATTTCATAATTTACAAAAGTAAAAACAGGCAAAACTTTAAGACTAATATACTATTTTCAATTGATAACTTACCATGGCTCTTGCTTCCTCTCGTATCAAATTAACAGCAAGAAGGCTATATAGAGCCCCATTGACACAGGAACGAATCTGTGGGGTTTTAGCAGAATTTGAACAAGTTTATAAAACCAAATCTGACAAATCTGTAGAGAAACTTCTATATGAGAAGACAAATGAGGATCTGTTGTATATGACAGTCAAATTATTCCTTTTACATGTGTAAAGACCAAAGGTGTAATACAACTAGATAATAAAAGAGACAAAAAAACTGTTCCTTTAGAAAGTTTTTCAGATAAGGCTTAGTTTAAATGTAGCTTTAAGCTGTATACACGTTAGATCTTTGTCGTTGGAAAGGATCTTTCACAATCCTTTCCATTGACAAAAGACTGAAAGATGCATGAACGAGTGCTGTACATCCAGGCTGCACTCTCTCCCCTTCACTTGCATTGTGGTTCTTAGTTGATCTGCCAGGACGGATCCATGAACGACATCGGGCAGCCGCTGTACACAGGTCAGATTCCCATCCGATACTAGTCCTGAAGCAATAATCGTATGACAATCATCCGTTGTGTGTATGTAGCCATAGACCAGTGAAGGCAGTTATATGTTCTAACCACCTAAAACCAATGCCTGTGTCCTTCCCAGGCCCTGAATCAATTAAAAATTCCTGGCAGGGAAGCCAGGGAAGCCTTGAAGCCAGGTGTATGTGTGACATAAGGGCACAGAAGCATGGGTTGGAATGCAGAGCTTTTAGAAGTGTTAGAAAAGAGGAGAAATGCTGGGACTGTTAGCAGATCACCAGGGGTCTGCTTTTAATGGTAGCCATAGCTATTCTACCGAGTGCAAATTTGCAAGACTTTTATAGTCATGAATGGTTAGAAGCACTGCCAAGTTAATACTGCTATCCAAGGCTCCATTAAAGGTATACTGTCACTTCTAACCCTGCTGTAAAAGATTTTTAGGTAATGAACAAAAATTAAGAATTAAAATATGTAGATTTGCCAGTTACAGTACATACATCCCTGTACATGTATAGTTGGGCTTGTGATCCTTTAGGCTAGTGCATCCTTTGTTTAGAACAGTTTTCAGCTTCTGTATATTTTTGCATCTAAACAAATTTTTTTGCCAAAAAGCCGGACTTTCATGTCCTAGTCTGTATACCAGAAACTTCATTTGATGAGTATCAACCCAATTACATGCAGTCTCTACTTTGG
Organism: Pyxicephalus adspersus; assembly: GCF_032062135.1. Lineage (NCBI taxonomy): Eukaryota > Metazoa > Chordata > Amphibia > Anura > Pyxicephalidae > Pyxicephalus > Pyxicephalus adspersus. The sequence goes on from NC_092861.1 coordinate 59,326,902, forward strand.
TGCCAGATTGACAAATGAGATTAGTGCACTTCATTATTTAACCCTTGAGAAAACCTTTTGGTGGGGCCCTTTTTTTGATAAAACCAATAATGCTATGCACGAAAGACCCATCAAAAAGATGTTGCTCTCATTATGCTGACAAGGATATGGCACCGGGAAAAGACATACCCTAAGGGGGTTGCAGTATTGTGACCCATTCACACAGAGGTGTGTTTGCAACAGAAGAATTATTGAATTATTGTTCTGATCACATTGGATATTACCCTCAATAATAACTTCCTTACACTGCTGACAACATTTATAAGACAGGACAGTGAGTGGGTCTCTCCAGAAGCAACAGAGGCAATTAAAAAGGTTCTATAGACCAAGAGAAGACGAGAGACCCAGAACAATTTGTATCTGTCTGTGTACACATTGCAGATTTGTCCTTCCTGTCTAGTAAAACTATGTACTCACATTTTTCTTAGGGAATATTATGTGTTATTACCATAGGACGGGACCTTAATTGCTTGTTCTCTAGAAAAGGGTTTCTCAACTCTATACCCTAAGGGCCACATACAAGACTTTGGTATAAATAGGATGGACTTTCTGACCATACTTTTCTAAGACACATACCTCATGGTTCTCATGGCCAAGTAAATCAGACAGCACTCTGAGAACGTGGCTTGCATTTTTGGCACACGCTTTCTTTCCTGTTTAAAACAAATATTACAAATCATAAATGCACTGAACAGTTATATATTTTTCATGGCCTTAAACATTTATGTGACATAGATGAAGTAAAGATGAGTCATCACACAGGTATATACAGACCTGCACTACGTAAACAAAGGTTCATCAGCAAGGCCACACAGTATTCCAATGTGTAGTCAGATAGATGATCTGTGTCTTCCAGCTCTTGTACAAGCCAATCAATAAGACCATCCCTTATCATGGCTGACTGCATAGGTCGCCTGGAAGAGAAAACATCATTAGTAAAAATTAAAAGGTCCTTATAAGCGCCAATATGTTAAATGACCTGAGCGAAGGCTTATTTGTAAAATTAGGAAGCTGGAAAGTTATTAAAATGTTAGTAATAATTCTACATACCATATTGGTTTGTGGATGATTGAATGTGTGGTTGATAAACTTATATATTCCTCAATACACTTTTTGAAGTCTCTAGCCATGCAGTTCTAGAGACGTATGCAAAATCCACCAGGAACCTAAACGTTTTTTTTTCTTGGTGGTTTGGTTACTTCCACAGTTTAATTAACTTTCTCCAGAATAGAAAGAAGTAATTGTTGCCTTTACGTGGCATGTGGAGTGTGTGTTTTTCCAAATAGGTTTTAAACAAGTGATCTCTACAAATCAAACCTAAAACTTTTTGTGAAAATATGTAATAATATGTAACAAACCATACATTTGTATAGAGAGTTGGGGATTGTATAGAGATTTGCCAAAAACTGGGAAAATCTCATCTGGTGCCCCTTGTTGAGATAAAAAAAAAAACTGTATCAGCTAATCTCGCTACATAAAAGGCATTCAAAATTGCCTCTACCTCACCCCTTCCACTAGGTAATCAATATGCTTCATTAGTGATTGACCACTCGATTTCACTTGAGATGTTCATATGTGACTGTTTCCAGCAATAGAAATCTTGTATCTATACAATGCTTTAGCTCTTTAGATTAGAGTCAGTACATTAAAATTGTTATTTCAGTTTTTGGTAGATGCTGGAGAGTTAAACAATCTGACCATCTGTGCTTCAGTTGGATTTTCTTCCTATTTTAAAATGAAACTGCAATAAACATACAAAGGTGGGCAGGAGAACTGGGCAAATGCAAAATTAGAATTATGGCAGGCAATTCTCATTTTCCATCTAACTCTCCACTAAGCTTTTATTTATACTAATATATAAGATTTTGGTGGCTTGACCAATTTAGCACATGCTTGCTCCTTGACAATATATTATAAGGAATCTTACCATATATTGAACTCTGGTGATTCTTTTTTCCTATAGAAATGGCTCCCTCATACCACTTCAAGGGTTATTAGATACTTCTGTCTAGAGGGGGATGCTAAGTGAAAAAGACATACCATATCTCTCATTTTGACAGTCCAATGCTATGGATCCTAGGCAGGCTTGAACTAAAGTGGCCGATATCAGCAGCCAAACTGGAGGGACAGTGAGGCTTTTACATAACTGCATGCGACCAGTCTTGTGAATCAGAAGTAGAGCAGCATCAGCAGAGCAAGTGGGGAGTAAGGGGGTCCCAGTGAGTGGATGTATTCTCTTGTTACAAATACCTTTGCAATGGTTTATCTTTTATAATATCATAAGACAGTGCATCGCACTTTATATAGATGATCCACAGTCACACTGATCTTTTAAATAATGTGTTTTTATGAATTTTTTCTTTCAAATTACTGATAAGATTCCTAACTGTCTACCTCTATACTAACTTACTACTACTTACTATAGTAAATGCAGTTTAAATAGAATTAAATAAGAAACATTTAACAAATTGTCATCCAGGTACAGCAATGATGATGCCATCTGAACAAAAGAATGACAAATAACTGCCAAACTAAATTCTGCTTCCATGCAGCTACTAGTTTTGTGTTACAACAAATGATTGTTGGCACAGTATATAACAGATTAGTACTGTATTTATTTTAATTTATTTGAATTAAAATTTGTTTAGACAAAAGAACAGAAGAAGAATAGATATGCAAGCTAAAGTATAAAGAATAGGGAACAATATGTTCTCTGGACATTATTGGACATGTGATTTATTAACCAATAGTCATATTTTAATTTTTGGGCGATAGCCAGAGTTACTTTGTGTGACAAACTTAACATAATAACAGCCTTATAGTGGAGTGGTAAACCACCTGCTGGCTTCACAATACCCAATTTTGTCTCGTTGCTACCAGCTCACTCGGTTAGTTGGCCCAGTGTACCAGTTGTTTTTTGAATCTTACCTAAGGCTCAGTTTTTGCAGAGAGCCCAGAACATTTTCCCTAGTGAACGAATCCTTCTCTGTCTTGAGTTCAGCCTCCAGTGAGCCTAGTAAGTAAAGATTCTGACTTAGATAAACACGGCCTAGGATACAAAGGAGGGGAAAAAAATGTTCATGAAAATACAGTTAAAGGTACATCAATTGCTTTTTGAATAACAATATTTTACATTCCTTTGAGAGCTCATTTTATGGAGGTATGGCTAAGAAGCATCACTGCCACTCGATTGTAACAAGACCACCTTAAAAAAAATGTTGTATGAGCTAGTCTAGCAACATGCAGATGTTAAAAAGGATCTCTGCTTTGTTGTATCCACTAATGAAATCAGAGATGTTGATAGCAGTTCATTTAGTGATCTTTCAGGACAGCAAATCATGTGTTTCCCATTTGTTAAACCATGAAAAACAATTGGTAATACACTTTCAATCAGATAATCAGAGTGTCTTACCATCAGATAATGATGCTAAAGCATTAATAAGGCGGGCTGTATATTGTCTGACCAACTCGTTTTTGGACTGAAGCAACTGTAGTGCAATACTCTATGGAGAAAACAAAATAACAGGACATTATTTAAAGATCTTCACATCATATACCTACTGAGCCATATGTAGTGGTTGGCGAATATTATTTTTCAATCATTCCTGCTGTGAGAGCAAGATTTCCCAACACTAGTTTAACCAAATCAATCAAAGTTTTAGTTTATTAGTGCAAAGCTGACATCATACACTACATATATCCTTTTTTATAGTTTTTTACCCTGGGTTTGTAATGATAAATGATAGAAAAATGCATTTTTTGGCTTTAAAAAAATCTGACCGGCCCTAAAACAAAGTCTAAAATGTAAAACTTAGGTAGCCACAGAGCTGAAGTACCCCGTAATACCTGTAATTATTTATGGGAAAACTAAAAATTGTGTTCCTGTACTTTTCCTCTGGATTCCAAGCCCAGGTTTTACTTGCTAAAGTTCATATTAGGATGACCCCCTACATGTGCTGAATCCCCCCCCCCCACCCCCAATCAATAAGCTGTCAAATGCCAGAAATTCAGTGGTTGCTTGAGGTTTTGGCATTTCACAGTTGAATGACATGGAACAAGGCTTAGCAACTTGAGGTGGTAGGTTTATTCTTGACTTGGACCAAAGGGGTTTTACAGTGGCTCAATGATCAATTTAAAGGATATATAGGATATATATAGGATAACCCTATATAGTTATATAGGGTCATGAACTGGTAAGTGCATTTACAAATGGGAGAATGGTGAGGGATTTAGTAGAGAAATTTCCATTACTAAATTAAATATAAAAAAATGTAAATTGGCCACTAGATTGATATTTGCATTTCCCTGTTTGCCAGCAAAATACCTGCCACACAGACAAGGCATTGATTTTTTTTCCAGGACAATCTCGAACAAATCAAATTATGGTAGCTTAACAGTAATAGACCATTAAGTGCAGACCCTAAATAAATAAAGGGAAATACTCTTTGTACACACACATATACACATACAAAAAAAGTATAGAAACAAGCTTTTTAACATGTATTGATAAAGTAATTGACTCAATGGGGGATGTGTCAGACATCTGAAATCAGATCACCATCTGAAATGAGAGCTGTGGAGGCTTTAGAAAGAAAAATGAATTGTAGGATTGAACAGCTTTGCTTTTGAATAGAAAGTGTTAATCATATGAAATGTATTTGGATGATTTAAACTGAGGGTGCTTTTTTCATAAAAAATTAAGGTTTAAGCTTTTGAGTAATTTTAGGGGTTAGGGTTAAGGAGGGGTTAAGAGTTGGAGTCCAGCAAAAAAAAAAAAAGTAGGGTCTGGAGGTTTGGGGGTATGATCCTGCTACAGGATCATTAAGAAAAAAAAAATGTTGAGATTTGCTTTATAGGTCAAGTAGGAAGTTTAAAACTTAAATTTGTGCAACTTCTATATAAAAATGCAAGCAAGTCAAAGCTAATGTTTAATACAATAAAATGTGGTATTTCCAGTCATCAATAACATTTTGTTTTCAATACAGTGCATAACAGCTGGAGAAAAAAAGGCTAAATGATACTGAATGTCCATCAGCCAGGAAACACAGCGTGAGAAGCTGCATAAAGTGAAATCAGAGTGAGAAATTTCTGTACAGTAATTGAGCCATACAACTGTGCAAAACGGAAGTTTAGTTTTAGTTAATATTGGCACAATCTAGTGTTAGTTATATTCAACTGGACGGTAAAGATGTTTTAAAACTTTTTTTTTTAAAGCTATAAATAAGCTGATGAAGTGTGATTGACAGGCTATATCATATTATGAATAAAAAATATTTACACAGCTCCAACATACAGTTAGGTCCATAAATATTTGGACAGAGACAACTTTTTCTAATTTTGGTTCTGTACATTACCACAATTCATTTTAAATGAAACAATTCAGATGCAGTTGAACTGCAGACTTTCAACTTTAATTCAGTGGGTTGAACAAAGATTGCATAAAAATGTGAGGAACTAAAGCCTTTTTTTAAATCCTAAGACAGCAGTACAATATATAATTTTAAGTGGATGAGCTACCATACAATTTCAGGTTGAAATCAAATGTGACAATGCACATATGAGTGGCAGAGTCTCTCATATGTGATTTTGCCTTTGCTTGGTAAATTTTATTTCATTTTAGACTACTAGTTTTGATCCCTCCTGATGAGGCATCCTTTTGAGAAACACGTAAAGGAACTAATTTGTTAAATGATGTGATTTGAAAAGATTTTGGACACATACAGTTGCACAATTTATATGCAAACTGAAACTTTGTGAGACACAGGCCATTTGATTATATAGAGATGTTGACTTGACACCTGTATATATGTTTTAATGCTGATGTGCAAATATTTTTTTTCTCCAATAGTGTTGAATTACTTTCCCAGTACAGTTAAAGTTCCAAGCTCTTCAGCAAGCTATTGTACATTATTAGCATGCCAACACACCTTAAACTATCATGCATAAACAATGCCATATTCAACAAAACTGACCCAACTTAAAACTATATTATACTATACTACACTATACTAATATAGTTTTAATTGATTCCTATCTAAAGTGTTGCTCACCTGCACGTTTTGGTAGAGGTCAAATAGGTCATTTGTTATATATGCCTGTAGAACTGTGTCCCTCTGTTCTCCAGGCTGGGAACGAGTAAAGTGCTGAAACCAAAAAGATAAAAAAACAATCCAGTTTACTTTAAAATATTGAATTAATTTTTAAAACAATTAGGGCATTCCATTGCTGACATGATTGTGAAATGCTAGTTTCTTCTTCAGTGATTTATCAGCCATGCAAGAGTTCAAAATGAGAATTTAGCAATTGACAGCTTCAAAAGCTGTCAATAAAGGCTTTCCCAGAAACACAACGATAAGAATTTTTGAGATCAGGATATCTGTAACATGCTTGTTGAAACTGCAGGAAACAAAACCTATTACTGAAGCACAGTAAAGAGAAAAAAGTTACAGCTTGAATCATTCCTTAGTCTACAGAGCCATTAGTGGTATGGGGAAACCACAGCCTTAGTATCACTTGATGTACATTCTCTTTTGCTCACCACCTCACTCTGTATGCCATGAAGTACATTTCCTATTTCACAACACCTTGTTCCATATGCCTTTTACATTCCCTTTCTGCACTACTTAACTCCTTATGGTTTCCAATATATTCCCTGTACTGCATCACCCTATTTTGTATGCCATGCAATACATTTTAGGAATAATTGGTTGATTTTTGCAGCAAAATTTGTATTTTAAGAGTACTCTGTGTGGACTACCTACTAATAAACTGAGCAGGGTTGCCAACCATACAATATACAAAGTCTGTAAAAAAAAACAAGTAAAAAATGTAGGCCTAAAAGGACGTGACCATGCCCCCACATACCCTTTAGCCCACAACCACCACCCACAAATTAATGTACATGTGCAATTAGTGACCTTTAATTATGTAGCTGTGTATATTATGTTACACTGTTTATGATTTCATACATGCACAGTTGATAGAATTGGCTTGCTAGGAGTCTGATGTTATTAAAATCATGTAAACTGTATATTTTTCCACTTCTCAAAATCACCATGCATTTCATGAATTCCTTTGTCTTTTTTATATAATAATTGATAATAAAAATATTGAGTGCAAATAAAATTCTCACTACATCAGCTCATCGTTTCCTACCCATGATTTAAAAACTAATAAAATATTCACATACTGCATTTGTTTTATGATGATCTTTTTAGGAATCCCCTAGGAAAATCCTGCAATTGCCCCCTGCATCACATAGCATTTTAGTCCTAAGCATAGACCTTTATGCCTAGTGAAGTGAGTTAGTGAAGAGGACTTATAAAATAAAATATCATAACCCTTCTAACATATCTCATGTCTCCTACAACACATTATGTATATCTAAGTGATCTCAAACCCAGTGTCACGGTAGCTGCAGGGCAGGATAGTGGACCCTCTGTGTCATCAGCTCGGTAAGTGAATACGTGCAAAGAACGCAGAGTCTAATCAGCTACCCGGTCTTCACCAGAGGTGAGGGTGTTGCGCTGCGAGCAACTGCCAGGTTGGGGCCCCCATGCACGCAGAGGCAGGTGACTGCTAACAAGCTTGAACAAAATGTAGTGCCAAAGGGAAATCCAAGAGAGTAGTCAGACAAGCCAAAAGGTCAGGGCAGGCAGCGAACAAGGTTGGTCAGGAAACAGGCAGGAGGTCAGGACGGGCAACAAACAAGCGTAGTCAGGAAACAAGCCGGGGTTCAGTACACAAAGAATCTGGAGTAGGAGAAACAAACATCAGGAACTTGGAAGCATAGCCAAAGGAACTCCTTGTTCAGGCAACATCCTGTTGCCCTTCACGTCCTTTTAAGGGCAGGGCCTGTGATGAATGGAGCAATGTGACCTGCTGCATCCTACTCTACCACCAGAGGGAGTCCAGGAGACTAGAGGTTGGTGGTGTTCACAACTCCACCAGCAGGGGGAGCACGTCAGCAAAAAAGTGGAGCGGCTGATTGGGAGTCACATGACCTTGACCAGGAAGTGTATTGAGGAGATGATGCCTTAGCAGAGCTGGTGCTGGCTGCAGGGAAGTGAAAGGTGGATGGCACTGAAAGGGGCACAGATCCCCTGGACCTGTAGGGATCTGTGACACCCAGCTTTTGAGTGCTGTAACTGTAAGCACACACACAACATATCAGCTGCAGTTCTGGGTCCTTTATGTGTCATTGTACTTTTAATGTATTATAGGGTAATTTCTAGCTAACAATACTCTTTAAAAAGATTCCCTAGATTACTCTAAGGAAAATTCTTCTAAACTGTTAGAAAAAGGTTTTATTAAATAACCTTTTCTGACAAGTATGTTCATACTGTCTGTAAATTTTTATTTACATGTAAACAAATGCTCCTCCTATGGATACTACACTGACAAGCACAGTCACAGTCTCTGCATTCTCCACTGCAGATTCTTAAACTCATGTGGCACTTGCACTGAAGAGAGATGGGGGAGAGGCAGTCACATTATATACACTTATATATATAATGTGACTGCCTATATACAGGAAGGGTAATAAGTATTTGATCCCCTGCTGATTTTGTAAGTTTGCCCTCTGACGAAGAAATGACCAGTCTATAATTGTAATGGTAAGTATATTGTAGCTGAGACAGAACAACAACAAAAGAACCCTCAAAAACCCAGTGCTCAAAAGTCAGAGCTTGATGTGCATTGTAATGAGTGAAATAAGTATTTAATCCCCTATCAACCAGCAAGATTTCAGGCTCCCAGGTGTCTTCATTGTATGCAGGTAACGAGCAAAGATTAGGAGCACCCTCTGTAAGGAAGTGCTCCTAATCCAAGCTTGTTACAGGACCTGTATAGGACACCTGTCCACAGAAGCAATCAATCAGATTCCAAACTAGCCACCATGGCCAAGCCCAAAGAGCTGTCTGAGGATGTCAGGGTCAAGATTGTAGACCTACACAAGGCTGGACTGGGCTACAAGACTATTGCCAAGCAGCTTGGTGAGAAGGTGACAACATTTGGCGCGAAAATTTGCAAATGGGAGAAACTGTCAATCTCCCTCGGTCTGGGGCTCCCTGAAAGATCTCCCCTCATGGAGTTGCAATGATCATGAGAACGGTGACGAGCAGCCCAGAATTACACGAGGGGAATTTGTCAATGATCTCAGGGCAGCTAAGAAAACAATTGGTAACACACTGTGCCGTGAAGGCCTGAAATCTTGCAGAGCCTGCAAGGGCCCCCTGCTCAAGACAGCACATGTACAGGCCCGTCTACAGTTTGCCAGTTTGCCCGTCTACAGTTTGCCAGTTTGCCCGTCTACAGTTTGCCTTGAGTGGCCTAGACAGTCTCCAGACTGGTTGATCGGGGATGAAATACCTATTTCACCAATTACAATGCACATCAAGCTCTGACTTTTGAGCATGGGTTTTTGGGGGTTTCTATTGTTGTTATTCTGCCTGTCACAGCTATAGTAAACCTACCATTACAATTATAGACTGATATAGATATATATATATATATATATATATATATATATATATATATATATTAAGATAAAAATTACGCTTTTTGGGTCTCCTTTTCATGTTTTGCCTATAATGTGGATGCTTACTTACCAGTTTAGTTCTGCTCTAAAATACAATTACACAATATGTTATACTTGTCTTGTTGTTTACAGTATGCACTGTTTATGAGTACACCCAAGCCCCGACCTCTGGTTCAGTTGTTTATCACAACCAATTAAAAAAAAACAAAACATTATTAAAAACAAAAGATATAAATTAGGATATACAATTATACTAAACGTTTTCTGTATTGCATTAAGTAACATCAATGACCATTTTGTGCAAGGTACATGAAAATTAAGCTGTACATATTTTAAAGTATGCCTAAACCAGCATAGGTATGGATTTTAAAGTTGACCATTTTATTGTGCTTTTTAAATTATGGCAAAACCATACTGTATGCCAGTAGTAAAATGAAAAAAAATAATGAAATTTAATAAGCTAAACACAGTTCAGACAAATAGGGTATGCACATCAACAGACTCTGAGCAAAAAATGACATATGAAAACAAGGAACAAAATAAATATGTTAAAAGTGAATCTGCAGAAAGCATTTCTGCAAAAGGAAGACTTGTTTGTTAGGAAGGACAGAGGGGGGACTTATTAATGTAATTATTAAACATTCTAGAAAAAAAAAAGATAATGAAAAATGTAAAAAAATAAATGCATTGGGAAAAACAGGCAAAGTTACAATGATCACAAGAGCTTCTTCAAAGTAATAAGGTAGAAATGTGTTCAAATAGAAAGCTAAAGACAAGATTTCAAATGTAAGCTACAGATGTAGTATTTATTGTACTCAAATATAAGGGAACAAGTATTACCGGTTATTGTACAAGTATAAATAATTATACTGTGTCTTAGGGTATATATTATTACATACAAATAATAGGGGAAAAGGAAAAAAGAAAATAAAAACAAAAGGAAGAGGGGAAAAGGGCAATGACAAAAAGAAGGGGAGAGGTCAGTTACTGAGCTAAATATTTAGGATGATGCTTTAAGTATAAAGTAGGACTTGATACTAGGTACTGCATTACAAATTAGAGGATCTAGAGAACAGATCCCGCTGCTCAAATTTGAGAGTTAGGGGGGAGTCCATAGTGAATTTAACTTCCACAGTCATGGCGCTGTTCCAAGAACTGTGTCCTGAGTTACCAATTGAACGATTAGAGTTCGAGCGGATTCACTGTACTTTAGCCAAGCCTAGACCTGACCCCCCTTTGGAGTACAGGTCCAAAGATAAATTGCTTATAAGTTGCACGTGCTAAAGAGCCCCTGTCCTTCCAGGGTTATCCTTATCAGCTCTTTGCTGACTTAGCTCCATCCACTATCCAGCGACAGAGAGAGATTAAACCATATCTGTGCATTCTACAGGACCAGAAAATCGCATACAGGTGGGGTTACCCTTTATTATGTATTAGTTATTATTCCCCTTTAATAGGAGAAACCAAGTGATCACCTCGGTTCCATAAGCTCTAGACCGTTTTCGATCCCTGGGCCTTTCTTTGCCATCTTTGACAGATAAACCTGAGTGGGAATCCTCACCTCCAATGTACCCCAAAACAACATCTTCAGCAACTCTGAAGTCGCCGAGAGCAGTGGAACGTTGGGACCTCCTCCAAAGCCGCAGGTCATTCCAGCCAGCAGGGTAAAGTAACCTGAAGCTATCTTCTGCATATTTATGTTGAGTTTTTTTTTCCTTTTTTCTCCCAATGGTTTCACCCTCGAGCCCTGTTGGGGCCTTATTTGTTGGGTTCAGTTACCCTTCTGTTGTTGTATCCAGCCTGTTCCCATGATCCTTCGACCCTCCACCAATTATTGGAAAATGGAGAACATTGATTTGCTCGCCTGGAGTCATAGGTTGGCGGACAGTCATATTGTTTATTGTTGGAGTTTCATATTTGCATTTTAGACCTAGAATTTTTTTCAATGTTTACCTAATATTTAAGTGCTGGTAAATGTAATGTTACAAAAGTCTTACCGAGTTGCCTTAATTCCCTTCGCGGTAGTCACTGTACACTCTACCTCTCTCTAGATGTCCTCCCCGTCCCTATTATTCTGGGGGAAGACACCTGGAGAACTACTGGGGCTAATCGGGATATTCTTGATTCTTTTTCTCTTCTTTCTGGTTCGCTTTCCTTGAATCTTATGCACTGTCAACCCCCCGCCCCCACCCCACCCTGCCCCTTGGGTCACCCACACTCCCTTGTTGTCCTTTGCCTGTGACTACGCCTGGTTTGGGAGTTCCTATCCTGTGCGCTGATGGCGGTTACTATTCTCTCCCTCAATGTTCAGGGTATGAACTCCCCGAAAAGGTCCCAAGCGTTTCGTCACTTTCACTCCAAGAGAATAGATGTGTTGTGCCTCCAGGAAACACACTTTTCCTCTACCTCCTGCCCCAGGTACCTCCATGGCTCCTACCCTGTGGTGTATTTTGCTAATGCTTCAGTAAAACAAAGAGGTGTCCTTATTGGGTTTCGCATATCAGTGACCTTTACTTTAAACAAACAAATTGCGGACCCGGAGGGACGCTTTCTTATCCTAGTGGGGGGCCTCAACGATGCTAAGGTACCCTGGTCACTTACTATGCCCCAAATGCACGCAGGAACGGTTTCTTCGTTCAACTTAATTAATACCAATTAATACAGAAACATAAACAGGGAGGCTTGATTATGTGTGGTGACACTAATACTACCTTGATTCCGTGGTTGGACAAAAAGCACGTCTCAGACCCCTCAATACAATTTAAGGAGATGGCTGCTTCCCACAAACTTTTAACTACGTTTCGCTCAGGGATGTTGGTGGATTTATGGGGGGAGATACCACTCATCCAAACTAGAATACACTCGCCTTTCGCACCGCACCAACAATTGTCAGGCATAGATCACATATTTGTGTCTACTACAATCATTACACTTACAACTCAGTGTGAGATCATAGCCATCTCTTGGTCAGATCATGATCCGGTCATGGCGACTTTCTCCTCACTATTTCCCAAACCGAATTCCTTTCAGTGGTCCCTAAATGACTCTAAACTCAGCGACCTCATGGTGTACCAGAAAATACAAACTGCTTTCTCAGACAATTTCACGACAGCCTCCCATATAGACAGTCTCCCAGATCAAGAAACAAAGATTGGCGCAAATATCAAAACTTGAGAGCGATTACGCCAATTTACGTAGTAAATTCATGGCCACACCCACAAAGGAATTGAGCAAACAACTGGATGTAGTGCGCACCCAGCTGAACCTACACACCGTGTCCTTGGCAGAAAAAGCATTGCAGTTGTTGAAAAATAAATTTTACCTGTATAGCAATAAACACCACACAATGCTAGCACGGCGATTACGCCAACCAGACCGCCGCTTTAAACCCTATCATCTCAAAGTACATGTGACAGGCATCACTAGTAACCCTGCCCTTATCCTACAAGAATTCCACAAACACCATAGGGAATTGTACAAACTACCCTAACCGTTGGCTCTGCAGCTATGCAAAGCTTCCTTGAAGCCGTCCAACTGCCTAATCTGCCGGATTCATTTATAGTCTTATTAAAGTCTCCAATAAAACAAACAGAGATTGAGATAAACTCCCAGGCCCAGATGGCTTCTCGGCGCGGTACTATGGGAAATTTTCAGAGGGGCTGGTACCCCACTTCGTGCAGGTATTTATTGACATTCTCAAAGGGGGAGCGCTGGGTGCTAGTGCACTGGAGGCCACCATATGCATGCTACCCAAGTCGGATACCGATTTAACTTCGTGGTCCAATTATCGCCCGATATCCCTGCTTAACACAGACGTCAAGATCCTGGCATCTGTCCCGGTGACCCGTCAACCAGGGAATAGACAAGAGTGAGAGATCAGGACCAAACTGGCTTTATCCCTAAAAGGCAAGCGGGAGACAATATACATCACGCACTTCATCTAGCACACCACGCCCGCTCAAAGGGGGTACCCGGATACCCGGGCGTTACTATTGTGGATAAAGCACATGAATTGAGTCTCTTCGCTGACAATGTACTTCTATTTCTATGCCTTTCTAACCCTCTGGCCTCCCTGCCTAATGTGATGGCCCTCGTAGAGAAATTTCAAACATTTTTTGGCCTGCATCCTAACTTGCACAAGTGTAGGGCACTAAACATCTCTTTGCCGCCCGAGGTAGTTTCAACTTTGCATGCATCCTTCTTATTCATATGGGAAGAACGCTACCTCCGCTACCTGGGATGTTTATAACTGCTACCTATGAATCCGCATATGCCGCCAACATTCCAGAGCTTTCCCGCCAACTTGTTTCACTACTAGAATCTTGGAAAAGATACCAGATTTCTTGGTTAGGACGCATAGCATCCGTCAAGATGACTTGGCTACCTAAGTTGTTGTACCATATGAGGGTCTTACCAGTAAGCCACTGGTCTTCCCAATATACCCACAATTACCTAAGGTCCTGTAGAAACGAATGCTCTCATTTATTTAGAACTCAATCAGACCATGCATCCCACGCCACACTGCAGCTATTGAATCTTCCTCATTGGGTCACTATTGAAGCGAGTCTGGTGGCTCTGGTGACAGTTGAAATTTTACTATGGATTCCTTCCAGAGTATGTCCAGCTGTCTCCAATCTGCTTCTAAAACACTTGATGCAGATTTGGGACTTAGCTAGATGACTAGGAGGCCTGGCCACCAATTACCCCCCGCCCGTCATTTTTAGTGGGCAATCCGCTATTCCCACCAGGGTATGAACGCCCACAGAGCTCTCATTGGTGGTGGAGAACAATCTTTATAAATTTTCCAAATTTCTAGGGCCGCGAGCCACCTTTAATATAAATTCCCTTCAATATAATGTCCCATTATATACGCACTAGATTGAAACAAATGCCTCCAAGACCGGCCCCCTCCTCTTTTGAGCAAATCTGTACAAGTAACCCCCTAGCCAAAGGGGTCATATCAGCCCTGTATGACACTTTAGTGAGCAAGCACATGTTAACACCTTTACCTTATGTGACACAATGGAATCGGGATTTGGCTACGAACCTGGGGCAGGAGGAATGGGAGCAGATGTGGAACACCACTGCAGTATCAACAGTGCAGCTGATGAGACAAACTACAAGCTGATGATGCGTTGGTACTTGGTACCAGTAAGACTTGCTAAAATACAACTGGATTAGAGTTTCAAGAGGTAGTGATGCCCCAGGCATATTTTTTCGCATTTGGTGGAAATATCCCAAAATATGTAGAATTTGGACTTAGGTGTACCAAATGGCCTACACGGTTGTAGGTCGGTTCTTCCCAAAAACCCCTGCAGGGGCACTGCTCAATCTACAACCTGCAGTTTTATTAATATTATTATTAATAAACAGGATTTATATAGCGCCAACATATTAAGCAGCGCTGTACATTAAATAGGGATTGCAAATGACAGACTAATACAGACTGTGATACAGGAGGGGAGAACCCTGACCCGAGGAGGGGGAATTTCACACACAATAGGATAGGAGATATGTAGTGGTGGGAAGTAGTGGTGGTTTCAAAAGACAGCGAGAAGACGGGTAGGCAAGTTTAAAAAAAATGGGTTTTGAGTGCTCTTTTAAATGAGCAGAAAGTAGGAGCAAGCCGAATAGGACGAGGAAGACCATTCCAGAGAGTGGGGGCAGCTCTGGAGAAGTCTTGTATCCGTGTGTGTGATTAGGTTGCACAACTAACCAGTTTTGACTGTTTACCCATTTATTCACAGCTGCAAAAATGGTTTTAGCGAAAGCTACCCCCACTGCCTCACAAGTCAAGCTAAAAATGTTGTGGTTGTTGGTTGGTTATTGCCTATAGGCACTGATAATCCTCCCAAACCCCCCCCCATTCCTACCCATGATCCACTACTTACCTTTGCGAGCCTTCCTCTTTCTCCCTATCCTCTTTTCCTCTCTTCTCTTCCTATCTCTATTTTTCTTTTCCTCTCTGGTCGAGTCCATTACTATGTAGCCTGTATTTTTTTTACACACCAAGGGGTCCCAGCTATGCTGGTCCCCTGCAATTGATATGTGTGGGAACCCGCCCCCATGGGCAAAGACTCTATCCCTGATTATGATGGACCTCTCTCTATGTCATCCCAATGTACTTAAAAGCCCACGCTATAGCCTGGCGACATAAAGGGGGGTCTGTTATCCTGGTTTGATTCAAACGCAGTATTGTTCGATGGCTTGTATGTTGTTTTCTGTTCACTTTGTTCCCACCTTTTGGGTGCTAAGTGTACTATTACTGCAATGCACTGAATTTGTAATTTTTTTCCTATTCTTTAAAAAACATATTGAAACAAAAAAAAGTAGGACCTGACACATTTCATTCTATGGTGAACATAAACAATTCTAAGTTTACAAGTTTGTACAAATGATTACTTGTGTCTGATGAAATTCATTGTTGATCAAAATTTGTATTTAATTTCCATACTTCCCCAAAAATGTACTGGTTGTTTCTTCCAAAATTCTGCAATTACTTGTTCAGATTCAAGTAGGTGCAGCGCAGAAACATGTTATGTAAATTTCCCAATAGTATGACAGAACAAGAATTTTAGGCTGGAATAAATCTAAAGTTCTGGACCAAACTTTAGTAAGCTTTGGGCTTGCCTGCAACGTGTGGTGCTTATCTCCCCACAGCTTTGTAAGTAGGCATTTGAGACTGCAGAATAAAAATGTGCATTTTAGATTGGCTTCAATACCAACGCAATATCATACTTCAAATTAAATGCATTCACTTATGTGCAGTGCTTCATCACATAAGTATGCCCACACGTTAATATGGCTGCATTACGCCAGCCCAATTACGGTATTTGTCCTGCGGTGCAAGATAACCCCACTCTCAATTTATTGCACTATATCAGGAACATGTACAATATGGTGCGTTTTCCCCAGAGCACATATATGTTAGTAGACTCAATGTGTTTTGATGATTAAAACATTTCTTTTGCATTCCATGACATAATAGTGTTAGGTTTGGTAAAAAATACTGGTAAAATGTAAGCATGATATTAGGTGTGTAAGATATAATAAGCAATGATTTTTTAATACAAGTCATTTTTATGTCAAATTAGGAAAGAGAAACACTGATCAACTCTCTCTATAGATAATATATACATATACGGGTGGGTGCTGAGAAGTTCCTGGCTTTGCCCCTTTCCACATGAAATAAAAAAATGAGTGTGGGGGCATATGACAGCCTAATATCTTAGTATGTCTCTGTACAAATATCAGGTCTTTGCGAATCTTAAAACCGTTTTTTCTTTTAGTGAGAAGCTGTGATGGCAGAGGCACAAGCAAGTTTAACGTCGTTGGAGTTACAGGCCGTCATGAAGTTTTTGTTTCTTCAGGGAAAGTCAGCAAAGGACATTCACACTGAGATGTCACAAACACTAGGGGATAAGTGTCCTTCATTTCCCTGGAGTAACAAAAACTTCATGGCGGCCCGTAACTCCAAAGACGTGAAACTTGCTTGT
>NC_092861.1:59345479-59360791 GCF_032062135.1 Pyxicephalus adspersus
ACGCATGCTCTGAACATGGACGATCAACGAACGACCGTACACACGAACGATGTTCAACGATCGTCGTCCAATCCGATCCGCCGGTCGTTCGTTTCCAACGAGTTTCCTCGTTCGTCGGCGTCGTTGGTTACTTTTTTACAAAGGATTTTTTGATTCGTTCCAATCGATCGTTCGTCGTTCGATTGGAACGATAAAAATTGGAAGTGTGTACGCACCTTAAGTTTAGCTAACAAGAATCTCCAGAAACAATAGAACGTGCAGCAAGAAAAAGAACATGCAGCAGATACACAGCAAAGTAGCAATATATGGGTGTGAGAATGTGTATGTGTACTTTGAGTGATAATCCAAATGATGGATAAAGCACGTGGTATTTTATCCTTGTTATATCACTACGCTGATTAAGCAAATGTAAATACCATGTTTTTTTAAAGCAGCAACGTACATGGGTGCTAATGACGCTCTCAGCATAGAAGAGGCCTGAAAAAAACAAGAAACAAAAACAGAATGAATCACAAAAGGATAAATATAATTTAGAAATAAAGCAGCATAAAAATACATAAAGAGACAGATATGTAGAGTAGTTAGGTTTAATGAAAGCAATGTATAAATCCACAAGGAACAGGAAGAACAAACAAAAGACATCCAAACACACATGGGTCTCATCATGCAACTGTTAATAGCATCTTGCTAAAGAGGAAATTAGGATTTAAATTTAGTAAAATTAGAACATGCCAAGCCAAAATGTGTGTAATTTCTGTGTCATAGTTCATATTCATTTTCTGATTCTATTGAAAGGAATTAAAATGCAATTCCAATACCATTTTACTTCTGAAGCAATTTAATGGGAATAGATTGTTGCACTAAATAGTATATTTTCATAACTTTGCCTACAAATTGCAGAACTGAAAAAGATATTAAAGTGATTTCAGACATGCTGCATTATTCTATGCCAAATGTTGGGTTTACCTTAAGCATTAAGAGTATTAAAAAAAAAAAAACATTGATAAAACAGGCTTCCCCTCCAAAGATCACCCTGAAGTGGTAATACATTGGTAAAATGAAGGGAGTTTTGTTTTAATGTTTTTATTTAATATATAAAAAAAAACAAACTAATTTATTATTGCTGTGATAAATGTGAGTGGTAAATGTAAATTGCAGTTTTTTTAAGGGAATATGCTGCTTTCATAATTGTAGAGCATGTCTTGCATAATTGGCTGCTTTGTTTTTCATTTATTTTTTTTGTGCAAGGGATGACGCACACAAAAAATAATATTCTGGAATTCATATATTTAATTTCAAATTATGTATACTTTTGAAAGGCCAAAGTAAAAAAATATGACGTAAATAAGATTACATAATTGGACAAGTAATAAACTTTCTGCAGCCTATTCCTAAAAGCCAACCTTAGATCCGGATGTTTAATAAAGTCACACCTTGCTACAACAGTCAGTAGCAAAGCAGTCTGTGTTATCTCTGCCCTATTTATACGGCAATTTATATTACTGATGTAATGACGCACATTCACATAGAAAAACAAATAACTATATCTGAGGATTGTGGATCAAAAATATTTGAATAGGTCACAATTCTATTGAATCCTATAGAATTTATTGACAAAAAGTACTAAATATAACAGTGCTTAGGTACTGTTTATAATATATTGCTGTTATAACTAGAAAACTTTGAAGACATTTCAAAATTAAACTATGAAAGAGGTCAAGGTGTATCACACACTCAAAGGTAAACTGAATGTCACCACAGTACCCCGTGATAGCAAAACATACCGAAACTGGATTTTAAAAAATGGAGAATAAATTAAACATTTTTTTTTACATTAAATTCTTCCTATATGCTGCTAACATTACCAGAAATGCCACACACTGGGGTCTATTTATAATGCAGCAAATCTGACTTTCTCAGCACCATTCTCTGTTGGAGAATCTTCCTGGATCATGTGCTCTATAATGGCAGCGATTCATTCTCTGTGACAGAATGTCGTTGAATGTCAGATTGACCAAATTTTAAATAGACTCCATAGACATCTTTACAAAAACGTCTTTATTGTCTGCATGAACAAAAACTATTCAAATATTCCGACAGTATAATTAAAATGCAGATCCTTCCTCATGCCTCAACCGTTCATGGTTACCTTCGTTGTTTTACGAGATGTGGTTAATGTTGGGAGGAAGCATAAAGAACAATGCTGTCAGTAAACATTGAACTGGAAACAGACTGCATAAAATGCAGATAATTAAAATTACTGTTGGGTTTATGGCATTTCTTGAATTCTTACCCAGTAGTATACACAGTTACGTAAACATTTTTTTTTTTTGTACATGACATATTTTAGCATAGCAGAGTTCTATGCATCTCAGCAATCACAAAAGGCCCATACCATACTAATACACGTGTAGAAAGTAGAATCATTCAAGCAGCATTGTCTACATAAAAGGTTTCCAATGAAAAGACAAGAAACCCCTGACTAGAAGCACAAGCCTCAGTTCTTTAGCCTAGCAGGTAGGATGAAGACATTGCCTACCCATATTCCACAATTTAAATAAATAATATTAATGGTAACCAAAATATTCTTACTGCTTCTCTAGCATAAATCTATACTGTGACATAATACTTCAAGGAATATGGTTTGGCTGTATATCACAATTAAGGTGGATTTATGAAAAAAAGAAAAATGATGATGCTGTTCCCATGTGTTAAAAAATGATCTACTTGCTCAAAGGTTCAGTTCAAAGTTATGAACACTAGTACTGTAAAAACCAGTAAGCAGTTAAAAGAGCAGATATTTGTAATCTACATAACATCTCTGTTAGAACAGCCTTTACAAAAGACATTCCTTTGTTTTTCGAGTTGTAAGCTGGTTCACAATATTGTGATGTAAAGTATAAATAAATTTATATGAAAAGTATTTTTCCTACTGCTGATGGGAAAAAAGGTGCAGCCATTATTTATATAGGACTATATGCACTTTCCTGTTGTGTCTAATAGTGATTCCAGCCCTGCTTGAAGCCAAGTAGACATTTTATGTTACAACAGAATATAGCAGGCAAGTGACTGGGGCAGATTACTAACCAGGCTAATCATTATCTTCATCTCAGCTGGTACCACAGAGAGATCAGCTGACAGTTATATCTTGTAACCATCATCTCAAGTTTATGAATTGCTTTAAAACACCAATTCTTTTTTAAAATATCAGCATTAGCAGACATTTCTATTCCCACTGACTTTATCTGTTGCCAACATTACCAGAAATGCCACACATTGGGTTTGATTTACAAAGCAGAATTTTTCCAGAACCATGTACTTTAAATGGTTTTGTTTAACTCTCCATCAGAGAATGTTGCCGAATTTAAAAAACACCTCATAGACATATATACAGAAACCTGTTCACCATCTGCATGAAGAGCTGTTCCAATATTTGATTGAAATGATCAAGAAAACAACTACTGTACATTTAAAAAAGGAGGAGAACACAGTGAGCACATTTGCCATGAAAGATCGTTTCCAGCGATTGTCATTTTATGTCGGTAAGGGGCTAAGAGTTTGGGTTAAGTCTATGGAGAAGGATGGTGGATGCAGACAGAATAATCTTATCAGGAAAAAACAATAGAAATTAGGCCTTTTAAATATGTCCAATATAGCCCTAATGACCACTGGTGGTGGTGGTGTATTTTCTCACTGTGATGGAGTACATACAAGTATACAGAAAGGCCATTTACAGACAAGTGTTGGAAAATAAAGTTGATTTATAATTACTACATCTGTAATTAGATTCTGACCTGCTCAATTATATCGTGCCAGGAAGAAGTGTCCATGCCTTTGTGCTCTTATTTTTTTTAATCCTTTTTTGTTTGTTTTGTGAAACTACAATAAAGCCAAAGCAGTTGGGATGAAGTTTTGGGTCCTTCTTATTCTGCCACCAGCTAGTAGAGCCGACCTGTTCTCTCACTCAAAACCACAAACCAGTGACTTTCTGCTCATTTCATCCCAAGACTATGGGTCAAGGGACAGAGACAGACAGAGGGAGAGAGACTGACTGGGTACCTGAGGGGTGGAAAGTAATCAATACCACTGCATCTGAAGTTTCCAGGGTATTATAAGTTCAGCTTATATGTAAATAGATTTTAGTAGAATTAGGATTGAGTTACCATGTTATCCCAAGATTTGTGTTATATTCATTATACGTCATCATACAATATTTCTGGATGATAAAAATATTTTATGGCTCTGTGTCTAGCTGCAAAGCACAGTGCACATTTTACACACAGCAACTCAAAACACTACTGTCAAATATCAGACCTGCTCCCATGTCACTATTTAGCCTCAGGAAGCATAAAAAATAAACAAAAAAGTACTTCTAAGTATGAGCTGCTTAGTGATTGAATTCCAAGTCTTGCGAATGTTTCAAATAGATCTACTTGAAAGAGCATTCAGGAGCTGTAATCCAGATTTACACATTAAACCTGCCATAATAATTTTACTCACAGTTCTTTACCAAATATAATACAATTCTAAAATGTTTACTATTTTTACAACTAACAATCTTTTTAGGACTACAGAAGTATAACTAGTCTGACTACCATAGAGCCATTAACTAATTTTGTGCAATTCTTAGGAGATGTTAACATGCAGTTATCAACTCTGGAGCACACTGTGCCACACAAATAAAGAGTTTTTGTTGCCAATGTATGAAAAGGGAAATATGGAAAAACAAATTATAGTACCCACAAAAACCTGTTTAAATAATGTTTTGACTTTAAGCTTTTTTATGTATTATAAAGGGACAACTGATGCCTGATATGTGTTACTGCATGTTTCTACTTTCTTTGCTAAATGTAATATCTATGTGTTTTTTAGAAGCCTTATACATCAAAATATACCACATATACTGTTTCTCTAAAAATGCATTAAACTGTTTTCACAAACAGAAAGAAAAAGCGGTCTAAAACCAGAGCACAGGGCTTTTTTGTTGTCTCCTGTGTCTTAAGATAGAGGATCATGTGCCTGACACTCATATCCTCTTTGAGCAAGGAATGTCCTGCCCGCAGGCAGGACTGACAAGTGCTGAATCCCATCTGGGATACAGGGACATGGCACACAGAAGGCATAAAAATGAGAACTTAAGATTGTTCAAGAATCTGGGTTATAAACTTAACTACTTGTTCCCGAACTTATGTACTTAAAAGTGTATCAATATTAAGTATATTTTTCTGCCTAATTTGTTTTTTACATTTATATACACCAACATAAAAATATGAATATATGAATAGTGAATAGTTTTAAAATAAAAAAAATTAAGACCACAGTTTTTATTATCCCACCCAGGTAAAAATATAAATGTTAACATTTTCTCAGACACAGCATGGTTATGCTGTCCAGTATTAAATGAGGTGTGGGTGACAGAAGAAACTACAGTATTAAATTTGGTGACACATCCATCCATGTATGTGTGGTAGCTAGCATTCATTTGATAAGATTAACAACCTATTAGATCGAAATTGATGGCTGCAATATAGAGCAAATACCTGCACAATTCCTGCATAGTACAGAGTATTGATATGCAGGCCAACCTCACGCATGCAGTGAACAGATGAAATTGGCAATATGACATTTTGGTAAAGCCTGACAAACCCCAAATATGAGAATAAATAAAAGTGGTTCTAGATTTGCCACCAATGATCCAGGCACTACCCTTGACACTGGCCCTAGCCCATATACTTCTGAGTTTACCTTGCTACAGCGTGGCTAGTGGTGGTTCCATCAATCCATGACAGGCACTTTGTATTATATTGATAATCCTTAAGTAATAAATTACATCACTATACCTGGTAAAGATCTTTATTGTCACATTCTGCTGACTGCACAGAAATAGTGATAGAGTGTTATGTGAGCTAAACTTGCATTTGCAGAGTGGATTTTTTTAAATTTTTTTTATTTCTTTTGCTATCAGGAAAGAACAGATACACATAAAGCAAGCTTTGGTATCATCTGGATAGCAGCCAAACGTCACAGCTTTCACAATTTTAGATAAACATTCTAATTATGGATTTATGCTATCTGAACATGAGAACTTCAGAGAATCAGGGAAGGGTAAGTGGGGTAAAGGAATAAATTATGCTTAAAGCTAAACTACAGGAAGCCAAAGTCAGCTAAAATGTGGGAAATTTACTTGCCAAAATATTTCCCCATTCCTAAGATGCCTAATATTTATACAACCTGATGTTTCCCTAATGCAACTGAGTAGTACACCAGGGTTTCTTTCCTGCCAAACCTGTAACTGGTAAAAATGAAAATTTTGTGATTTTAAAATTTTATATTGTGTCCACAGTGTGCATGCATAAATATTGAATTATAAACAAGTGGTATTGGCTAGAAGACATGCTTCTATATGAACAACATAACACACATACAAACCAAATTAGGAGTCATACACAGTAAGAAGTATAAAACATACACAGATACAGTTCATGCCATTCTTATTGTCTGGCACATTTTGGGGAACTGCAGGCAAGGGTGAACCATTAAGCAGAGGAAGTGCTAAAACTTACATCCTCATCATGAAACAGGACTGCATAGTTATATTCCTGCTTGGAAAACAGTGAAAACATAGTCAGGGTGTACAACAAACTATACACAGTATCCTGTCAGTCAACATGGTAAGGCTAGAAGAGACAGGTAAACGATATCAGTTGAAAAATGCCCCTCATAAGGGATCAAAGAAAGGATTAAAAAATTCAAATTATGGAACAGAATTGCTTATGACTGTTGTAATTTAAGTATGTCTAATAAATGAAATATCAACAACTAAAAACTGCAAATTGTCTACACCACCAACATGACCAATTTTGACGTTTTTGGCAGAATACAGCACAGGTAAAGATACCTTTTTAACAATTTGTCTGAGTTTTCATGTAGCTGTAAACTAAATCAAAAACAGGTAAGACTTAGTATTTTGGGTCTGGAGTTTCAAGAAGCATCTTGATACACATAAATGCAAAACCCAACATCAGGTCTGCTCAGGTTTCACCCTAAACTAAGGCTGGCAAAACTACTAAAACTAGTGTGTGTGTGTGTATATATATATATATATACACACACACACACACACACACACACACACACACACTTAAACACATACATATACACACGCACTCACAAACATTGTATACCCATATACACATTTGTGCTCATACAATTGCAGAGGAAACAACAAGGGCCTAGAGGAAACAACAAGGGCCTAGTGGAAATTAATGGCAAGATAATGCAGGAGATTATGATATGTTAGATGATTTTTCAATAAATTTGTAAACACCAAGTAATCTTTGCAATCATTTCCTCAAACGACATGTTATCAAGACAAACTATTTACAGAGAATGTATGAAGACTGCATGATAAGTGTAACAGAAAAATGGTAATGAAGCAGATAAAACATAATTTTTAGCAGATAAAAAGCATGTGATGTATAAGGAATCATATCTAATTTCCAGTAAAGTATATCATTTGAACGAAAAAGGTTTACCAAATTACGCTAAAAGATTCTCAAAAAAATAAAGATTTATAAAATATATAGTCATAATGAAAAAGCTCAACAAAGCAAAAAACTTAGTAATTACCTGTTTATTAGTAATAACTTTTAATAACAGCCAGAGGGAAAGGAAGTTTGACTGGATATGCTGCTATAAATACATTTCAATAACTATTTACTATATGCTGTATTGTAATGATAAATGAAAGCTGTAAAAGATCTATTTCTATTAGAGAATCATTTCTTTAGTAGAGTTGCATCAGGTGTAAAGCAGTTTATTGCCAAGATGAAAATAAATGTGGAGTGAATGTGCCTTGGGGCTATCTGCTTCTATAATTGATTGCTGGTCATTAATGTGCATCTTTCAGAGCATTATTGTCAGTCTGAATAGACAGAATCTTTTGCTGTATATATTCCTACAATTGTTCTGTGAGTGTCTAATTTTACCCATGCCTTAATACATAATAACTAATGTAGAAATAGTGTGTTCGTAGTCATTCACATATGGGATTTGATGCAACAAGCGCATTGTCACAGTGCATAGCTGCATGCATTTCATGCATTGGTTCAATGCAAGTCATTCTACACTGCACAGCAGCAAACTTTAGTGCATAAAAAGTCCCATTTTTAGGCCACTGCAGAACATTAGGAAGCCCATTTCTATGAGAAGTTATATTCAGGTAGTGCTCATATGTGGAACAAGCCATTAAAGACTTCTTTTTTTGTTGCCTATAGCTATCACTAAGCTTCCAAATATAATTTTGAGAGTGTAGTTTGAAAAATAAATCAGAGCTGTTGCCACACTTTATTATAAAAGAACTATACGTGTTCTCCCCAGAATTTGTTTTCAGCCGGGAGGGAGGAAACTGTAGCCGGGTGGTTAAGTGGGCGGGGCTAGACACAGCAAATTTAGAGCTCCTAGGTATTTATGCCATAGGTATCCAGTAAATTCTATTATTGTATTAGTGTTCTACCTTCCCCCTATACATTGTTCCAACTTTCTAATGCCTGGCTTGTTAGAATGTACAATTTTTCCATTTTTTTTTTTTTTGTAATATGCCCTAACAGTCCAGATTTGTGTATTTTAATTCAACTCTTTAGAGTTCCATGTTTTAATGGTGTAATCCCTTGTTGTAGTGTAATATTGTGATCAGTGTGGCTTAACAAATTAGGCTTAGTTTACATATTTTATCAGTAAAAATGCCCCTCCTGAATGACTTCTTGGAAACTGCTGGGCGACAGGGATTGGTAACCGGTGGTAAGTGCTGGGCTTTTCAGGCCCAGCAGTTTTTCAAGCAGCAGTGGTTCCTGGCAAGAGGTAAATGAGGAGTAAACGCAGCAAATGCAACCTTACTGCCAGTGTAAATTCAGCCTAATTTTAGATGTCACCTCTTAGCCTTATACCTAGGTAACACAAAGAGCATCATGAATGTGATTGCAGATGGGGACAGGACAGCCAGTGCCCTTCTCTCATCACTGCCAAAAACAAAAACTGTGTGTGTAAAGGCTGCTTGTCAGATTCTGCAGCCTAACAACTCATTGTGTTCAATCCTAAATCAACCCCCGGGAGCACTTACATAGCAAGAAGCATTGGGGTGGGCCCCCTAAATATTTTTATTCACCAAACTATAAACTACTTGTAATACTTTCCTGCCCCTTCTGCTTCTGTTCTTTGAATCCCACTTTATCTGGAATGGGGAGGTGCAGGAATGTAGTTGCAAGTGGAGAACAGATGTATAAACCCCTAAATTTCATTAGCATGGCATCATTAGAACATAAAAACCTCTGCCCATCAAACTGTCCGCTTCCCTACCTTGAACCCTAGTTTCCCTAGAACAGAGAGGTGCAGATAAACAAAATCAAAGGTTTAAGTGGGGGACACTTGTGGCTAACACCCCTAAACTTTCATCCCCATGGCATCATTACATAAACTCTGCCAATCAAAACATGCTGCCCTGTTACACATGACTGTACCCTACCAGTACCTGAACCCCAATTGCGTTTTGATGGGCAGAGTTTTTTATGTTCTAATGATGCCATTGTGATACACTTTCAGAGGAATTGGAGTTCCAGTGTTAGAAGTGGGCAGTAATGTGTTAACAGGTCAGTGTGTTTGCCATAGTAATGAAATTTTAGTGTGGGGGGTTTATCAAAAGGTGTCCCCCAACTGCACCTACATTTGGGGCTTTACACCCCACCATTCTAGAGAAAATTGGGGTTCAAAAAAGAGAAGCAGACAGGGTAACATAGTATGACAGTTATAGATTTGTGAGAGAAAAGTATAAATTTAAGGGCCCTTTCACAATGCTCCTTTCTTTGTAAGTGGCCCCGGGGGTCCCCAATTTGCATTTTTACAAGATTTTACAATTCTGATCCCATCATAAAATTTGTAAAAGCTGGGGTGCTGAAATTGTGAATAGCTCTAATCAGCTATCAGCTCTTATTAGCAGAGAACGGAGAATCAAGTCTAGGTAACATCAGACTGTTCTTTATAAAGAACAAACAAAATGGAACCACAGGCTGTGTACACAAATTAGACTTTTGTCTAACACTGAAAGATGCATGAACGAGCGCTGTACATACAGGCCAATTGTGCATTCTTGCATTGAGGTAATTCATAATTGGTGGATCTGCCAGGACAGATCCATGAACTACGTCAGATGAGCACTGTACACACGTTAGATTCTCATCGGATACTAGCTCTGAAGCAATAGTTAGACGAGAATCATCTGACGTGTGTACGTAGCCCAAGTCATTAAATGATAACCACGTTTATGTTTTAAAAGTAAATACTATGCCTAATCTTTAATGTTTAATCTATAATTTTTTCTTCTCTTTGAATATGGGTTTGTCTTTTTATGGTAGTAAATTTTGCTGAAGCTGTTCCGTTTTATGCTTTTGTGTATATCTCTTCTATTTTTGCTATATTTTGTATACTGAAAATCTATGTTAACCACCTGGGCGTTTCACTGATGTCTAGATTTCTGTTCCAAAAGCGTTACAGAAATATGTCCGAACAGGGTTCTAGTAGATATCATAAATATAAAAAATGTTTGAAACACACAATCATGTAAAAAAAAAAATTACTTTTAATAAAATTAAAGACACAAAAATTAGCTTAAACAAGAATACATAAATAAATGAAAAATACTGAAAATGCGATAATTTGGTATACTGTATAGTAATATATTTTTCTAAAACACCTCCCTAGTGTCCGTCACATACCTATAGACAAAACCACATAAATATATTTTCTATTATTTTGTATTGGATTGGATACAGGACTTTGTATTCAATCCAATACAAAATGAGAACAAAATTCAAACTCTCATTTTGTATTGGATTGAATACAAACTCCTGTATCCAATCCAATACAAAATGAAAGTTTGAATTTACCAATTACATACTTTGTATTTATTTTGAATTATTTTGTATTGGATTGGATACAGGAGTTTGTATTCAATCCAATACAAAATGTGTTTGAATGAGTTTCAATTTGAATTTCCTGCACACGCGCCGACGTCATCGCCGAGGGACACGCACACGCTACAGACGGAGAAGAAGGCACCAGACGCTGGAGATCGACGCTGGAGGACGACGCTGGAACACGACGCTGGAACACGACGCTAGATGATCGCAGTGGGACCAGGTAAGTGATCGATAAACCCGAATATTTCCCACTGTATTTTCATACAGTGAGAAAAGTTCGGGTTTATCGATAATTGTAATTTTTTTTAACCCGAACCAAGGTCGGGTTTATCGCTCGGGTGGTTAATAAATAAATAAAAATAATAAAAAGTAAATACTGCACTCACAAGTAGACTTGAAAAGTAAAGTATGAAGCAGTGCCATAGTCTGTGGGGGGCTCCACTATCATGGCCAGAGAAAATCCCTTGCTGGATAATGAAATAACCTGCAGATAATGGAATAAATCAGACTTTACAGTCAGCTAGAGAAAACAGTCTCTGAACAGCTCAGGCTACACTGTGAAACACAACATATTGACTTCTGGGTCAGGGATAACAGTTGCTAGGAGAGAGTCCTAAGAAAGGACTAGAAAACCTGAAATGCATGGACGCTAATAGCAACCATTCTATTTCCCGGACCTGAAAGTGGATATGCTAGGTTTCACAGTGCAACCTAAACTAATCCAGGATGCCAAGGTGTCTCTAATTTAATGCAAGTTCTGATCCTTTCCTTTATCAGCAAGGGATCCACCGTTGGCTATGATTGTAAAGCCACACCATAGAATCTCTGGAACGGCTTCCTTATTATACTAGTAGGTGCAACATTATTATTTATTTACTGTTCATCTAATAAATGATGTTATCATGTGCCTGATCTGTGCACTTCTGTTTTGCTTGTTCTACATCCATGAAAAAAAAGGACTTGAGAAAAAAAATACTAGGGTTTAGGATAAAAAAAATCTACTAATCTTCGGAAGATTCTAAAATTAATAAATGTAACCTCAGGTATAAACCCCCCCCCCCCCCCAGAATTAACAATTTCATTACTTGCTTACCTAAAATGATACCAAAAAGAAGCCACATGTGAAGAAATAAGTATCCCCTGACTCATTACCTTGTAAAACCACTTTAAGCAGAATTAACTTGAAGTTATTGACTGTCATGAATATTTAACATAGCTCCTACAGAGTCTGTATAGATGTTGTGTATCTACATGTTGTGTATCTACATGTTGTGTATCTACATGTACATTGTCTGTACATTACCACAAATAATTTTAAATGAAACAACTCAGATGCAGTTGAACTGAAGTGGGTTGAACAAAAAGATTGCATAAAAATATGAGGAAATAAAGCGTTTTTTAACACAGTGACTTCATTTCAGGGGCTCAAAAGCAATTGGACAAATTAAAAAGCTGAAAATAAAATGTTCATTTCTAATACTTGGTTGAAAACCCTTTGCTGCAATGACAGTGCCACTGGGAGCCATGCACGCCCGAGCCATCACACTGCCTCCGCCATGTTTTACAGATGATGTGGTATGCTTTGGATCATGAGCTGTTCCACGCCTTCTCCATACTTTTTTCTTGCCAACCTGGTAAAGGTTGTTCTTGGTTTCATCTGTCCAAAGAATGTTTTTCTACAACTGTGCTGGCTTTTTTTTAGCTGTTTTTGAGTCCAATCTAGCCTTTATATTCTTGAGGCTTATGAGTGGATTGCATATCGATACGCCTACTTTCTGGAGAGTGTCATTCACTTGGTTGGCTTTTGTGAAGGGGTTTCTCTTCACCATGGAAATGATTCTGCGATCATCCGCCACTCCTAATACTGTAGTATTTTCTCGGATGGGTTTTTTCTTTTTTTTTGCAGCTTAAGGATGGCTTGTTTCACCTGTATGGAGAGCTCCACTGACCGCATGTTGTCTGTTCACAGCAAAATCTTCCACATACAAGCACAAGACAAGATGAAGGGTTTAAGGGTCAGAATTTGACATGAACAACAGGAGATCTTAGATCCATCCTATTTTGTATTAGCAGTTCAGGCTGGTGGTGGTATAGTGGATGTATGTTGTGGGGTAGTGTGCCCAAACAAAAATAAGAAAGCCGTTCTGATGAGAACTTTGGGTCACAATCAGCTGCAATGAAGGTTTGTGGCATTTACCATTCTCAAAAATCCAGCAAAGCAGGAATGCTTGACAGGAATATAGATCCATACATATAGAATCATGATAGATTTTATTAGATGATATACAGCTCCCTGATAATTTTAAATATTTAATCTAAATTACAAACACTTCTGTGATACCTGGTTTGTAGAAT
Organism: Pyxicephalus adspersus; assembly: GCF_032062135.1. NCBI lineage: Eukaryota > Metazoa > Chordata > Amphibia > Anura > Pyxicephalidae > Pyxicephalus > Pyxicephalus adspersus. Next base: position 59,358,805 of record NC_092861.1, read on the forward strand.
GTTCTAGCTCTCCAATTTTTTAAGATCTGGTGCTTCTGAGAAATCTGGTCCCATATTAGTTTTTAGTACATAATAGGTGATCTAAGTAAGAGTCATCTTTACTTAAAGTGGGCCTATGACCACAATTTTTACTTAATACAAAAGGGTTATCTACCCTTTTATATGAAGTAAAAATTTGCTTTTTCTTCTTAAAAAATAAAAAAAAACTGCTGCAGACACTCCTGAGATACTGCTCCTTTTTTTAAATTTTTTTTTTTACAAATACAGGATACGTCATTAGTTCTTGCGCCTGGACAGTACAAGATCAGGTGACGTAGGCAGAAGAAGCAAGATGACAGAAGGTGGCAGTGCCCGACTCTTCCTCCGCACCGGGACAAAGAAGGAAACTAGGACAAAGAAGGAAACTAGGACAGTGCGGGCCAAATCAAGGACAGCTCTGGAGGGATCAAGAGATCCGCGGCAGTATAAGCAAGTGGGATGTTTTCATTTTAACTGACTCCCCTTTGAAGTAATAAAGGGTAAGATTCAAATACTCAGTTGGTCATCTAGGCCCTGATGAAGTTATGTCGCAGACCTACACAACAGATAAGTGTGTACGCTTGCCAGTGTGTCAAACCCATACCCTACACTTCCCCCAACTTTACAACATTACTGGATAAAGATTGAAGACCAAGTCCCTCTATAACTGGCACTAGAAGAGAGTTATGAATAGAGAATTTGTAGGTGGGCTGTTTGCCCTGGGTACAGCTTTGAAAATATGTGCTTTGAAATGTGGAATCAATCTATTTTTTGAAAGGAAAATGCTTGTAAAGTGATATGAAACAATGTACATTGATGCTGATACTAGTAGCCAAACAAGAATACAGTGTTTTTTTTTTTTTTTTTAAGTATCAGCTAACTCCTTTTCATAACATTGGGTGTAGCCTTTTCATGACTATCGGCCTTTACATCCATTCAGTGATATTTTAGTCTGATCAAAAGTGGTTGTTTGTCTTTTGATACTATTTGCTATGTGGACTTCTGCTCTGAACTTGCTAAATATTAGTATTTGCATTAGATAGATTAATAACTGAAGTCCTATATATTTCATGCTCACACTGATGAATGGAGTTTCAGATCATTAATTTGATTTTCTTGTAGGGCCTTTTCTGCTTGTTAAAGTAGGGCCATTTTTGCTTGGTAAAGAAGATCCACTTAACCTTGCAGTTTGCCAATCATTACAGGATTCAGTAAGCATAGTTAGGATGGTTCAGGTTTGTGAGCAGCACTGCTGATTTTGTCGGACTGAGAGTTTAAATAGGCTGCTAATTCTGACCCAGTTCTACAAAACACAGCTTTCATGGTTGGCGTTCTGATCCTCTGCATTTAATACTTCTTAATATTTCTTACCTATTCCTAGTTATGCAGATCAGGTGTTCAGTCTATTGCCATATACTTGCCACATATTTAGCTACATGCATATTTCACATGTGGACTGAAACCACCAAAAACAAAATACTAATACATCCCTATTTAATGTACAGCGCTGCGTAATATGTTGGCGCTATATAAATCCTGTTTAATAATAATAATAATTGTATTTTAATATGAACCATGCCTTAGTCCTTTTTTTTCTTACTAGTATTTAATATTCTTCACAGCAATGCCTGCAAAAGTACTGTATTGTATTTTAAAGGGTACTGAAGGAACTTCAGAGGTGCATATTGGTAGCCAGACAGCCATGCTACATATTGCTAATTGAGTTTGTTTTGGTATATATGTACACCGGTCTATTTAAAGAGGAATTCCTTTTTATCTTTAGGCGTATCATTTTATAAATACCTTTAAAAAAAACATAAGTACCGTATTTTTCGGCGTATAAGACTCACTTTTTCTTCCCCAAAACTGGGGGGGAAAAGTGGGTGCGTCCTATACGGCGAATGCAGGTTTAAAAAATAATTAAAACCGGTAACATACTTACCCGATACCGCGATCCCGCGTGCTTCTC